>NC_071506.1:39618838-39928250 GCF_027887155.1 Malaclemys terrapin pileata | reverse complement strand
CAAGGCTCACAAAATATGTGCCGGGTGTGGAGGTGCACCCACTATAAGTACATGTGTGCAGACTGTATTATCTCTGCTCTCTTTGCCGACTTATGAACTGAGATTGATGAGAATTCTGCATGAAGACCAGATTGCCAATATCAACAATCCCCCATCTGGTTCACAAGAACAGACCCTGTACAGCATGGTATGCAACCCTTGTTTGTTTCATATGCCTGCTCACTATCTAAACAAATCCAGCAACTTGAATTTCTTACTTGTTCAATTAAGAAAAAGCTAGCCAAGCTAGCTTCCTGCAAGCATCTGGAAATGAATTTCAGTAATAAGACTCAAAGAAGAGCTCTGTGTAGTTCGAAAGTTTGTCTCTCACAAACAGAAATTGGTTCAGTAATACCTCACCCACCTTGTCTCTCACAAAAATCATGCAGTTTCAAATAAAGCAAAACTAATATATTTTAATACTTCAGAGTGCTCAGAAAAGGGCATGAAATGGCTCAACCAAAGATTATTACATGAAAAAATTTCCCCACCATATATAGAGAATATTCCAAGCACAAAGTCAACAGCTGCTCAAATAAATCAGGGTAAAATCAGTCAAGGCTAAGAATGGAAACAAGGGGGCTCTCCAATGAAGCTAACTTAGCAGAGCAAGGTTGTTGGTTTTTTTAATTATATAATTTTAATATATATAATTTATGGGAGTTTAAATTAAATTTTATATGTTCTGTAGTCATGTAATGGTATTTTACTATTATCTAATCAATTGTCACATTATACATGTGTAAATGTTAAATAAAGTACTTGGTGTCTGCACTATTATTTTATAACAATTATATTCCTAATGTATTTGTTTTGCATGGACCCCATGGAACTATTCTGCCTAGGGTACCAGATGGCTTTTTAAATTTTTGTTACTTTTCCAGAATCTTTATGTCACCCAAAATGTATCTAATATATGACACTGTAGTTGCTGCAAAACATGATCTACACGTTCTCTGTTTAATGCTAAACAATCTGCATACCATTCCTGTTTGGAAATAATTATATCAAAGACAGAATTCACTACACTCATGTCGCTGTAATAAACAGATTTGCCTTTTATATTTTTCATTAGTTAACCTACATGGAAAAAAAAGTTTTCCTCAATTTTTAAATGCTGCTAAAATAATTGATTTACTCAGTGAAATGAGACTTCATAACTCTTGCTAAATTAGATTACGTTGGTAGTGCCAATGCCTAAGTGATTAGTAATTAGAATAATTTACCATTTTGTTATGCTTAGTGTAGAACTATTTATTGAGTTTGCATCCCACAATAATACAGATTACCTAAGGAAAGAGGTTTTCATGTACAATTTCATAGTAAAAAAGTCAAAAGGTGGGGAGAGGACTAATTAACAAAATATATACAGCAAATTACAATCTAGTGAATTGAGATTTGCAGGTTATTCCTCACACCTGTGATACAGGTGCCAAAGAAATCTGTGCATATGTTCTTTTGCGAAGGAAATCATGAACAGTTCCCTTTATTTGTTTTTGAAAAATAATTCCTTAATTGCTCAGATAAAAAATTGACAGTCAACACCATCATACAAAGTAATGGATGACTCTCAAACCTAGAATGCAGAAAGAACAACAAATAAAGTGAAGCGATCTGCTTAAAGAATACTATGTGTCATTTTATTGCCAACTCAAAATAACGGATTGCCTCCAGCATTTAAGCTATCTAATCGAAACCATTTCTCATGTAGAACAAAACCAAGATAGAAAAAGAATTTGCCCATAGAAAGACATGATAGCTATAAAAACCAACTACATTCAAAAAGGCTTGGCTATTTAAACAGTTCAAATTAAATAAAACACAATTTGGGCTAATCTGGTTCTCTATTCCAAATTTCAGAGAACCAAGCTACTAGTTTATGAACCTGGGGAGGAAGGAGTGAGCCCTAATAAAACCTTTCTTAGCTTGGTCAATTAAATGGCTAAGCCTTGTCTATAATATCACATCTGTATACAGTATAGTTTAAATATTTTTTTAATAATTTAAGGTCACATTCTACCACCCTTACTCACATCAAGTAGTAACCACTGACACGTCTACTCGCAAAGTAAGAAACTACACCTCTACCCCGATATAATGCGACCTGCATAACATGAATTCAGGTATAACGCGGTTAAGCAGCGCTCCGGGACGGGGGGAGGGATGAGGGGCTGTGCGCTCCGGCGGATCAAAGCAAGTCCAATATAACGCGGTTTCACCTATAATGTGGTAAGAATTTTATAATGCGACTCGATATAACACAAATTCAGATAGAACGTGGTTAAGCAGCGCTCCGGGGGGGAGGGGGCGGGTGTGCTCCGGCAGAGCAAAGCAAGTCCAATATAACGCGGTTTCACCTATAATGTGGTAAGATTTTTTGGCTCCCAAGGACAGCGTTATATCGGGGTAGAGGTGTACTTAACCTAAGTCAGGTAGGCAGAATTGGGGCTTAAATAATTATTTATACCATGCCATCAAACAGACAAAAGAATGTGCCTAAATGAAGAGTTTCCAATCTAAGTAATGGATGAAAGAGAAATCCCCAATGATTCCTGAATGCAAGTTTTAAGCAAGTTCAAAGCCTACCAGTGCCATCAATCATTCTAATAAAATAAAATTAATAGAATTGCAATTTGTATTTCTCACATATACCAAATACTTTTATGTCTGTATTCTATATTTTCAGAAAATTGTTTCTTAAATGCACAAAAAATAAAGCAAAAATTGGTTTTATATTAACATTACTCTCTTTTTGAGTTAGTCCTGAAGCCTAAAGTGAAATTTGAGATGCATTAAAACACAAACCCCTACATGCCATTAAGTAACATCTATATGCCAGAAGCAGTTTAAAGGAGTATGTTTAGCTATGTAAATTTAAAGCACATTCAAAAATCAACCACAAGAGGGGAAGGTTATGTGCATTGAATAAGTGATATTGGTGCTTTCAGTACAATTTAGTTAATAGTTAATATATGGTTTTATTTTTTCCACAAAATGTAAAAACTAAAGATTCTCTGTAAAAATGCAATTTTCCTGTTTTTCCACAGCAAACAGATTTCTAGGATCCCTGCTCATCAGCACTGCTTTGAGACATCCAGTCTCCCAATAAGTGATAATTTAGGAAGGGGCATTATCAATATATATTACATTTTAAAAAACTACATTAAAATAACATGATGGTTCTAAAGTCAAACAAGTGTGTCAGTGCTGCCAAATCCCTCAGTGCTAAGTGCATTCTAAGATGTGTGATACTTGGAAGGTCTGCTGTTCTGCCTTTTCCAAGCTGCTACAAAGCATAGTTCCTTCTAACTATGCATGTTCAGCATAGAGAGACTCTGCATTTCGTATGGGCCAGGCTGGCTGTAGAGACAGAGTGTGGAGAAGCAGGAAGACCTTGCAGGGAGACAGCTTACTCCTTGCCATGCTGAAGATCCAAGAAGCAAACCAAAGGTAGGGGTGAAAGACAGGAAGGGAAAAATCTGAAAGACCCCACTAAAAATGATGCAGCCTGTATCCTGCTGTGCATGGAATCCATGATTAATCTGACATCATTTATGATTAACCACTGGTATATGTAAAAAGATTTAGTATCTTAGACCCCAGACCAGCAAAGCAGTAAGCATGTGCTTAACTTTAATGGGACTATTCATAGAATCATAGGATTAGAAGGCATTGCAAGGGTCATCTAGTCTAACCTCCTGCCAAGATGCAGGATTTCTCATGTCTATTCATGTGCTAACAGTGTTTTTAAACATTTTATTTACTTAAGTCCCTGCTGTACTGGCACCTAAGTAAATAAAATGTTTAAAAATTTGTATTGGTTATTCATTTATCTACGGTTCATTGTCATAAAAGACACATATTCCTGGGTTTCAGCCTTTGGCATGAGATTTAGAAACAGATTAGCAAAGTAAAAGAATCTGGAACCCTTAGACGAGTAACAGATATGGAATGTCACAGCCTTCTTTTTCAACAGAGGAATATAAAACTGATATGCCATTTCCCAAGGGAAGTTGGATTAGTGAGTGTTTATCTATTATAATTAATGCCTTCAGTAGGCAGAATTACAAGTAAATAATTTCAGATTTTTTCTACTGACGCAAGTAGATTATTAAAAAGAACATAGTCCCAGCGGCTACAAAGCTCAAGCAAGGCCTTCTTGAAAACAGATGTGGTAAAATCCTTATTCATGCTCAAGAGCATCTTACTCCTCAAGTGTAGACTACAATGGACCACTTGTGGAGGAAAGTGCTATTCAACATGAGTAAAGGGTAGAAGAATCAGGTCCATTGAAATTACCCACAATGGGCCCAATCCAGCACAATTTATTCTGCCAAAACTCCCATTGACTTCAATGGGAGCTTTGTCTGGGCAAATAATGTAGCATTACACAAATAACCAGAAATAGAAACAATCAAATCAGGAAATTCAGAAAGACACCATGACCAGGAGACACAAGGTAACAGAGGTAAGTCTCAATTTTCCGTCTAGCATTAATGGATAGAGAATACACAGATCAGTCCAGTATTCTCAAGTCAGATGACTGCAGGTAAAAATTTAATGAAAAAACAAAACATGAACTTTTGCCTTCAAAAGAGAAAAATCATTATTGAAATATTTTTTTTAAAGCTTAAATTCAGCAGGAAATGATGGCTTTTCATTCACCTGGAAAGTTTCCTACTTGCCAGTGGCAAGTGCATTTCTGAAACCATATCTACAGACATCCATATCTACAACCATACACATATCATCCTTAAAATTTTTCCAATTGTCTTAGATAACTAAATAACTTTACCCCAGTTTTTGAAATGTTTTATGTATTCATTATAGTAAAGTTAGGTAATTCTGCCGGTATTTGAGTTAACCTTATCTGTTTACAGCATCTAAAGCCAAATTAACAGGTTTCTAAGGGTGACTATTGAGTCTGCGTTATATAATTTTTGTTGTTTCAAAACAAATAATTTTATTTTAATATACTTCTATCCTGAATTTGCAGGTACTAAGAAGAAAAGGTTACTCACTTGGTGCAGTAACTGGAGTTCTTTGAGATGTGTGTCCCTGTGGGTGCTCCGCTTTAGGTGTGTATGTGCCACTGCACCTTTTTTGGAGACTTTTGATAGCAGTGCCCTTTCTGCCTGGACATGCGCCCTACACATCCTCATGCCTCATACTGAGGCTATATAAGGCTGTGCAGGCAAACTGCCCTCACTTCCTTCTCTACCACAAAGCTCACAGAGGCAGCTCCGAAGCAGAGGGGAGGAAGGCGGGTAGTGGAGCATCCACAAGGACACCCATCTCGAAAAACTCTAGTTACTGCACAAGGTGAGTCAGAGCTGTAACTAAGCATTTTAGCACCCCGGGCAAGGAATCATATTGGTGCCCCTTCGAGGCAACATGTGGGGGGTCACAAGGTCACTTGCTACCCCGATTTCTGCCTCCTATTTAGCACAGAGATTTTCAAACTGTGGGGTGCACCTCCCTAGGGGGATGCATCCCACAGTTTGAAAACTGTTGCCTCCTGCCAGGAGCCAGCAGAGCCGAAGCTGGTTGGAGCTTCCTTGCCCACTCAGGCCTCTGGCTCTCCATGCTGTGGGAGCTGAGCACTGGCTGGCTGCCTGGCAGACCTCCCTGCCCTGCTCCCCAAGCCAGGCTGCCTCTGCACAGCCGGGTGCTTCCCAGGGCAGGTGGCACAGCTCTGAGCTACATCCCTGACACGCTCTTACCTCTGCTCTGAAAGCCCTTGGTGCCAGCAGGCAATACCACTTGGAGCTGGCCCCTGCCCATAAAGCCTGGCTGCCTTGAGATGCTCCCCAAGGTGCTCCCTGGACTACTCATTCTCTTTGGGCACCTGCCTCTCAGCAGCCTGGTCACAGTCCGCTCACCGCCCGGGGACCTGACACTGCAGCTGGGTCACTCTTCCCACTCTCCCTGCCCGCTGAGCGGAACTGCCCCTTGCTCCCCTCGGCTGCACTGACCCGGTCCCAGCCCCATGGCTGCCAGGCTCGTGGTCACACAGCCTGACTTCTGAGCTCGGCCATGCGAGCCCGGTGCCTAGGTGCTGAGGGTAAGAAGCTGCTGGCAGGGCGAACTTGCTCCCACCATCTCCAGAAACCAAGGTCGTGAGAACACAGCAACCCCTAGGGTTACCATATTTCAAGTTCCACATAGAGGACACTGCAAGGGGGAGGGGGTGGAGGAGCTGGAGGGGACATTTTGGGGGAGCTGGAAGGTATATCTGCGGGATGCTGGAGGGGATATCTTGGGGGGGGCGCTGGAGGTGGGCTGCAAGTGCTGGGGTGGGGGGCTGAGCTGACTTAACGGGGGAGCCCCACCTGCTGGTGTTGAGGGGACGCTGCATGAGGGGGTCCTGCTTTCCCCCTATTCCCTATACCCTTATTTTCCCCATCTCCCTTCCCCACTGCCCCCTGCCCTATCCCCTCTCCGACACTTCCACACCCGCCTGCTCCATTCCCTTATCCCCTTCTCTTCCCCCTTGCCCTATCCCATGCCTCTTCCTCCACCTCATCCCCCTTTTTCTATATTCCCCACACACACTGCGGGCACTCACCGTTACACAGAAAATAGGATGAGGGCCATATAGGGCACCCAGCACACGTAGCAGAGGAAGACGACTGGCACTAGGACCCAGGAGGCGGCATCCAGCTTTAGAGGCAGGAGAAGCAGCTCCCGATTCTCCCCTCTGCTCCCTGCCCAGACCTCTACTTGCGGGGGGTGGGGGAGGTGAGGGGAAGAGCGACAACACGCTCCTCCCCAACTACACCCATGGACTCCGGCTGATGCGGCTGGGCCCAATCCTGCAGGGGTGAGGGGCTGACACCGCTTGGCCTGATCCTGCACTGCCCCATTTTTGCACCCCTGCTGGCTCTGCGCCCTGGGTGGACTGCTCCTCTTTCCCCGCCCTAGTTATGGCCCTGAGGTGCATAACCTCTCCTTCTTTGAGTAGTATCCCTGGGGGTGCTCCACATTAGGTGATTCCCTAGCAGTAACCCTTTAAGGAGGTGAGAGTTTCAGAAAAGAGTCCATTACTGAAGAAGGAACTGGTTGCCTCCTGCCGCATCTAATCTTGCAGCGTGAATTAGGGCTTACTGGTAGGAAAACATATGCATCAAGGACCATGTTGCAGCTCTGCAGATTTCACTAACCAGAATGTCTTTGAGTAGAGCTACAGACATAGACTGTGATCTTGTCAAGTGTGCAGCCACTCTTATGGGAGGTGTAACCTCAGCTAAACCATAGCAGGCAATAATAAATCCAGAGATTCATTTAGAAAGTCTCTCAGTAGAGACAGGCACTCCCTTAGACCTATTTTCAACAGAAACAAAGGAATCTAGGAGTCTTCCTAATGGCTTAGTCCTTTCCAAGTAAAAGGCTAACACCCTCTTAACATCTAGTGTAGTATTAAACACAGACTCTTGTGTAGACTGATGAAGCTTAGTAAAAAACTCTGAAGGTGAATGATTTGGCTACAATTCAGAGGACACCTTAGGTAAGAACTTTGGATGAGGTCATAAAGATACCTTCTCCTTGGAGATCAAAGTAAAGGAAGGGTCTGCCATTAGAGCCCCCATATCCCCAACCCTTTGAGTAGAGTTGATGGCTACCAAGAAGGCCGTTTTCATAGACAGATGTAACAGTAAGCATGTAGCTAATGGCTCAAAGGGTTGTCTCATGAGACAGTTAAGAACCAGGTTGAGATCCCAAAGTGGTGTAGCGGCTCTAGTCTATGGACAAAGATTGGTAAGTCCTTTTAGGAATCTCACTGTGGTTGGATAAGCCAAGAAATCTTCCACTGACCCATGGAAAGCTGTTATTGAAATGAACCTTGGGATGGAACACATAGAAAGGCCTGAATTTTTCAATTCCAAGAGGTAATCCAAAATTGAGGAAAGAGATGACTGGATAGAAGAAAGATGGCACTGGTTACACCAAATATTACATCATCTCCATTTCTGAAGTAAGTATGTCTAGTAGATTCCTTTTTGCTATCTAACAGTATCTTTTGTACTTCCGATACACGTGGTCTCTAGTCCCAAGAACCATTGAGGAATCAAGTTTGTAGTTGCATTACATTCAGATTGAGGTGAAGCATCTGATTCATATCCTGAGATGACAATAAAGTTTTAATTGGGAGCAGCCACGGAGACAAAGAGGTGAGTTTGATGAGGTAAGGAAAGCAAACTTTGGCTTGGTCCTGCCTGTTCTTGATAAGGACCTTTGAGAGCAATGGAGTTGGAGGTTATGCATAGAAGAGACCCTTTGTCCATGTAACAAGGAAAACATCTCCTAGAGATTGGGGATCAAGGCCTCCTCTGGAACAGAATTTCCTGCACTTTGTGTTGGCAGCCACGGCAAAAGGATCAACGTGTGGAAATCCCCAAGCTAGGAATATTTTATTGAGGACTCAAGAGTCAACTCCCATTCATAATTCAGGGAGAAAAAGTCTGCTCAGGTTGTCTGCCATGTTGTTTTGTATACCCAGGAGATAAGAAGCCAAGATGAGTACCCAATTAGCTATGCACCCATTCTGAAGCTTTATCACTTTAGTGCAGAATGAGAGAAAATGTGCTCCACCCTGACAATTGATATAGTACATGCACACTATGTTGTCTGTCATGATCTCAATGGACTTGTTTTTGAGTAGGAGAAGAAAGTGGAGGCAAGCATTTCTGACCACACTTAATTCCAACAGATTGATGGGCAAGTGTTGTTCCTGTTGCGACCATTTGCCTTGAGGACCCAAATGTGCTTCCGACCCCAAGAGGGAAGCGTCAATATTAATATGACTGTAGGAGAGTTCTGGCTGAACAGGATTCCTGCACAAACTTTGAATAGATTAATAGACCAAGTGAGTGACTGTAGGACCTGACTGCATACAGATACCTGTTTACTGGCTACATAAAACAGCCCTGAGCCACACCTGGAGATATCAAAGAGGCAACCTAGTGTTTTGTGTCCCAGCAGTTGCAGACATGTCCTTGCTGGAACTTGAGGGCTGAACTGCACTCTTTGTTTGAGGTTCTCTACAGCAATGAATCTCCCAAGAGAGAGATAAGCGCTCCCTGATATCAAATCCATTAGCCCTCATATAAAGAGAATTCACTGTATAGGGGGTCAAGATTGATTTCTCAAGATTTAACTGCAGGGCTAGACTTTGGAATAGTGCAGTTGTTGTTTGAACTGCCAACCATCCCTCCTGATATGACGGACCCTTGAGGAGACAATCTTCAAGATAGGGAAAGACAGTTATTCCTCAATGACAGAGGCAGGCAGCTACAACCGCCAATATTTTTGAGGACACCCTTGGACAGATGAAAGGCCAAAGAGTAGGACCTGGTACTTGTAACAATTGTGATTGAAAATGAAACAAAGAAATCTTATGAAAAGGATGAATCCACTACGTGGAAGTAGCAATCTTTGACGCTGCGTGCCGCAAACCAGTCCTCTAATTCCAGGGAGGGAATTATAGCTGCTAGCAACCCCATCCTGAATTTCTGATGTCTGACATGCTTGTTCAATTGTTTGAGATCTAGTATTGGTCTCTTGCCCCCATTTTTCTTGGGTATCAGAAAATATCCAGAACAGAACCATTGTCCCCTGTGTTGAAGTGGGACTGGCTCTATGGTACTAGGCTTAGGAATGATGAGATCTCCAGTGTCAGCAATTGCTCATGAGAGGAGTCCCTGAGAGGAATGGGTAAGAGGGTTGGAAGGGCAGGGTGGAGGTAAATTGGATAGTATAACCTGAAGTAATGGCCTCTAATACCCATTTATCTGATGTTACCATGCTTGATGAAATAGAGAGAGGCAGTATCCAAATTGAGGAAGGAGGATTGTGTCAGACAGCTGATAAAACCTGGTCATTGGGTGATCTGGACTCTTGACCAAACTATCAAAACTGGTGTGAGGAGGATGCTAAAGGCTGGGATGAAGCAGTCAAGGTAGCTGCAGGCTCTTTGTTTAAAAACCTCAACTTCTTAGCCGGTGGCCTACGGAAAGTGAAAAACTGAGCAGCGGGGGATCTTTGTGCTGATTGAGAACTGCTAAACTTCCTTTTATTTTCAGGCATGTGTATCCCACAAGACCCTAGATCCTTTAGAGTATGAAGCAAGTCATCCGTGGAATCTGTGAAAAGCTTCTGGCCATCAAAAGGTAAATCTTCCACAGTCAATTGTACCTCCTGTGGAAACTCAGACAACTGAAGCCAGGAAGCTTCCTCACCACTAGTGCAGCGTAAACAGACTTGTCTGCAGTGTCTGCAAATCAAGAGAAGCCTGCAGTGAAATTTTTGCAAAAAGCTGACCCTCCTTTATTATGGCGCTGAACTGTTCTCAATGATCCTGTGGTAAATGGTCAATAAAAGTATTAAACTTCTCATAGTTCAGTTAGTCATAATTTGACATCAGTGCCTGGTGGTTAGCTATTCTGAATGGAAGTGTTGCTGATGAATAGCTGTTACGACCAAACAAGTTTTGTCTGTCCGCATTCATTGACTGCATCCACAACCACAAAATTTGATGCTGGATGAGAAAAAAACCCTCAGAATTCCTGGCCGGAACATACTATTTATCAAACCTCTTGCATGTGGCAGGGTTGGGGGAGGTTGCTGGAGTTTGCCAGATGGATTCCATCATTAGTATTCTATACTTAATTTCCCTGTTTTTACTGGATCTTCCCTTAAAAGAAGAAGAAATTTTACACTTGCTGAGAACGTGAGAGTGTCCCAAGCAACAAATGCAGTGGGAGTGCTAGTCACTAGCAGGCATCTTTTACATCCTGGGGAGCCCAGCATTCCTGACAGAAGAAAATGTTGTTCAAGCCCCTCAGTAGGGGAAAAAGAAAAACAAAAATGTGTGTGTATATTTTAAGAAAATGGGAACAAATGTTCCAACTATATGGTACTAAACCTACTACTACTAAGAACTAACTATAAAGCTAAAAGACTAATAAAGCGGGGGAAAGGTACACAGTGACCAGGCACATGCTAGACTCCATCACTGGCCAAAGGTGGTTGAGAAGAAACTGATGGCAGCTCACCAGCACAGACTTCTATAGCCTTTGTACCGGGCACGAGGATGTGTAGGATGCATGTGTAGGCAAAACAGAGACTGCTACCAAAAATCTCCAGTCAAAGTCGCAGGGGCACGTGTGTGCCTAAAGTGAAACACCCATAGGGACACTACTCGAAGAAGAAAGGTTGATATTTTTTGGTTAGTATTTGGAAAACTAGCAAATAAAATAGACTAGGAAATTGACTATTTAGCAGTACAACACAAAGAAAATATACCTTCTGGATTGAAGAACTTATGCCCCAATTCTGCACATGCATAAACCAATTGAACGCTTGCAGGAATAAGTGGTAATCCCAATATCTTATTTCTCTGAATGCAAAAATAATCCACCCCATTTCATTTATTTAAAAACTCTTGTATAAGCAAAATATCTTAAATATTTCCTTTAGTATTAACTTTGTTTAAAACTAAAATATGCATCTGACTTTTTCTTTTTTTAATTAATTGCAAAGTTTGACTGGCACATCTTCCCTTCTACACTGCATTAACAAAAGCCAGATGCACTAATAAACTTGATATTACTTTTCCCTCTCCAGACATCTGAATATGGTCTGTTACCCTCCATTATTGTGGCACTTTTTGTTCTGCCCTTCTGGCTAAAGACTAAAGTATTTGTTGGCTGCCACCATTGGCACATTATGTATTTGCCTCGGGGAGTGTGGTAGAACATAGTACAATCCTCCTCCCTTTTACAGAACCATCGTATCATCTTCCATATGAGACTGGCCACTACCATCTGACATGGTGCTAGCTCTTCCACCTGGTATCACAGAGCACTAGTACCATATGTTAGCATTAGAGTGGGTCTGGAGCAGCGTCCTTACTTTAGAATTAAAGTGTTAACCTTCGATCCCTAGACAAACATAGCAGTCACTATTGCCTGTATTCACTTTTAGAATCTCTATCTTGGTCCCATTAAGTATAATTCCACTTGAGATAGAATAGAGTTCTTTAGTAATAAAAGTTCTCCATTATTTATCTTTTTCATTAATGATTTAAAAGACTGTATGTCAGTAATCTAAAAAATTAATGTTGATTTCATAAAAGTAGGAAATTTATTATGCATGCTTCCCAGAGATTTATCCTTTTGGAAAGTCTCTTGCAGACCTCTCAGCAATAGTGGCAATAATTTTTTCCAAAGCATTCTAATTAAAAAAAAAAAAAAAAAAACATTTCTGACTGCTTAAAAACTAACTGAAGTATTTTGAAAACAAATAAATACATAACAATTCTCCTAATGGTTAAAACCAATGGTCCATCTAATCCAGTATCTTGTCTCTGACAGCAGCCAGTACCAGATGCTTCAGAGAAAGAAACCATAGTGAACAATTACGGAATAACCTGCCCACAGAAGATTCTTGCCTGTCAGTAACTGGTTGGCTTATGTCTTGAATCATGAAGGTTTTTGTCCCATCCCAAATTAAAACATTAATCCTAAATAAAGTAACTTATACTTTTATTCTTGTTATCCATATAAAGGTCTAATCCTTTTTTAATCTTCTTAGCCTCAATAATGTATTTTGCAACAACAGCCACAAATTAATATTGTTATAGTTATGTTGGTCCTAGGATATGAGAGAGACAAGATGGGTGAAGTAATATGCCCCAGACCTGAAGGGCTCTGTGGAGCTCAAAAGCCTTGTCTCTTTCACCCACTGCTGTTGGTCCACTAAAATATATTGGACCCATCTTGTCTCTCACAAATTAATATTGTGTAAAAACATATTCAAGTTTTAGTAGGTTTTAAAAACAGCATCACCACTTCAGGTAACATTTAAAATGTTGTTTGTAATTTTTTGTGCTACTGGTTCATTCTATTAATCATCTGAGATCTCAAATAATTTTGAATATTTATTTATTTATTTATTTATTTTAAAAATCATTTCAGTTGAATTTTAAAAAAGCTAAAGCACTGAAGAGGTTCAGCAACAGTAAGTCACTACACAATTTCTCGCTAAAGATTATAAATTATTTAGGCCTTGATCTTGCAAATACTTACACATAGCAAACAACTTGATACATGTGAGTAGTCTCACTGAGTTCAATGGTACTATTGCTAAGCTAGTGAGGAGGGCTTTAAACTAGGTTCGCCGGGTGATGGTGACCTAAGCCCGGAGGTAAGTGGGGACGTGGGATACTGGGAGGAAACACAAGGAGGAGGGTGCAACAAGGGAATCCTCCTTGGCTCATACTGAGAAAGCAGGGCAATCGGCTAGTTATCTTAGGTGCCTGCACATGAACGCAAGAAGCCTGGGAAACAAGCAGGAAGAATTGGAAGTCGGTAGGGTAACTCACATGACTGGTGCACTGTCATGGATGAGTATAAACTGTTCAGAAAGGACAGGCAGGGGAGAAAAGGTGGAGGAGTTGCACTGTATATAAGGGAGCAGTATGATTTCTCAGAGCTACAATATGAAACTGGAGAAAAGCCCATTGAGATCTTTGAGTTAAGTTTAGAGGCGAGAGCAACAAGGGTGATGTTGTGGTGGGCACCTGCTATAGACCACTAGGCCAGGAGGATGAGGTAGATGAGGCTTTCTTCGGACAACTAACAGAAGTTTCCAGATCACAGGCCCTGGTTCTCATGGGGGACTTCAATCACCCTGACATCTTCTGGGAGAGCAATACAGCAGTGCACACACAATCCAGGAAGTTTTTGGAGTGTGTTGGGGACAACTTCCTGGTGCAAGTGCTGGAGGAACCAACTAGGGGCCATGCTCCTCTTGACGTGCTGCTCACAAACAGGGAAGAATTGGTAAGGGAAGTACAAGGGGGTGGCAACCTGGGCAGCAGTGACCATGAGATGATCAAGCTCAGGATCCTGACAAAAGGAAGAAAGGAGAGCACCAGGATATGGACCCTGGACTTCAGAAAAGCAGACTTTGACTCCCTCAGGGAACTGATGGGCAGGATCCCCTGGGAGGTTAATATGAGGGGGAAAGGAGTCCAGGACAACTGGCTGTATTTTAAAGAAGCTTTATTGAGGGTGCAAGAACAAACCATCCTGATGTGCAGTAAGAATTGCAAATATAGCAGGCGACCAGCTTGGCTTAACAGAGAAATCTTCAGTGACCTTAAAAACAAAAAGGAAGCTTACAAGATGTGGAAACTTGAACAGATGACTAGGGAGGAGTATAAAAATATTGCTCGAGCATTCAGGGGTGTAATCAGGAAGGCCAAAGCACAATTGGAGTTGCAGCTAGCAAGGGATATGAAGGGTAACAAGAAGGATTTCTACAGGTATGTTAGCAAGAAGAAGGTGGTCAGGGAAAGTGTGAGACCTTTACTGAATGGGGGAGGCAACCTAGTGACAGATGATGTGGAAAAAGCTGAAGTACTCAATGTTTTTTTTTGCCTTGGTCTTCACAGACAAGGTCAGCTCCCAGACTGCTGCACTAGACAACACAGTATGGGGAGGAGGTGAGCAGCCCTCACTAATGAAAGAAAAGGTTAAGACCTATTTAGAAAAGCTGACATGCACAGGTCCAGGGGCCGGATCTAATGCATCCGAGGGTGCTGAGGGAGTTGGCTGATGTGATTGCAGAGCCATTGGCCATTATCTTTTAAAATTCGTGGTAAGCGGGGGAGGTCCCAGACGATTGGAAAAAGGGAAATATAGTGCCCATCTTCAAAAAAAGAGAAGAAGGAGAATCCAGGGAACTACAGACCAGTCATCCTCACCTCAGTCCCTGGAAAAATCATGGAGCAAGTCCTCAAGGAATCCATTTTGAAGCACTTGGGAGAAGAGGAAGGTGATCAGGAACAGTCAACATAGATTCACAAAGGGCAAGTCATGCCTAACCAACCTGATTGCCTTCTATGATGAAATAACTGTCTCTGTGGATACTGGTAAAGCAAGTGGACGTGATATATCTTGACTTTAGCAAAGCTTTTGATATGGTCTCCCACAGTATTCTTGCAAGCAAGTTAAAAAAGTATGGATTGGATGAATGGACTAGAAGATGGATAGAAAGCTGGCTAGAACATTGGGCTCAACGGGTAGTGATCAACTGCTCGATGTCTAGTTGGCAGCCAGTATCAAGTGGAGTGCCCCAGGGGTCTGTCCTGGGGCTGGTTTTGTTCAACATCTTCACTAATGATCTGGATGATGGGATGGATTGCACCCTCAGTAAGTTCACTGATGACATTAAGCTCGGGGGAGAGGTAGATACACTGGAGGGTAGGGATAGGCTCCAGAGTAACCTAGACAAATTGGAGGATTGGACCAAAAGAAATCTGATGAGGTTCAACAAGGGCATGTACAGAGTTCTGCACTTAGGACAGAAGAATCCCATGCACTGCTACAGGCTGGAAACCAACTGCCTAAGCAGCAGTCCTGCAGAAAAGGACCTGGGGATTACAGTGGACGAGAAGCTGGATATGAGTCAACAGTGTGCCCTTGTTGCCAAGAAGGCTAACGGCATATTGGGCTTCATTAGTAGGAGCATTGCCAGCAGATCGAGGGAAGTGATTATTCTCCTCTATTTGGCGCTGGTGAGGCTACATTTGGAGTATTGCATCCAGTTTTTGGGCCCCCCACTACAGAAAGGATGTGGACAAATAGGAGAGAGTCCAGCGGAGGGCAACGAAAATGATTAGTGGGCTGGAGCACATGACTTATGAGGAGAAGCTGAAGGAACTGGGCTTGTTTAGTCTGCAGAAGAGAAGAGTAAGGGGGGGGATTTGATGGCAGCCTTCAACTACCTGAAGGGGGTTTCCAAAGAGGATGGAGCTAGGCTGTTTTCAGTGGTGGCAGATGACAGAGCAAGGACTAATGGTCTCAAGTTGCAGTGAGGGAGGTCTAGGTTGGATATTAGGAAAAACTATTTCACTAGGAGGGTGGTGAAGCACTGGAATGGGTTACCTAGGGAAGTGGTGGAATTTCCATCCTTAGAGGTTTTGAAGGCCCTGCAGCGGGGTGGTCACCCGCTCCAGCCGTAAAGGGCTTAAAACAGCCCAGGAGAGGGCGGTGGCTGGGAAAAGCAGTTCCCAGGCTGAGTGGGGAAGTAAGCTCAGCTGTGGCCACGCCCCAAGTAGGGCTCAGCTGGCCCTTATAAGAGGGCAGTAGGCCAGGAGCACAGACAGACTCTCTCTCTAGCCTGGTGAGAGGGAGGGACCTGGCTGCTGGGAGTGTACCAAGGTACTTGAGGTGGAGCAGGGCTGGGGGAAGGCCCAGGGAGCTGGGGAGCTCCGGCCTGGAAACCCCCAGGCTGTGGCCTAGTGGAAGGCCAAATAGGTACTGGGGTTGCAGGGGTCAGCCCAAAAAAGGTAGGCAGAGGCAGCAGGTCCAAACCCCCTTGCCTACGATGAGTGGCATTTATACTGCAGTCTGCCCCAGTGAACGGGGGCTAGATGGAGACTGGGCAGTAGCCAAAGACTGAGGCGAGGTGGGGATAGTGGGTGGGGGTTCCCTGGGGAGGGGAGACCCAGAGACTGAGGGGTGTACTGCCAGGGGGCAGCACCCGGCATGCAAGGGGCACCGGGTCCAGGAGGGACTTGGGGGCCAGGAAAAGCAGGACACCGGCCTGCAGAGGGCGCTCCGATGGCTGGAGAGCTAATTCCCAGAAGGTACCAGAAGGAGGTGCTGCAGGGGTGAGTCCCGTACGGTTACAGGCCCGGCTTGACAAAGCCCTGGCTGGGATGATTTAGTTGGGGTTGGTCCTGCTTTGAGCAGGGATTTGGACTAGATGACCTCCTGAGGTCTTCCAACCCTGATCTTCTATGAGTCTATGATTTGTGTGTGTAAATTTACATGTGGATAAATGAGCACAGGATCAGGACCTTAGAATTTACAAATATATTCACTGTGTTTGTAATTATCAGCCCATCTATAAAAGCAAAACAGTTTTTACAACAGTTCTACAGAAAATTTATTACCACCATAATAAACCACATTTAGATACAGATAGTTATTTTCCAATGAATAATGCACTAGTTATTTCACTGGCTGATTATAAAGATGCTGGCTATTGTATCTTTGTAGTCTAGAAAAAAAAGTGTACTTATTCAAAAGTTTTATTCTCCTACAGCAACCGTTTATACTGTGCTGTTTCACTTGCCATATCATAGTAGCTGAAATTTAAGAGTCAGCTTTATTTAGAAAGACAGTAAGTAAAAACTGAGAAAAAAATCCTACACCTACAGCTGTTTTTCTCTTTCTGAAGGTATCTTGTGACCAAATTTAGCTACTACAGAGTAGTGAAGGAAAGAACATGTTAAAGCTACAATAGATATGTTAAATTCCTTTGTTTAGAAAGGTTAGAAAATATAAAAGAGTGGGGGGAGGAGTGGGAGAAAGCTGTTATAGCTATACATCACATGTCCAAATCAGTCTTATCAGTTTATTTATTTCATTTTGATAAAAGAACATTTTAAAACTATATAAGTTTACTGGCTGCTTAGGAACAGTTCTTTTTGGCTCATCATATTTTTCATTGTTATCTTAAAAAAACAACAACCCACATTTTGAAGAAAAAGACATTCAAGCTAGTGTAACAGAGAGCAAACAGATCAGTGTATTATTTCTAAAGATGTAATAGTTTGTTCCAGAAATCACAGGAATTGTAATACAAGTTGTACCAAAAGGCTCAAAGGACACATTAAGTGATCTTATTCAATCTACTTAGGAGATATGTAAATTGCTCTGCCAAGTTTAAAATTCTTTCTACATGTCTCACTTGAGATACTAACTCAAAAAAAAAAAACACCCCACTTACAGTATTCTCATATATTTGAAGGCTTTAATAAACTAGGTCACACAACCAGTTTGATAAAAATAAACTATGATACAAAATAGAAAAGCGCCAAGAATACATTTACTGAAAGGAATTTTTTTTAATGTTTTCCCTCCAACCTACCACTCTCTTTTAGAAGTCATGTTCTGTGTTAGACAAATGTGTTAGTATAACAGTTAGAAAATGACTTTACTCTTAAATATTTGGAAGGAATCCTTGAAAGATGACTTATTTTGTTTGCACTACTAGAAAGCTATAGAAAGGATTAATTCATTTTAGCATACATAAAATAAACAGTATGCAAGGAAGTAAACATTAGAAAAGTAACACTGTAAATGTACTTACAAAATCAAAATCTCCATCTTGAGGGACTTTCCAGTTATCAGGATATTTGGATATGTGGTAGGGTTCAGGCATATTCTGATTACAGTTTTCATGGCTTTTATTCTTGGAATCTTGTTTATCAAAGTAGTCCATGAAAGAAGGTCTTTGTACTTGCGGTGAAGTAGCATTTCCTTAGTTGAAAGGAAAGGAAAAGTTAAAACTGTCTGAAGATGGAAGATTTACTGCCCTACAAAATAAGCTATGTTTATGAATTTATTGGACTAACTTTACAGTGATTCATGTAATGTCTATTTAATGTTATATAAACTCAAATATCAGTATGTACTAAAAAAATAATACAAAGTTGTAGCAGTTTAATTAAAGATGTGATTTTTAAACTGAATTAGCAAAACTGGTGCACAGATGGTGTATAGACGACAAATAAATGACTTCACCGGCAGTTGAGAGTACTCCGTATATAACAGGATCATAGCCTTACAGAGCAGATGGCTAGAAAATGCCATATAAATTATGGCATGACCTGCCACTCTATCATTCTTTTCATAAAAGAATTATGTCTGAAATATGTTGCCATTTGTGGGACGTCAAAAGAGTTCACCCATTGAATAGGACAGTTAATCTATTACACAGAAAAAACACTATATTGGCTCTATGTAACTCTCCCCCCAGAGGCTACATCCAGAATAAAAGAATACTATGAATCATAAAATGCTGTACTCAAATTATATAAATATTATAAATATACAAATCTACCAGTACAATACAAAACATAATGACAATAATTAAGCAATTTGCAAACACCTACAAGATAATAAGGTGATAAGTAACAGTCATCATGGATTTGTGAAAAACAAATTGTGTCAAACCAACCTAATAGCTTTCTTTGACACGGTAACAAGCCTTGTGGAAGTGGGGTAGCAGTAGATGTGGTATACCTTGACTTTAGTAAGGCTTTTGATACTGTCTTGCATGACCTTCTCATAAACAAACTAGGGAAATAGAACCTAGATGGAGCTACGCTAAGGTGGGTGCAAACATAATTCTGGGATGCATTAGCAGGAGTGTCGTAAACACTTCCATGTTACTCGGTGCTGATTAAGCCTCAACTGGAATATTGTGTCCAATTCTGGGCACCACATTTCAAGAAAGACAAATTGGAGAAAGTCCAGAGAAGAGCAACAAAAATGATTAAAGGTCTAGAAAGCATGACCTATGAGGGAAGTCTGAAAAAAAAATGGGTTTGTTTAGTCTGGAGAAGAGAAGACTGAGAGGGGACATGATAATAGTTTTCAAGTACATTAGAAGTTGTTACAAGGAGAGAGAGAAAAATTATTCTCGTTAACCTCTGAGGAAAGGACAAGAAGTAATGGGCGTAAATAGCAGCAAGGGCGGTTTAGGTTGGCCATTACGAAAAACTTCCTAAATCTCAGGGTAGTTAAGTACTAGAATAAATTCCCTAAAAAGGTTGTGGAATGTCTGTCATTGGAGATTTTTAAGAGCAAGTTAGACAAACACCTGTCATGGATGGTAGATAATCCTTAGTGCTGCCTTGAGTGCAGGGGACTGAACTAGAAGACCTCTCAAGGTCCCTTCCAGTCCTAACGATTCTCTGATTCTATGACAAGCACAAGTAATCTATGTGAAATTAAAAACAAGAATGCTAGACAAAACTACTTTTTTATTATAAGCATTAAAAGCAAACTAAGAAAAAACATAGATTGGGTAGAATTATCCTGTTTTAAAGAGAGAATAAACTACAGCTAGGGCGGAGGATGAGGAGAATGTTGCAAACATCTTTTTAGGCATATGTATAATGTATGAGTGTGTGGGCTTTCTGATCTGCTGGGAAAAGAAATTTCAGCAAGCAAACCTAGACTGTGGTACACCGTAGTATATTTAAGAATTGTAAAACAACTACAATGTGTATGCTTGCACTTTATTTAATTTAAGGAGGGGTTTTGTTTTTTTTTTGGTCTCAGTTCCTGTAAAGTAACCAGGCACAAAAGCGTGATATATTCAAAGGATGCCATTAATTTTTCCTAAAGAAGCCCACAGACATACAAAAAACAACTTTTATTAACTATTTTTCCTTTAAGGGTTTGGAGGAAGCAGAGCAGTACAGGGTAGACTGATTAAAATCAAAGTTGTTTAAATCACCAATTTTAATCATGATTTAAATCAGTGAGCAGTTGTTTAAATAATCAATTTTAATCATCTTTTCTATTTTCATGTTTTATTTATTTTCTTAAAGAAAGATTTATTTTAATTGATAACCACTAAAACATGTTGATTTACAACTGAATTGAGTCTTTATACTAAACATAGTACTATTTTTTACTAAGCAGGAAGATACACTCTATCTATAAACATTAGCATAGCTTAATTTACATTTATTGAGATTCTTAATTTTTACCATTCTTATGTTAGAAAACGGTAAATGACGCATTTCTAATTTACTAGATGATGAACTTTTTAACTGTGATTTATGTCAAGCTCTATTTAGATGGAAATTAAAATTCAATTAAAAATGCACAAAACTAGCATTTATTTATTTTATTTTATTTACATTAAATAAAACTACCTTAAATGTGCTGGATACATAAGACAAAAAAAATCAAAAAGTTTATCAAAACATGTTTTGCATTAAAAGTAACTGATTTTTTTAAGCAAAGGAAGCATTATTTTAAGGTAGTGAATTGAACTTATTGTTCCTAGTCATCACGTCCTTCAAGATTTTAGAATTAATAGATCTCTTCCTCTCACAACTAGTTTACTTTCCTGCTTTTTCAGCTGCCAACTGGTTTCTTAACTTTGAATGAACTAGTCATTGAACTGACATAGTTCAATAAATTGTAATGAAGAAAATATTCTCTCTGGACCTGCAGAAGAGACTGGTTTAGGACTTCAACAAACTCTGAGGTCCAGGAACTTAACCATTGACTTCCTCAAGCTCTGTGGTCTGATTTTTCTTTAAAACTTTAGAAGCAAACATATATTGCTTAATACAATTTTTGTGTTTAATTTACATGATTTTAACACATTATTAGATGTTTAGGCCTTAACATATGTTGTCAATTTCAAATTTAATTTTAAATTGTTTTTTTTTAATAAACCAATATTTAATTTAAATTTTAAAAACTCAATTTCCCTCCCCAAAAAACAAAACAATTGATTTTTATCCACCCTGGAGCAGGACTGGAGAGTGCAAGTAGCCTGGTTAATATTTTCTGAATAGCCCACAAAATCAGCCTCCCCTCAGTTAGCCAGAATCACAGGTATATGAAAAAAACCACAATCAAATATAATTTGGTATTAGACTTCCTATACATTTAATAAAATAAACTTATTCATTTTTCCCCCCTTTCTACTTTTATTCATCCAACTTTTTCTTTCTAAGGTACATTGGTGAATCTTTTCCTCGGTCTTTCTGGGTTTTGCTTGTTTGGCTTTCCCCATTCACTATAATTTTACTGCAATATTAGTAGTTGATCTCATTTCTTTTCACTCACTAACCTTTATTTCTGAATTGTGTTTTCTCCCTACTGCCTCATCTTCATTCAGCTATTCTCTCCTCCATGCCCTCTCTACATCTTTCTGTTCTAGTAAGCTTTTCCTCTGAGTTTCTCATTCTTTCAGCTGTTTTCTTTTTTTTAAATATCAGCTTCCCCATTCCCCAGAGCCTGCTCACTTAACTCTTCCACTCCTCTCTATCCATGGTGCTTCCTCCATTTATTCTGCAACGTTTTCACATAAATGTATGCATGTTTCCACACTTTACCCAAGTCTCCCTCAGCTATTGCCCCAGTTCCCTTTGTAAGCCCAGGCAGTTGCTGCCTCTATTCATCTTCTCTTAAACACGGACAACCACACACACATGCACCAATGAGCCAAATTCAAGGCTGATCCAATGTCTCTGCTTCAGGTCCTGTTTCTACTTCCTCTCCTATGGCCTGATTCAACTCCAATTGAATTCAATGTAATTTGGATCAGGTTCCTGGCTCCCTGCAGTCAGAGCTGGAGAGAAGGAAAGCAGAGAAATGGATACTGAGAGCAGAGAGAGAGAGAGGAAGCCATGATCCAGTAGAAGACAGTAATAGCATGGCTCCTGGTGGAAGGAGGCCAAGGTGCTGGGAGGAAAAAGAATACCTATTTTAAAAAAAAATCTTTATGATCCCCCACCAGTTTTTATATTCTATAGTTTATGTGGCCAAAAAGTCACTCGGGTGTTAGCATTAAAGAGGCAGACGCAGGCCTACAGTATTGCATCATCTAACAATTAATTATTTTTCTTCCTGCTCTGCTTACTGTACTTATGCTTCATGCATAAGACATTATTATGTTCAGGAAAAATAACAGTTTATCTATGACAGACACCATGTCACATAATAATACCCCACTGCAGGTAGAATAGTCTCCTTCCCCCCTCGTTCATAACAAAGAAGCTCACTCTATATTTTCCCTGAGCCACTCTTGAAGATTTCAGAGCTACATAAAAATTTCTATTAAAAACATGTCAGGAGACTGAAAACATCTGTAACCCTAGGAAAAACTAAAGGGAACGGTATCCTTGCCATTAAATGCAAATTAAGGAAAGTGGTCAGCAGGATTAGAGTTGAAGCTTCTCAAAGATGAACAAATCACATTTAATTTGCACTCTGAATCATCTTTTTGGGGGAGTTGGAATGGGAATTGTAGAACAACTGTGAAGTGTTCAATTTACTTAAGGAAACGTAAAAAGAGGAATTTAAAACTCTCTTATCTCTGACTAAATACACTCCCTGGTGCATGTCTGGGGCTCCTTAGCATTATGATCAGGACCATAATAAAAACAATGACAACAAAAACTAAGCAGTTATAATCACCCCACTTAAAGAAAACAAGAGCTGCTTGTATCCACCACAATACACGAAAACTCTAAAGTAATACTCTCACAACTATGAAAGGATGGATTTTCTAAAATTCTCTCATATCAAATAAAAATAGTGTGAAATTAAGATTTTCTCTATAGTTAAAAATAATGAACATGACAGAGTCCTTATGATGCTTGGCTAGCTTAACCTGTACAAACTTAGTTAATAATTCACAATGTGGTTAACATGTTAAAGAAACAAATCAACAGAGCCAGACGTGTACCCAGAAACCTCCTGCTACAAGACAGGCCCAAAAAAGAAACCAGCAGAACTCCACTGGCCATCACCTAAAGCCTCAGCTTAAACCTCTCCAACGCATCATCAGTGATCTACAACCCATCCTGGACAATGATCCCTCACTTTCACAGACCTTGGGAGGCAGGCCAGTCCTCGCCCACAGACAACCCGCCAACCTTAAGC
The DNA here is from genome assembly GCF_027887155.1 of Malaclemys terrapin pileata. Classification (NCBI taxonomy): domain Eukaryota; kingdom Metazoa; phylum Chordata; order Testudines; family Emydidae; genus Malaclemys; species Malaclemys terrapin. Next base: position 39,904,713 of record NC_071506.1, on the reverse strand, counting down.
ATATTCTCACCAGCAACCACACACCGCAGCATAACAACTCTAACTCAGGAACCAACCCATGCAACAAACCTCGATGCCAACTCTGCCCACATATCTACACCAGCAACACCATCACAGGACCTAACCAGATCAGCTACATCATCACCGGCTCATTCACCTGCATGTCCACCAATGTTATATATGCCATCACATGCCAGCAACACCCCTCTGCTATGTACATTGGCCAAACTGGACAGTCACTACGCAAGAGGATAAATGGACACAAGTCAGATATCAGGAATGGCAATGTACAAAAACCTGTAGGAGAACACTTCAACCTCCCTGGCCACACAATAGCAGATGTAAAGGTAGCCATCTTACAGCAAAAAAACTTCAGGACCAGACTCCAAAGAGAAACTGCTGAGCTCCAGTTCATTTGCAAATTTGACACCATCAGATCAGGATTAAACAAAGACTGTGAATGGCTATCCAACTACAGAAGCAGTTTCTCCTCCCTTGGTGTTCACACCTCAACTGCTAGCAGAGTACCTCACCCTTCCTGATTGAACTAACCTTGTTATCTCCATACTGATTTATACCTGCCTCTGGAAATTTCCATTACTTGCATCTGAAGAAGTGAGGTTCTTACCCACGAAAGCTTATGCTCCCAATACTTCTGTTAGTCTTAAAGGTGCCACAGGACCCTCTCTTGCATGGTAAAGAACTGTTACATATCCCACAGTAACTGTGGTTCGTTGAATTGTTGTAGTCAGAGTGGACCTCATGTAGGTGTGTTTGTGGATCTGGCATGCAAGCTTGGAATCTTTTGAATAGCAATGTCCTTTGGGAATGTGCATGCAACCTGTGCCACCTTGTACAAGGGCATAAGGAGTGGAGTGGCCTCAACCTTGCTTTAGTTTCTTTGCAATTCAAAGTCCTTGGTAGCTGACGACTCCAAAAGCAGTGAGGGGATAAGAGGTCATGCCTAAAGCTGTGCAAATAACTGATTTTTCCGTTCGCTGGCAAACCAAAAAAAAAAAAATTTTAAATTGAGATTTTTTGGCAAACCAAAAACATTGAAAACAGTTAGTTTCAGGCTGAACAAAACAATTTGTTTCATTTTTTACTTTTTTTTACCCTTTTTAAAAATGAAATCTAAGTAGATTTTGAAACGAAGTCATTTTTGAATTGAAAAGATTTCACTTTTTTTTTAAATTTTTGGGGTCTTTACGGCTGAAACAATTTGGTGAATTCAATGCAAATTTGCAACCTTTCCATTGACCCACATCTGCATTTTTCAGCGAAAAATGTTTCATTCAAAATATTTCACCCAGGTCTATATGTGGCATCCACACTGACAACATATCAAAGAACCACAATTACCATAGCGTGACTAATCATTCTTTCTTCTTTGACTATGCATCCATATGTATCCTTATACTGTAGATACTCTTTACACAAGGTGTATTCTCTTCAGAATGATGGGGATGAGGAATATCAACTGCATCAGTTGAATAGAGATAAGAGTATCATTTCCCCAAATTTGGCATCTGATCTAGCAATTAAGTTCAGTGTATGATCCTTGCCAAATCTGAGGGTGGCTGCTCCACGGAATAGCCTTGCAGAAACGAGCACATTAAGGAGACAGGCTGATGGTGCCACTTGGGCTCTATTGGAGTGGGCCTTAAGAGTCAGTGGGAGAAGTACATCACTGGTAGCACAGTGAGAGACAATGTTGTTTATTCTGAAAGTTTTTGTGATGAAATTACCTGATCTTTGGCGTGGCCAGACAAGAAAAATTGAAATAAGGACATTCTGAAAGATTTGTTCCCACTGATGTTCTTTCAAAGAGCACTGGATGTATCCAAGGCCTGGAGTTTTTTTTTTTCCCCTTGTGTGGAAAATTGGCTTTGGAAAGAACACAATTAAAATCAGAAACCACATAGGGGCTGAATTTTGCACAAGGTTTCAGTACTATTTTGTCTTTCTGAAACAAGGTATGCAGGGGTTCCCAAGTACCTAAAGCTCACTCACTCATCTGACCAAGGTGATGGGCCATCAGAAAGACTCTTTTGAGAGTAAGAACACTCAGAGGGAATCAAAAGGGCTCCATAAATTTTAGAAGGATGATGTTGTGGTCCCGTGCTGAAGTAGGATTTCTAACCAGTGGGAAAGCATGCAGGAGGTCCTTGGGAATTTACATATCACTGGATGAAAGAAGGCTGGAAAAAACTGTATTCGGTGGATGATAGACTTTGCTGCCTGATGGACCTTGATTAAACTAATGGAAGTCCAGAGTGTTGCTTGTGGACAGTTTTCTGTTCTATAGTAGGATTTTCTGAATATGTGAGGGGCGGTTACTTTCCATGGTGTCCAACCAACCAAAATCCAGGTTTTCCGGTGCAGTGACTTCAGGTTTGGATGAAATACTTCCCTTAGTTCCTGTGATAACATATCTGGGTGGTCCAGGAACCTGATTGACGGTCGCATAGACATTTGTAACAGGTTAGTCAACCAAAAGTGCCTCAGCCAATTGGAGCACCGAGGATGAGTATAGCTTGGTCTCCTCAGGCCTTGGCAATCATGCTGGGGGCTAGAGGAATTGGTGGAAAGCCTTAAAGGAATCTCTGGTTCCTTTGCAGTGCGAAAGCATCCGGCAAGGATCCAGAGTTCATGCCTCTTCTGGAATAGTAATTTGGACACTTGGTGTTGTCCTTGGTGAAAAACAAGTCTGTCGCCAGGTTCCTCAACTGGTGGAATACTGACTTGCTGATAGATTTTTGCAGGGCCCATTGATTGGTCACCAACTGTCTGCTTAAGAAGTCTGCCAAGTCATTGCTAGCACCTGGAAGGTGTAGGATAATTGGGATTACACCATGAAGGTAGCACCAACTCCATAACTTGACTGTCTATAGAGTGGGGAAAACTGGGTGTCCCTTTGCTTATTTATGTAGTGCATCACCAATGTACTGTCTGTCAACAGCTGCACTTCTGAGTGTGACCATGAGCTCTAAGACATTTTGCACACTTTCATGTCCTCTGGGAACCACGTCCCTTGTATTTGTAGGTGATATAGTTAATTGGGCTTCCCAACCCATCCCAGATGTGTCTGTGTCTAATGCCTTGGAGAGTGACAGGGTCACAAATGGCACCCCCTTTTAGACATTATCAGGATCTAGCTATGAGGTCAGCTCTGTGAGGACATGAGATGAAAGTAAGACAGTCTTCAGAGTAACAGCCGTGTTAGTCTGTATCCGCAAAAAGAAGAACAGAAGTACTTATGGCACCTTAGAGACTAACAAATTTATTAGAGCATAAGCTTTCGTGGACTACAGCCCTTCCATCCGAAGAAGTGGGCTGTAGTCCACGAAAGCTTATGCTCTAATAAATTTGTTAGTCTCTAAGGTGCCACAAGTACTTCTGTTCTTCTTAAGACAGTCTTGCTCATTTTTACATGCAAGGCAAATCCAGACTGATATAGCTGGGTGAGATATCACTGTATTAAGTAGCATTTTGTCTTGAGGTGAGCAAGCCCTCACTGTCATGGATTCTATCCTGGCCCCTATGAACTCTATTGTCTGTGATAGTGTGGCAGGTGGGGATGTTCCGTAGCTCCCCCTGCCAAGTGTGGCACAAGTTCACAAGTTTTGGCTGCCTGCTCACCGCAGGGTCACCCATGCCATGAACTTGGTGTCAATCTCTACACAGTTAAAAAAACCCTCAGAATTTGTCTTTCTGTGTCTTTAAATAAACAAACAGAACTTCAAAGGTGCACTTAGTAGCAGCATTTGAAGACAAGGCCTTGATCTAGCCCTGGAGTTCTGGGCTAGCACTGAGAAGCTCCTCTTCTGTCTCAGTCTCATCCAGCACTGCCGCTGAGAGGAACCAGGGAAGCGTTCTTAACTGGGCTGTAAAGATTGGTCAGTGTCTCCTCCTGGCCCCTCTAGGCTTCTGGAGGACTGTCTTGTTGAGAGCCCAGCCTGAGCAGGGTGCATCAGCATGCCAACTCCTCCAGCAAGGAGACCACAAGGCCTGATAGACACCATCACAGACTGGGGAGAGAGGGAAGAAGGGAGAGGAGTTCACCAGAAGGCCCAGCTGGGCTAACAGAGAAAGAGCACAGTTGATGCTTGTCAGAGTATCCTTATATGATCTGCCTCTGATCAGCCAGTTGTCTAGATATGGATAGATGTAGGTGCCCTTTTTCCTTGGTTGTACCACCACTATGGCTAGACATTTTGTAAAGACTCTGCCCTGGAGAGCCTAAAGGTCAGTAGCTTTTTCTGGTAATGGTTTTGTCCCACTGTAACTCTCAGGTACTTCCTGTGGAACAGGTGGAAACCTGGAAGTACACATCCTGCACAAACAAGCCACAAACCAGTCCTGAGTCTGAAGCAAAGGAATGACGGAGACAAGTGTTACCACACTGAATCTGAGGTGGTGTATGCATTTGTTCGGTCTCCTTAGGTCTAGGATAGAATGAAGACTCCTTTTCTTCTTCAGAATAAGGAAATATCATGAATAGAAGCCTCTTCCCTTTTATTCCTGAGGAACCTCTTCTACAGCTCTCAGACAAAGCAATGAGACTGCTTCTTTTTCTAACAGGATCTAGGAGAATGGTACCCAAAGGAGGGTGGGAAAGGGGGAGATAGGTAGGGGGCAACGAAAGGAACTGACGAGGGTAGTGACAATGTCCAGCACCCATTTGTTGGCTGTAATGTGTGAACACACCCAATGAAAGGGGCAAGGTGATTTCAAAAAGCTGGCTCTGAGATAGTCTTGGCATGACTCTTGACCTCAGTCCTCCCAAAACCAAACCTGCTGCCTCTGGGAGACAGCCTGGTGTATGATGAAGGAGGAAGATGACAGGTGTCTCCTAGTGTAGCAAGGTCACTCTTTGGGTGAGTGATTCAGCTGGGAAAAAGACGGCATCCTCTATCTTTGAGGAGGTTAGTACCGAAGGAGCTAATGGTACAGTGCTAGAGGGCAAATACCCAAGGAGATGTCTCACCTCTGGGATTGGACGTAACATACACAGATTGGTCCAGAGGCGTAACTTAAGCCTCATGTTACTCCATTTTGGGGTTCAGGACAATAAGGAGCAGTAGATGGAGCATGTGTCAGGAATATGCCCTTCACCAAGGCAAAAAAGATCTCTTCTGTGCCTGTCAATTAAGGACATACGACTATCACAGTAAGGACATGGTTTAAACTCTGTGGGACAAAAGTCTGCAAATGCCAGCAGTTTGCATGAAGCACCTCATCCCATTATATGGGGGGCGGGTGAAGCTGTCCCCCTTTGTTTTTCTTCCTTTTTTTTAAATGTCCTCTGAAAAATTTTCAATGAGAAATTTCAAAAGAAGAGAGATTTTGTCACAAACATTTGAGTTTCAAGCTCAAAAAACAGAAGGGGGATGGGGACAGATTCAACTACTATCTCCATCCAGATAATTTACAGATCTACGTTTCTGCTCCAGACCTGTGTTTCTTTCTTTCCAATTTAAAATCTTGCTTGTCTCTCTGACATCTTCTAATGGATGTCTAGCCATCAGCTCAAGCTAACATGGCTAAAATGGAGCTCTTAAACTTCCCCCCAACATGCTGCCCCTCACACTTGGGAGGTACCGCCCAGAAACATCCATCCTCTTTTTGTCTTCTGTTTGAACAGTATCTAGTACAATGGGGTTGTGGTCCATGACTAGGTCTCCTAGGTGCTCCAGTAACACAAATAATAATAAATAACACCATCACCACACTACAGTTGGTGCCTTCTCACTGTCATGGGTGATAAGAGGGAACTGGGGGAGGGTCAAGACTGCTCCACCCGTTATGCCTTCCATTACAGCCATTACACCGTGGCACAAGGAGGCACATAATGATGGACTCTGCTATTCACAGGTTTATGAGCTCACATGCATGAGGCAAATATACATCTACGTGGGATCCACCATGACACATGTTCAAGAACCTATAAAACTACAAGCATCATATGTAAGAAAAATATGAATTATTGTGTATAGTTAAATAATTAACTATACTTAAAAGAAAGAAAATTATATCCCCCATAACAGATAGCTGTAAGAGTTTAACTCTTCTAAAGTACACCGCTACCTCGATATAACATGACCCGATATAACACGAATTTGGATATAATGCGGTAAAGCAGTGCTCCGGGGGGGCAGGGCTGGGCACTCTGGCGGATCAAAGCAAGTTCAATATAACGCGGTTTCATCTATAATGCGGTAAGATTTTTTTGGCTCCCGAGGACAGCGTTATATCGAGGTAGAGGTGTAAATATGTTATCTTAAAAAGAAATTTGTGAGAAATTTGTTCTGAATACTGAATTTAAGTACTGTTTTGGGAATGAATTTGGTACTTGGATTCTTTCAGGGATGTGAACAGTCCAAAATACTATATCAGACATATAACTTTTCATTTACTTTACATAAACTCTGCACTTAAATATCATTAAATAATATAGTTTATCAACATCACTTTGACACTGCCACTTTACAAAATCTTTATTGTCCTCTTTTCAGTTTTTAAAATTCTAAGTCCAGCATGAATTAGTGTATTTGTCCTTGGTTTCCTTTGAAGAAAGCATAATCATATGTTCCCCTTCTTCCTACACAATAGAAGGGAACAGAACACAATGTCTGGCAGTTTTACAAAAGCTATGCAACCTTGGGAAGCTATGTTCCCTTTCTCTCGGTTTTACACTGGAAAGGCAGTATATGTCCTGTAGTTCTTTTCTTCTTCCCTGTTTCAATATTTCTCCTTGAAATAGTGCTGCAAGCAAATAACCAATGAATGATTCCAGTTATCTGGATACAATATGCATATAATATCACATGAGCACTCTCATATAAATTATTTATTTAAAATTGAAGCTAACATTCTTTATTGAATTTTGTATTTTAATAAAACACTTATTAAACACAATTCTATATACCTTTAGCTTAAGCGCAATGATTCTGCTGGTTGCTGCTTCCCGCAGCTCCCATTGGCTGGGAACAGTGAACTGTGGCAACTGGGAGCTGCGGGTGGCCGTGCCTGTGGACAGTCAATGTAAACAAACTGTCTCATGGCCTACCAGCGGATTACCCTGACAGGCTGTGTGCAAGCCACAGGCTGCCATTGTTCTAGGTCCTCAATGACAGTTCCTCTGTCTAAATCTTGCTGATTCTTTCTCCATAACATCTCTAAGATACAGCCTTTCCTATCCATTCCCACAGCTAACACTCTCGTCCAGGCTCTCATATTTCATGTCTCAATTACTACAGCATCCTTTTCTCTAGCCTGGACAAACACAATCTTGCCCCACTCATATCCATTCAGAATGCTGCTGCAAAGGTAATTTTCCTAGCCCATCATTTTCACCATGTCACCCCTTTCTTTGCATCCCTCTACTGGCTACCCCTTCTCTATTGTAACAAACATAAGTTACTTGCATGGGCGGTGGGTATCCCTGGCGCTGCCACCAACCTGCCGCCAGACACCTGGGCCATGGTGGCCCCGCCCCTTTCCCAAAGTCCCTACCGCCTGCTGCTGTTGCCTGCCTGTGCCTGCCATGTCTCCTCCACTCCACCCCCACCTCCAGAGGTACCCGCTGCTCGCTGCATCCCTCCTCCTTGGGGACGGGGGAGTGAGGAGAGACGTGGAGAGCTAGAGGGGGGCAGGGGAATGAGGAGGCTCGGCCAGGCGCTGGGGCCAGAGGCTCAGCCGGGGGGGCGCTGGTGCTCAGGGGGTCGGCCACTCGGCCCAGCACTGGTGGCCAGTGGAGGGCCTTCACTGGCTCGGCCTGGTGCTAGGACTGGCCCAGTGCTCAGGAGGGTCATCCGGGGCGGGAGGGCCAGAGGCTCTGCCTGGCACTGGGGCTAGCTCGGCACTCGGGGGGCTGGTGGCTCAGCCTGGCACTGCGGGGGGAGCAGATAGGCGGTGGGTCGGGGGGACCCCTCAGGGGTTCTCCTGTTGGGGGAAGTGAGGTTTTGGGGATCCAGCATGCAGGAGATGGGACCTTGTATGGAAGGGGCAGGGCTGGCAGGCGAGTCTCCCCAAAGCAGTGGTTCACCCGTCAATCATGATTACTTGCTTTCACCTTAACAAGTCTTTCACAGCCTATCCCCATCCTTCCCTTACCTCTCATCTCTCATTCACTCCCGAGATGTCAACTGACTCCCACCTCTGATCTGTCTATCTCTATCCATGTGTTGGTCTGTGTTATATTTAGAATGTAAACTTTTTGGGTCAGGGACTATATTTTAGTTCTGTGATTGTACAGAATGCACAATGCAATCCTAGTCCACGATTAGGCCTCTTAAGTGCTACAGTAACACAGTGTGAATTCACTGGTCCAAAACTCCACACTGAGGGCTGCCACCACTATGCCTCAATAAATCTGTAGCATGACCCAGGTGTATAAACTGGAAGAATCCTACAGAATTTAATAGGGATAAACTTATAGCATTCTACACAAATTTAATAGGTGACTGTACAAGTTACTTATAGAATTTAATAAAGAATAATAATTTTTTCAGGGTTTCTGAATGATCATATAGAATTCTAAAGTCAGGATATAATTTTCTATAAAATCCTACCAGACTTTCATTAAGTGTAGATGCCAAGCATCCTGCAAAGGGATGAGATACAATTCTGTCTCTCCCAGAAAAATACACTTGCAATGAGCAAAGCCATGTTACTGAGATGTTGCAAAGAGGAACAGCATTTGACCCTAAGATTTAATGCAACTTTCTCATTTTCTTTGCGGCCTCCCAATATGGTGCTTTCCCACCACAATATAACCTCCTGTTTCTAAGTGACTCTATCAGCTCCTTCCAAAATCTGATTGAATTGGTTTCTTACTTATATCTGACTCAACCTGGACTCCATGTTTCTAGAAAGGATCTTGTGTGTGCAGGGTCGGCTCCAGGGTTTTGGCCGCCCCAAGCAGCCAAAACAAAAAACAAAAGCCGCGATCGCGATCTGCGGCGGCAATTCGGTGGGAGGTCATTCACTCCCAGGCGGAGTGAGGGACCGTCCGCCGAATTGCCGCCGAATACCTGGACATGCCGCCCCTCTCCAGAGCGGCCGCCCCAAGCACCTGCTTGAGAAGCTGGTGCCTGGAGCCGGCCCTGTGTGTGTGGCTCCTCTCCATAACAACATCCCTCCCTGTTTCCTGCTTCCCTGGATGGGGCAGAGACACTTACAATAGTAGTTTCTTAACACAGGAAAACTGGGAGCAGTATCTGTGGGCTTTGCCTACATTGAGGAAGTAAGTTGCATTAAAATATGTTTAAATAACATTATTAAATACCTCTTAGTACTTAGACAAAGACAGTGGTGTTTAAAAATATATTGGCTGGTTGTGGGTTAATGCTAAAGGTAATCCCACTCCAGTCTTTTTTTGGCACAGTTTTGGGAAAGAAGTCACAATGCCTTTAACAGTCTGAAAAGTTGATGTGAATGGAGGAATGTGGAGACTATCTTGGACACTCAATATATCTGTTCCATCTTGGCAGTACTGGTGGTAAAGACAAAATGAAATTAGATGTCCTCAAATGGCTCTCTAGTACCTTTATTTCTATTAAGGGAATTTTTTTCCAAGAAGGATCACCAGGATGTTGTATAAAGTTTATCTTTAAAAATATAAATTGTGACATCTAATACAATGAAGAAACACAATTTAACTTGATGCAGCTCTGTCATTCTACTCCAAAACACATAGCCCTATTTCAAGGACTGTGCAGGGGGGAAAGTTATTTTGTGCAAACGTTTCAATTTAAATAGGAATATATTCCACTGTAATGCATGTTTTGATCAAACCCACCTGATGTCTTCATTAAGGAAAAATATTTCAGTGATGATGTATTACCCAAAGAAAAGTATTTTATGAAGTATAATCTGTGGGAACAATGGATTTCCTTTTATTTTTTTAATGTATAGGTAAAGCCTAGATTAATAAAAAGCATGTACAATATAAAGTATTAAGTGACTAGTATGTATTATCACAACTGTAAAAATGTAATAATTAAGTTGAACAATACCAATAGCAAAATACATTATTCTGTCACTGTTGGCAAAATAAATAGAAATCTTGTAATTAGTTTTAACCTCTCTGCATTGCAGATGCCAAAACATGTACACAGTCATTAAAATGATTTTCAATACAACACTATATAACATTTGAGATACAGAATATATGTTTAGTATCCCAATGCACTGAAAGGGTGTAAACGCCGGAGAGCGAGGAATTGTTTAGGATGGTCCAAGTGAGCATCAAAAAGGCTGAATATCAGAAAACAGTGAGGCCCCTTACACATTGAACAGTCTCCCAAGGAAAACAGTAGCAGTCCTATCTTTAGAAATATATTAAACACTAGGCTGAAAAACCTCTCAAGAATATACTGAACAAAACAATTCTATATTGGCTGGGAAGTGAAAGGGTTGAGCAAACTGACTTTGCTAATAGGTCTTTCTACACTGATCTTGCAAACAGATTCACAACCAAGGATCTCTAGGGTCTCTTTGCAGGATCAGGGCCTTAATATCTATGAAAGAATTTAATGCCCAATGTGAACAAAAATGTACTGTAATTAACTGAAACAGTTACTAACTGTAATTGATTCTTTGAGATGTGATACAGATGTGTATTCCACTTATGTGTGCATGCACTCTGCACACCAGAGCCAGAGAATTTGCCTAGCAGTATTCGCAGAGTGGCGGCGCTCGTGTCCATAGCCCCTCCTGGGGCTATATGAGGCAGTGCTGCCCCAACCCCCCCCTCAACTCCTTCGCATCAAACACCCAGAGAGACACCCGATGCAGAGGGTACAGACAGTGGGTCTTGGAATACATGTCTGCATCAAATCTCAAAGAACCATAGTTACAATACATAACCGTTTCTTCTTCTTTTTCAAGTAGATGCAGCTATGTATTCCATGTATGTGACAAACAAGCAATATACACCCAGAAGGTGGGGCTCAGAGTCTACCTAAACAAAGATTGCAGGACCACCTTACCAAAACTGACATCCACCGTGGAAGATGCAGTAACAGCATAACGGTTCATAAATGTATGTATGGACAACCATGTAGCAGCCCTGCAAATGTCTAATATTGAGACAGTTCTGGTAAAATGAGCTCACACCTGCTGAGTAGGCATAGCTGAAGCTATTTCATACGCAATCTTGATACCAGATGTTATGTCTTTAGAGACAGTCTGCGAAGAGTCCGCTTACCCCTTCATATGATCTCCAAATGACAAAAACAGGTGAGGCAAAGCATGAAATGGTTTAGTCCTGCCTAGATAGAAGGCTAGACATCACCTGACATCTAATGTACAGAGACGCTGCTCTTCCAGAGATAAATGTAGCTTAGGAAAGAACCCGGGTGCAAATGAAATGAGAAATCACTACAGACAAAAATGTGGGGTATGGTCATAAAGTCATTTTGTCCTCAGAGAATTGTGTATAAGGAAGCTCTGCCTTCAGAGCCTGCAACTAACAGACTCTCCTTGCAGATGTTATCGCTACCAGGAATGAAGTTATCTGACACAAAAGTGGAAAGGGACAAGATGCGAGGGACTCAAACGGAGAACCCATTAAAGCCGCTAGGACCATGTTAAGTTCCCACAGAGGAACCAGCTCTTGGATGGGAGGATGGAGACGAAGCCCTTTTAAGAATCTTGCTACCATGACAATGGACTCATAGACTTTAAGGTCAGAAGGGACCATTATGATCATCTGGTCTGACCCCCTGCATGCTGCAGGCCACAAAACCCTTCCCAGGACTCTGCTGTTGAAGTCCCCAATCCTGTGTTTTAGTGACTTCAATCGGCAGAGACCCTCCTGCTAGTGATCCCTGCCCCATGCTACGGAGGAAGGCGAAAAACCTCCAGAGGCTCAGCCAATCTACCCTGGAGGAAAATTCCTTCCCGACCCCAAATATGGCGATCAGTAAGACCCCGAGCATGTAGGCAAGAGTCTCTAGCCTGACCCCTGTTGGCCATTATACTATTTACGTACCATTGATTGGTTTTCCTTGGCTACTATGTTTTACCATTAAACCATTCCCTCCATAAACTTATCTAACTTAATCTTAAAACCAGACAGGTCCGTCGCCCCCACCGTTTCCCTAGGAAGGCCGTTCCAATATTTCACCCCTCTGACGGTCAGAAACCTTAGTCTAATTTCAAGCCTGAACTTCCCCACGGCCAGTTTATACCCATTCGTTCTCGTGTCCACATTAGTACTAAGCTGGAATAATTCCTCTCCCTCCCTTGTATTTATCCCTCTGATATATTTAAAGATAGCAATCATATCCCCCCTCAGCCTTCGCTTTGTCAGACTAAACAACCCAAGCTCCTCTAGTCTCTTTTCATACGACAGGTTTTCCATTCCTCTGATCATCCTAGTCACCCTTCTCTGCACCCGTTCCAGTTTGAGTTCATCTTTTTTAAACATGGGAGACCAGAACTGCACACAGTACTCCAAATGAGGTCTCACCAGCGCCTTATACAACGGAAGCAGGACCTCCTTATCCCTACTAGATATACCTCACCTAATGCATCCCAAGACCGCATTGGCTTTTTTCACCGCCACGTCACATTGTCGACTCATAGTCATCCTGCGGTCTACAAGGACCCCTAGGTCCTTCTCCTCTTCCGTTACTTCTAACCAATGCGTCCCCATCTTGTAACTAAAATTGTTATTAGTCATCCCCAAGTGCATCACCTTACACTTTTCACTATTAAATTTCATCCTATTTCTGATACTCCAATTCACAAGCTCATTCAAGTCTCCCTGCAGAATATCCCTATCCTCCTCCGAATTTGCAACGCCTCCCACCTTCGTATCATCCGCAAACTTTATCAGCCCACTCCTGCAATCGGTTCCGAGGTCAGTTATAAATAGATTAAATAAAATGGGTCCCAAAACCGAACCTTGAGGCACTCCACTAGTAACCTCCCTCCAACCTGACAGTTCACCCTTTAATACGACCCGCTGCATTCTCCCCATTAACCAATTCCTTATCCACCTCTGGATTTTCATATCGATCCCCATGTTTTCCAGTTTAACCAATAATTCCTCATGGGGTACAGTATCAAACGCTTTACTGAAATCCAGGTATATTAGGTCCACCGCATTTCCCTTATCTAATAAGTCCGTTACTTTCTCAAAGAAGGAGATCAGATTCGTTTGGCACGATCTGCCCTTCGTAAAACCATGTTGTAATTTATCGCAATTGCCATTAACCTCAAGGTCCTCAACTAGTTTCTCTTTCAGAATTTTCTCCAGCACCTTGCACACTACAGATGTTAAACTAACAGGCCTGTAGTTACCCGGATCACTTTTTTTCCCTTTCTTGAAAATAGGAACCACGTTAGCTATTCTCCAGTCTAACGGGACCACCCCGAGTTTATAGATTCATTAAATATTATCGCTAATGGGCCTGCTATTTCCCGTGCCAATTCCTTCAATATTCTCGGATGAAGATCGTCCAGTCCTCCCGACTTAGTCCCATTAAGGCGTTCAAGTTTTGTTTCTACCTCGGATACGGTAATCCCCCATCCTGTATGCCCCTCCGTAATGGTGCTAGTATCCCTAATACCTTCATTGGCCTCATTAAACACCGATGCAAAATATTCATTGAGATATTGCGCCATGTCTAGATTATCTTTAATCTCCTCTCCGGCTATAGTCTTCAGCGGTCCCACTTCCTCTTTCTTTGCTTTCTTCCTATTTATATGGCTGTAAAACCTTTTACTATTGCTTTTAATTCCCCTCGCTAGGTCCAACTCTACACGGCCTTTGGCCTTTCTCACTCTATCTCTACATTCTCTGACTTCACTAAGGTAAGTTTCCTTACTGATCCCTCCCCTCTTCCACTCTTTGTACGCTTTCTGTTTTTTCCTAATCGCCCCTTTGAGTCGGTCGCTCATCCAGCTCGGTCTAAATCTCTTGCTTAGTAATCTTTTTCCCTTTTTGGGGATACAGGCCTCTGACAGCTCATGCATCTTTATCTTAAAGTAATCCCAGGCTTCTTCTGCCTTTAGATCCATTAATAAGTTTGCCCAATCCACTTCCCTTACCAGTCCCCTTAATTTGTTAAAATTGGCCTTCTTAAAATTATAAACCCTAGTCTTTGACTTAATTCTGTTACTCCTTCCATTTAGTTTAAACCGAATTAGCTCATGATCACTGGAGCCCAAGTTGTCCCCTACTACCACTTCCTCAACGAGGTCCTCACTACTTACCAGAATCAAATCTAAAATGGCCTCCCCCCTCGTCGGATCAGCTACCACTTGATGAAGGAATTGATCAGCAAGCACATCTAGGAACATCTGAGCCCTATTATTGCTACTAGCGTTTGTTCCCCAATCTATATCTGGGAAGTTAAAGTCCCCCATAATTACACAGTTTTTATTAGTATTTACTTCCCTAAATACATTAAATAGTTCCTTATCCATATCCTGGGTCGATCCTGGCGGTCTATAGCACACCCCAAGCACTATCCCCGGAGAGGCTCTAGTAGTCCTTTTACCCAGTGTGAGTATTGCCCAGATGGACTCTGTTATCTATTCCATCCACTATTATTTCTTTACAGCTTATTTCACTATTGACATACAATGCCACCCCCCCACACCTTTACCTTTGTCCCGGTCTTTCCTAAACAGAGCATACCCCTCCATACCTGTGTTCCAGTCGTGACTGCCATTCCACCACGTTTCAGTTATTCCTACGATATCCGGTTTCAATTCTCGGACCAAGAGCTCCAATTCCTCCATTTTATTACCTAGGCTTCTCGCATTGGTGTATAAACACCCTAATGTATGTCGTTTAGCCTGTCTCCCATTAGTAGCACTATATGTTGCGGGCCTCTTTGTGTCCGTCCCCCCTGTCCTTCCTATGTCCAATCTCATCTCCCCGGCTATGTCTCCTCTTATTTCACTCAGCTTTTCAGTACTGGAATCTGGCGTGGAGATTAACTGTGCATCTCCCAACCGTCTCCCCAAACTTCCTAGTTTAAAGCTCTTTTGATAAGATGAGCCAGTCTCCCTCCCAGAAGTCTATTTCCTTCCCTACTCAGGTGAAGCCCATCCCGCGAGAACAGGTGTCTGTCCCCGAAAGCCTCCCAGTGGCCATACATCCCAAAGCCCTCCTTATAGCACCACTCCCTTAGCCAACTATTTATCCTCACAATCCTATCAGCCCTTTGCTGCCCTTCCCTTGGAACAGGCAGAATCCCACTAAAGATAATCTGAGCCTCTATCTCCTTGAGCGTCTTCCCCAGCCTGGCATAATCTCCCTTGATTCTCTCTAACGAGAACCTAGCCGTGTCATTTGTTCCTACATGAAGGATTATCAAGGGGTTCTTACCTGCTCCTTTTAGGATCCTTTTCAACCGCAGGTCCACATCGCGTATCTTTGCGCCCAGTAGACAGCACACCCTTCTGTTCTCCGGGTCCGCCCTGGTCACAGGCCTGTCCAATCTCCTCAGTAAAGAGTCTCCAATTACATACACCTGCCGTCGCCTGGCAACAGTGCGATCTAGTAATCTAGTCTCTGATCCCTCTAGTCCTAAGACTAATCTTCTCTGAATGGGGGGGATAAAATGCTAATATTGCTGCCAGATGCACTCTCAAGAGCTAAGCGCAAGTCCCAGCAACTGAAGGTGCAGCAAATATTCCAAGATGTCCTGGACAGAAGCCAGGGTCAGTTGAATTCCATGGCCAATGACCACACCGAAAACTGCTTCCAGTTTGCTGAATAGGCCATTCCGGTAGAGGGCTTTCTACTGTGAACCTGTTAAACAGCCATCAAAACACTGCTCTTCCTCATTTAGGCATGAAGCAGCCACACCATGAGATGCAGGGAGCTGAGACCGGGATGCAAGGTGCAACTGATTCTGTATGAGTATGGAGAAGAACAGGTTTGAGGTGCTGAATTGATAGCGCAAGAAGGTCAGAGAACCAGCACTGCCTTGGCCATACGAGGGCAATTAGAATGAGCTTGGCCCAAACCACCTCCAACTTGAAGATGACCTGTGGTATGACTGGGATTGGAGGAAAAGCGTACAGGCCAGCCAACTATCGGTTGAGATGAAAAGTGTGGGACTGAGGCCCCTTCCGGAGCAGAACAGATGACATTTCCTGTTGTCCCTCATGGCAAACAGATTGATCATCGGAATGCCCCATGCTGCAAAGATGACTTGGAAGACACTTGTCTTCAGAAACCACTCGTTCAGGGAAAAATTCCTGCTGAGATGGTCTACGAGATGATTCTGGATCAATGCAGAATTGCTGCAACCTGATTGCCTCTTGGCAGAATACCCAGGAGTGTGCTCCCCCTTGCTTGTTAACATAATACATTGCAGTGGTATTGTTGGTAAGTTTGTGAACCACTGAGCAAGTGCAGTGTAATGTCATTGTTGGAAAGGACTTTCTCTCTGGACCTGCCCCTCAGTAACCAGCCATCCACATATGGAAAGAAGTAGATTCCTTTCTTCCTGAGGTACACAGGCACCATAACCATGCATTTGGTAAAAACCTAAGGGGCAGCTCAGAGGCCAAAAGGAAGCACCATATACTGAAAGTGGCACTCCGCTATAACAAACCAAAGGAATTTTCTGTGGCATGGCAAAATTGCCACATGAAAGTAGATGTCCTGAAGGTCCAGAGCAGCAAACCAGTCATTCTGAGACAATGCGAGGAGGATAGTCAATAAAGTGACTATTTGAAACCATATGTATCTGATATATTTGTTGAAACCACAAAGGTCGAGAATGGGTCTTACACTTACCTTGGATTTGGGCACCAGAAGGTACTGGGAAAATAGAAGCCCTGGCCCCGGTATTCCAGCGGAATCTTCTCCAACACTCCCAAAGCCAGTAAAGACTGGACCTGCTTGAGGAACAGTATCTCATGAGAGGAGTCCCTGAAAAGGAACAGGGTGGAAGGGGGAGGGGCATGGACAGGAACTGGATGGCATAGCCAGATCTGATGGTGCTTAAAACCCAACTGACAATGGTGGTCAAGCCCCAAGCATTGTAAAAATGAGCCAGCCTGTCCCCAAATGGAGGAGACGGGGAGAAGGGAGTGACAACTGGAACACTGCTCTGGACCAAGGAGTCAAAATGGGCACTTGGGGGACAGCAGGGAAAGCATATTGACTGGCCAAACTATGGTCCCGAATGCTTCCTCCTTTATTGGGGAGGGAAAGGCTACCCAGATGTGCACTGCGAACAATACTTCTGCTGCTGCTGTTGACCACAAAAGTCGTGCCTCTGCACTGCCAGCATATACACCCCCAAGGTCAGGTAATGGAGAATGGGAGGAAGAAGAATCCGGCCTGGACACCAAAGAGTCCCAGGCTTCCAGGGACAAAGGTGGAGCCAGCTCTAAAGGTGTGAGCAACTGCTCTGACTCATTCATGGCCCAAACCGGCACTTAACAGTGGAAATTATACTGCTGGCACTGAGTATGCCTCCGTTATTTCTGGTGCCAGAAGCGGTGTCAACCCCGAAGCCAGCAGCAGTACCACGGTGACCAATGGTGCCAAAGTGGAGAGTGGTGAATATGGTCATGGTAACATCAGCAGTCCTGGAAGTTCTCAGTGCCAAGAAGATGACTTGTGCTGAGCCCAGCACAGGCACCACTTCCACTGATTGTGGAAGGGAAACACTGGGGTTCAGTGCCAATAGAACCACAGGATCAGTGGTCTGCCCAGCCAAAGAGGCTATAAACAATGCAGTCCTGGCAAAGTCCTGGACCAAGGGAGAGATCAGGTCAGAAAGGCAGAGCAGGTCTGTTGCCATCTGGTATGTCGCTGGCACGGAAATAGCTGGTGCTGAACTCAATGGATGCCCTGGGGCCAGAACCGGAGTTGACGGCACAGGATCTCTGACCTCCCTATGCAGTACTGGGGAGCAGCTGTGCTCCATCCCGCATGGTGGCATTCATACCTGGAGGAGGTAGATGGGCCCTCGTACTACCTAAAGCAGCCACAATCAGTCTTGTGTGACCTCTTCCTCAGCACACTCAATAGGGAATGACTCCTCTGTCTCTTAGGTGAGGCACCAGCTCCAAGTCCTGAAGCGACAGGGTTCTCAGAACCTGAGGGGCGACCTCCAAAGGCCTTGGTGCCAAAGCAGCTCACCTGCGTGGCCTATTCAAGCAGGTGCTTCTTTAGATGAACAGCCTGTGTCCATTTGGTGAACAATTTGGGGAGCAATTTGCAAACTGAACATTGTTCCTTGATGTGGGCTTGGCTTATGCACAGCAAGCACTGTTGTAGGGGATCGTTGTGGATCCCACCCCTCAACACAATGGACAATGTTAGAGAATAAGCAAACAAATGCTAATTAACAGTAAATCTAACTAACAGTATACTAAGGATACTAATTAACCATATACAACTAGAAAAGTCACTAACAACTGGAGAGATTGTGAGGTTAGAAATCACACAGAGCTCCAACTCCTGCCATGGGCAGTAAGAAGGAACTGAGGGGGGTCAGAGCGGCGCCACCTCATTTAGCCAGCACAGGGGCTATGGTCACAAGGTGCAAGCGCTGCCCCCTATGAGTACTGCTAGGCAAATTCTCTGACTCCGGTACAATCAGTGCACACACACCATTGTGGAATACATGGCTGCATCTACTCGAAGAAGAATCAATGGTCCTCACACTTACCTCAAACTGAAGTCAAATGTATTATTTCTGAAGGAAAACGCAGACATCCCCAGTTTCAAATGAGATTATTATTTTACGGGGAGCAGGTTGTGACTCCTCCATTTATGTTGCCTAACATTTCCATTACAAAAGATTCTTACGATCTTTATGATTATGTCTTCACTAGGGTGACCACAAAATGGCAGAATTACAAAGCACAGGCAACCATATATCTGGCATTTCCTAACTTTTGAGTGCTTGACTTTGCAATTTAAGCATGTAGTTTTTTAGGTGCAGATGGTGGATGGTTTTTGTTTTTGTGTAATCTATATAGAACATATAGACAAAATGTAAATTTTTCTGATAGTTAAAAGAAAATCCATATACTCTGTGGACCACATGAAAAAATATTCACAAACCTCTTGAAAGGGCCATGAACTCAAGTTTGAAGACTTCTGTATGAAAGAATTTTGTTTAATACACAAATATAGTTTTTGCTTTCTGAAAACAAGACCTGTAAAAATGGCTCTATTAACTTTAGATCTGCTTTTCCACCTAGTGGAGGAAAATAAAATCAATGACATCACCATAGTAAACCCATTAGCCCTTTCTAGGTTGAGTTGTACAATACCTCCACTTCATGCACAGTAAAGAGAGAATCCATGTTAAGTATATACTCTGCAATAGCTCATGAATCAGAGCTGCCAACATGATTTTTCCCAGAGAGGTTCTTTGACATGTAACTTAAAAGCACTTCCCATTTATAAAAGCACTACCACAAAAAGCATTAACGAGCAGTCTCGTTAGCAGTCACAGCAGAGAGACCAAGGATCGAATGGGCCTGGACAAAACAATTACCTTCTCATTTTAAGGACCTGTATATGCTAGAAACATTACTCAGCAAAATGATGTCAAACACAGACAAAACCTTTGGACCAGAACAAACGATGTTCAATACAAGTTCAGTAAATGTCGTTAAACCATTCCAAATCAATGAGAAGTCAATGGCTGTGCAGGAGCTCAGCACCTCTAAATATTAGGCCCATAATGTATGGATTTCCTGGCTGATTTTCTACAAACTGGTAATTAATTAATACTATTCCCAGAGCTGTACAACATCCATGCTGAAACATCCAAAATTGTGAAAAAGATGGGAACAATAAAGAGAATTTTTAACAGATATCTTTAACTATGAAAGACCAAAAACTCATTATAGCACCAATTCTCATGTACAGAAATAAGCTAGACTCATCAGGAAACTGGAGATGGATTGGTCTGACATAGGTAGTTGGGTAATCTTACAAGCCATTTAAGTGATCATTTGGAAAAGCAAAACTCAATTAAGAACAGCTAACAAGCTTACAGGAAAGGAAAGTCATGCCTCACTAACTTTTTGATATTCTCTTCTATTACTACAACAATACACAAGGGGATATACTGACATCACTTGATTAGATTTTCAGAAAATGTATAAGTTCCACATTAGAGGATAACATCTATGCTGCAGAGCCCCATATTAACTGGAATGTTGGCTTTCTCTATTAAATACCAACTTAAATGCAGGAAACAATAACATGCATGAACATCTTTCCCAGTTAAAAAGTGGCTTCCTGTGCAGTTTCTATTGTAAAGATCAGTGCCTGGAACCCTAACATTACAACATTAATTCAATAATATATATGATAGTCAAGAATGTAGGAAACTTTTCAAAATAGCAGGGAAACATGCCTTGAAATTTCTGAAATTGTCAGTAATATTTCTGTAGTCACCGAATTTTTCTGAAATATAAGCTACTAGTTTTTTTTTTTTATTTTATTTTTTGGGGGGTAATAAATATGAATGGAATGCCCTGAACAAAACTGATAGGTTCTAAAGAGCTAATTTATAGGTAGCATTGATACACAGATACAATAGATACAATGAAGCCTAGGCAGCTCCTATAACCAACAATTAGGAAAATAACAGGCTTTAAGGAAACCAGTGAATCCCTAAAATTAAGTGTCTGCTGTAAAAAGCCTTTTCTTTCTTATCAGAAATAATATTCACTCCTTCCCAGACTCTCATTTCCTTAGTTCACCCTTATTTATTTGCCCTGTCTCCTCTTCCTCTTTTCCATGTTAGCTTTTTAGGTTCTAATTCTGCAATTGCCTTTGTGCAGAAGACCACAATGGGGAGCCTCACTGAAATCAATAGGGCTCCGTGCAAGTGCTTGCCCATGCAGGGCTCATTGTAGGATCTGGGCCTTAGACTGTAATAAATCTGATAGCAATGAGTTTCTTCTCTTACACTGAACAAGGAACTTGGGAGAGATTTGTTCTTAAGAGTTTTCAGATCAGCAGTTCAACATTTCTACAGGGCTTTCAAGTGTCAGCTTCCTACTAGAGACAGGACTGACTGACACCAGTGTAATACAATCTGATATTTAGGAGGGCTTGGAACCCAAATGATCCAAAGGGTTTGTTATTCAACTAGGATAGGCGGATCCCTGATTAAAGACTAGGTCCTACAATCTGATCCACTAGGGACCTCAGAAGATAGCAGATGACATTCCAGGATTAGGGTCTAAAAGTTTTAATTCTTAAAAAACACCTACCCCAACCTCTCCTGCATCCTGCATCCCATTAGTTTATTGCCCTCTTCCCTTTATTTTTACAGTACCAACACCAAGTATGTGGACGCTGTATCAAGGTTAAGGCAATAATAATAAAAAACAGAGTGGGGCCAAATGGGACAGAGAGAGAGAGCACCTCTCTGCCAACCCAAAAAAGGGCAAATGTAAAAATAACAAAAAAGAAAATTATATGGAGAAGAGAAAGTAAAACAATCAAAAGTGAGTTCACTTAAATAGAAAGATCTGACCCTGAGCCTTAAAGACAGCTACAAAGGGACAACAAACATGTTCACAGAGAATGTTCTGCATATAGGGGGTCTCTGAACTGAGATCAGATGAAACTTGCACATGAAAATCAAGGGCAGTCTGGTCAGCTATATTGCCTCACATCTTTTTTCCTTCCTTTTAAGTGCATATGGACAAAAGGCATCACTCCCTGCTTGTGAACATGTATAGATGTAGAAAGAAAGAGTGCATAATGTTATTTATTGCTGGGTTGTGTATTGCATGATGGAGTCGGATGACAGGCCTTGTTTTGTTCCCGATCTCAGCTTTATTTGGGCACAATTCCCTGTTTGTGAAAAAATATGTTTTTAATTATTTTTTGTCAAGGCTCCCAGAGGCTTCTGAGCATGGGCACCTATAAATAAAAACTTATTATTGTTACTTATTTTGTCCTTAAGCAGGGAGATAAAAGGCAGAGGGAAACAAATATGGGAAACTAAATGTAAGGAAAGTTTAAAAAAAAACATTTGTCATAAGTGTTTTGCATCTCTAGGATTTAAAAAAAAACAAACCTCTCTTTTCAGTCCAAATAACTCTGCCACTGTTAGTAACAGTCCCATGCCCAAATAACAGAGGATGGTTCTGCAGTTGAGTTTGCGACCCACTCAGGTAAAAATCTTACTTACTGCAACAGGAACAGTTCAGTTAAACCAAAACTTTAGGAGGGTAGGTGCAGCTGGAGCTCAAAACCCAAGTATGATGCAGCTCAGTGAAAGCTGAAAGGAAGCTGAGACCTCAAAACATTGAATCCTATGAACAAATCTGTAACAAATGTAGTCGTGTAGAATGTACATCCTTTGTATAGTACAGGAAAGCTCGTACAGGTTACAGGAGAACTGAAAAAATACAATCTGAACATTCTTGGCACCAATGTGATGAGATAGGTAGGGAGTGGCAAGATGGTGTTTGATGATGCTACAATTTTATACTCAGGAAGAAGAATGCATGAAAGAGGTGAAGGAATTATGCTGCACAGCATCACAACGAAGACCCTGGTGGCTTGACAGCCAGTGAACGACAGAACAATAACAGCCAGGCTGGAAACAAGACACATCAAGTGTACAATAATCCAAGTCTATGTGCCAATAAATGCAGCAGGGAACAGTGGAAAGGGTACATGCTGCAAGCAGGTGCAGCAAGTATTTGATGACCTGTTTAGCCATGACATCAAGTTTATGATAGGCAACTTTAGTGCACAAATGGGCAACAACTCTACTGGCTGGGAAGGAGTCACAGGCACAGCAGTGGAAGGCATCTGAATTGATAATGGAAAAGCCTCATGAATCTCTGTGGCACATAAACGTAGGAGAAAATATCTTCTAGCACAAGAGGATTCACAAGCTCACATGGAGATCATCAGACAATGTGACTGTCAACCAGAGAGATCATGTGTGTATATCTAAGAGATGGGCATCTTCTTTGAGGAATCTCAGAGTCAGCACAGAAGCAGATGTTGGCTCAGATCATTATGTTTTAGTAGCCACATTACAACTTAAATTCAAAAAGATCACAAAGATGGACAAAAGGAGTGTTACAGCCATAGAGAAGTTCAAGGACAAAGAAATACAGATCAGATTCCAAGCTGCACTCAGTAACTGTTGCAATATTTTACAGGACCAGGCTGATGAAAGTGTGGAGGACAGATGGTTCAATTGGAAGAAGACAGTAGTCGAGTCAGTCTCCAAAGAAAGCAGAAGAAGGATCCATGGATTACACATGGAACATGGGCAATGACTGACGAGCGGAAAGCTCTGAAGACCAAAAAGGAACAGTGTAAGACACAGGCAGAACTCTTAGAGGCGGATGAAAGATACAGAGAGAAAAGCAAAGAAATAAAGAAGAGATAGACATGCCTGGTTCAGGAGAAGGCTGCAAAGGCAGAAGTAGCAGCACAGAGGTGAGATGTCATAGAACAGTGAAAGAGCTCTCAGGAAGAACCAGACCACTACAGGTGATGCCCCTCAGAGACTCTCATGGACAGACTGAAAATGCATGAAAAAGCAACCCAGATGATGGAAAGAACATTTCCATTTCATATTAAACTGTCTAGGGCTGATGATCACACATAGATTTGAGAGAAATGCCAATCCTAATTTAGAAATAGAAGAGGAACCAATGACACCCAATGAAATTAAAGCAGACATCAAAGGCCTCAAACAGGGGAAAGCTCCTGGGGTTGACAACTTTTGATTTAGAAGCTAATAAAACTCTAATGAAATATGAGTGAAAGAACAAGAAGTGCCAGAAGACTGGAAAGATGGTATCATTGTTCTGCAGTTTCTCAAACTGGAATTAATTTGCAAACTTGACACCATCAAATTAGGCCTGAAAAAAGACTGGGAGTGGTTGGATCACTCTGTTGATACTCACACCTTCTTGCCAACTGTTGGGAATGGGCCACATCCATCCTGATTGAATTGGCCTCATTAGCACTGACCCCCCCAATTGGTAAGGCAACTTCCATCTTTTCATATGCTGTATATTTATACCTACCTACTGTATTTTTCACTACATGCATCTGATGAAGTGGGTCATAGCCCACGAAAGCTTATGCCCAAATAAATGTGTTTGTCTCTAAGGTGCCACAAGGACTCCTCGTTGTTTTTGCTGATACAGACTAACACGGCTACCCCTCTGAAACCTATCTCTTAGTCGAGTCTTCTCTGCTGTTGGAGAGGATGTCTCACATGGCTGAGGAGCAGCCACTTTCTAGGGATGATGCCCATCCAAATACCATACCCTAAGGTGCAGTGGTCATAGATTGGGGTGTTTGATCCAGCCATTGCATTCGGTCAGTAAATTGGGAAATATTGGGAGGGTAATTGGTGGGCGAGACAACATGCACAGGCAGATGGGGGACCAGAACTGTCTGGGCCAGAAAGGGAAGATCCGGGTGACTGTTGCCTTGTCCTGCTGGATCTTGTGTAACACTCGTGGCAGAAGCTTCAGTGGAGGGAAGGCGGTAACCTAGGGCTCCTCTGAAACTATACTTGGCACACTTGTTGTTGGCCAGGGAAGTGAATAGATCTCTGGTTGGGGTTCCTAGTCATCTGAAAATGTCACGTAGCACTGTATCATGAAGTTCCCACTTGTGGTCGATTGCAAAGTGTCTGTGAGAACATTCTGTGTCCCCGGAAGGTAGGCTGCTGATAGGGTGATCTGCTTTCTGATACACCAGTTCCAGAGGTGGACTGCTTCTGCACAAAGGAAGGCTGATCTTGCTCCCCCTTGCTTATTGATGTAGAAGGCCATCGTAGTGTTGTCTGACATTATCAGGATGTGGTGAGAGCAGATGAATGGAAGAAAGGACTCGCCTTCCTTACTGCCTGTAATTTAAGGTCACTGATGTGCATTCTGGACTCTTGAGATGTCCACATTCCTTATGGTGCCCCAATCTAGTAAGGGCATGTCCGGAATGATGGTCTTGTCCGATGAGGACGGGGGAAAGGGACTCCCCCATGCATACATGATGAGATTTGTCCACCACAGCAGGGAGGACAATACCTTGGCAGGAACCATCAGCATGAGGTTCATGGAATGATGGCTTGGGGAGTAAACCAACTGTAGCCATGCTTGAAGGCAGCAAAGGTGGAGTCATGTGGCCAAGTAACAACACACATATCTTAACCATTACCTGAAGGTTGCTTGTGATGTGAGCTATGATATTGTTCATGGACTGAAACTTGTCTGTGGGAAAGTTCACCCGAGTAGTGATAGAGTTCAAAAGGTTACCCTGATGAGTCCAAAGATTGCGCACGGGTAAGGACAGATTTTTTTGATGTTTACGCTGACTCATAGTAAGGAAGGGAGGCAGAACATCACAGAGGTTGATATATAAGCTTCTTGGTGAGATTTGGCAGGAAGGAGCCAGTCCTGGAGGTGCAGGAAAATGAGGTGTCCATGATGTCCGACGTGAGCTGCTACCACTGAAAATACCTTGGCAAAAACTCTGGAGGCGGTAGCTAACACAAAGGGTAGCACTCTGTATTGGAAATGGTCTAAGGCCATCATAAACCTGTGAAATTGTCTATGGGCAGGATGAATGTCAAGTGAAAGTAAGCATCCTTCATATTGAGAGCCGCAAACTACGTGCCCTTTACTAAAGATGGAATTATCGCTGCCAACATGACCATGCAAAATTTGAGCTTGCAAATAAGGCAGAAGAGGTGATGGAGGTCAAGGATTAGTGTCCACCAGCCCTTCTTCTAGGGAATGAGGGAGTAGATTGAATAAAAGCTTGTCCCCTGATAATGTGGAGAAACATGTTCTATTGCTCCTCACTGCAGTAAAAAGTTCACCTCTTGAGCAAGAATACTGTTGTGAGAGTGGTCCCTGCAGGGAGATGGGGAGGGTTTTTTTTTTGAAGGAGATAGTGTTGCAAACTTGATTGTATAGTGAGAGTGGATGACATTCAACACCCACTTGTCTATTGTTATCACACTGCAGGTGTCAAAAAAAAAGAGTGCTAGACAACCCCTGAATGGAGTATTGGGTCAGGAGGTGTTGGGCTTAGTGATTCATGGCTCTCGAGCTTGTGTCAAAAATACCATTGGGTCGGGGGCTGAGATTGGAATATTGAGGCTGGTGCAGAGAATAGATGGAAGTGGGACTTTTGAGACCTCTGCTTTTTAAGAAGTGATTTGTTGGGTCTCTGATGTGTAGAAGTGTCATGTCCTATATCTCGATGAAGTGGATTGGTGATGGAACTTCCTCTTAGGGGCAGGTGTGTATATACGCAGTGATCAAAAGGGTGTGTAGGGACTCATCTATTTTCTGACTGAAGAGGTAAGATTCATCGAAGGTATTCTGGTCCTCCCTGAGGAACCCTGAGGCATGGAGCCAGGACTCCCTTCACATCACAATGGCAGTTGTGGCAGCTCTAGAGGAAATATTGGCCACATTGATTGCAGCTGCATGGAAACTTTTAAAAAACACCATAATAGTGTTAAATGTATATCCCAAATTAAAAACATAGTAAGAGGACCAAAGAAGTGCCACCAGGGCTAACAACACAGCAAAAGAAGCGGTCAGAGGCAAAAAGGCATCCTTTAAAAATACAAAGTTAATTCCTATTGAGGAAAATAGAAAGGAGCATAAACTTTGGCAAGTCTACTGCAAAAGTATAATTAGGCAGGCCAAAAAAGAATTTGAAGAGCAACTAGCCAAAGACTCAAAAACTAATAGCAATTTTTTTTCAAGTACATTAAAAGCAGGAAGCCTGCTAAACAACCAGTGGGACCACTGGATAATCGAGGTGCTAAAGAAGCATTCAAGAAAGAAAACGCCATTGCAGAGAAACAAAATGAATTATTTGAATCAGTCTTCACTGCAGAGAATCTGAGGGAGATTCCCACACCTGAGCCATTCTTTTTAGGTGACAACTCTGAGGGACTGTCCCATATTCCAGTGTCATAAGAGGAAATTTTGGAACAAATTGATAAATTAAACAGTAACTAGTCACCATGACCAGATAGTATTCACCGAAGAGTTCTGAATGAACTCAAAAATGAAATTACAGAACTACCAACTGTGGTATGTAACCTGTCGCTTAAATCAGCCTCTATACCAGATGATGGAGGATAGCTAATATGACACCAATTTTTAAAAAAGGTTTCAGAGGCAATCCCAGCAATTACAGGCCAGTAAGCCTAACTTCAGTACCAGGCAAATTGGTTTAACTATAGTAAAGAACAGAATTATCAGACATATAGATGAACATGATTTGTTGGGGAAGAATCAACATGGTTTTTGTAAAGAGAAGTCATTCCTAACCTATTTATTTGAATTCTTTAACAGGGTCAACAAACATGTGGACCAAGTGATCCAGTGGATATAAAGTACTTGGACTTTCAGAAAGCCTTTGCCAAGATCCCTCACCAAAGGCTTTTAAGCAAAGTAAGCAGTCATGGAATCAGAGGAAAGGTCCTCTCTTGGATTAGTAACTGGTTAAAAGATAGGAAACAAAGGGTAGGAATAAATGGTCAGTTTTCAGAATGGAGAGATGTACATAGTGGTGTCCCCCAGGGGTCTGTACTAGGACCACTACTGTTCAACATATTCATAAATGATATGGAAAAACAGTGAGGTGGCAAAATTGGCAAATGATACAAAATTACTCAAGATAGTGAAGTCCAAAACCGATTGAGAAGAGTTACAAAGGGATCTTACAAAACTAGGAGCCTGGGCAACAAAATGGCAGATGAAATTCTATGTTGATAAATGCAAAGTAATGCACATTGGAAAATATAATCCCAACTATACATACAAAATTATGGGGTCTAAATTAGCTGTTATCACTCAAGAAAGAGATCTTGGAGGTCTATAAAAACTTGACTGATGTGGAGAAAGTGAATAAGGAAATGTTATTTACTTCTTCACATAATACAAGAACTAGGGGTCACACAATAAAATTAATAGACAGCAGGTTTAAAACAAACAAAAGGAAGTACTTCTTCACACAACACACAGTCAGCCTGTGGAACTCTTTGCCAAGGGATGTTGTGAAGGACAAAACTATAACAGAGATCAAAAAAGAACTAGATAAGTTCATAGAGGATGGCTATTAGCCAGGACGGGCAGGGATGCAACACCATGCTCTGAGTGTCCCTAGCCTCTGTTCACCAGAAGCTGGTAGTGGATGACTTGATGATTGTCTGTTCTGTTCTTTCCCTCTGAAGCACCTGGCATTGGCCACTGTTGGAAGACAGGACACTGGGCTAGATGAACCATTGGTCTGACTCCGTATGGTCATTCTTATGTTCTTATGTAGGTTAGAGGGTGGTTCTAGCTACTGACTTCCCTTCCTCTATCAGGGTTGGAAATGAATAAAGTCCAGTTGTGGGAGGCTGTTGGTGAATTTGCCAAACTTGGAATACTTCAGGAAATCATATTTAGCCAACTGCTTGATAATTAGCTAGCCTGAACTGAAGTCTGGAGGACCAGTAGATCTAAGCATTTACACTCTTTGTCTGTGGGAATAGATCTGAGATATCGTTGCCTGGACCTTTCTGAAGTGGCCGGAACCACCAACAAGTTGGGAGCTGGGTAAGAGAACAGGAATTCTGAATCCTTAGCCAGCACATAATAATGCCTCTCCACGCCTTTACGGGTAGGAGTACAGGTGGCAGGGGGGGTGTCACACTGTCCTAGCCAACTCCAGTATGGCCTCTGTGAGGGGGCTTTGAACAGGATGCTGTGTTCTTTGGGACCATGAACTTCCTGGAGCAGACGTGATCGTGGTGAGACGTCACCAAGCGAGGGCGCACTGCCGAACTAAGCTAATTCCCAGGATAGCCGGCAGGAGGTGCCACATCGGTGAGTCGAACCCTGTCACAGCCTCATTGACCAGGAGGGCTATTCTTGTAGGTCTTCAGAGGCATGGAAAATGTCCAAGCACTTGTGTTAGGAGTCCTGAATCTCCTCTCATGGCATCTGAAATTCCCCAACGACTCTGCAGAGAAGGTCCCGGAATTGCCAAAGTCATCTGGGGGGAGAGGGGATACTTAGGTCACCACTTCATCAGGCAATGAAGATGATGGTAATGTGGCTGGTTTCAATGGAACTTCCAGAACTGGAGTATAGTACTACTACTCCTCTATTGGATCTGGGGGTAAATTTAATGGTTCCTTCGAAAAAGAGGCAGGTGGCAACTCCCTGGTGTATCGAATAGATTTTGAAGGGGGATGCTAGTCCCAGGGTCCCCAATATGGCCAGTAGGTGATCATGGGGGTCCCCAAGGTATGGGGTACAAGTGTCTCCAAGTCAGGTGAAGTGGCAGTTGATTCCAGGGCTGTGTGGGTCTCTTGGGAAATGAGTAAGGACAGTACAGAAGGAGCGGTTCCTCTGATGGTTCTGAATCTCCTGAGGAGGAAAAGGCTGACTCTGTTTCCAGTGGTGGTACCACCGGTGCCACTGGAGAGGTCTGAGTTGTGAATTTTGGGGGGAGGAGGGGGAGCGCCATAAGCTCTGTCCCACAGGCAGGTTTCTCAGAAGAGATGTGAGCTCCCTGGAAACAGAGAGTCCTGATGGAGCAGGGGATTCTGGATTCAGGACAGCAAAAATGTCCTGTGGTGTGGCTATGGATCTAGACCTCCCAGGTGTAAGGGAGACTTTTTCTGTTCGGGCCAGCAATGATGATGGTATCGGGCAGTGGTCGGTCTTCACCAGTACTAGAGGGACCCAGGTCGTATGAGGAGCTGGGGATGGTGGTACCAACAGAACACTGTCTGGAACGAGCAGAGACCCATGCATCTGTGCTTTCTTCTCAAGCCTATGGGACTTAGGACATACTAAATCCTCATGGACTGAGCTGGTGGATTTGCTTGCAGGCACATCTGATTTCTTTGAAGTGAAGTGGACATAGAGGAAGACTTAATCCCGTGCTTATGAGAGTGCTTCCCAACTAGGTTCCGCTGTGGTGTCTGTGGATTCTCTGGCACCAAAGTCAGACTTTGCAGCAGGAGGCTCACTCCTTGCTGATTCAGGCTGATGTACAGGTAGGGTTCCCCGGCCTGGTCTGTTTGGGGTCTCATGGCCATCTCCAGGAGATACTTACAAAAGCAAAGCGCTTTTTTGGGTACGGCTGAGGAAGGGCTGGCAACTACTGCACTGAGCCGCAATGTGAGCTTCTCCCAGGGAATAGAGGCTGTGTTGATAGTTGTTGCTGACCAAGAAGGATCATGGGCAGGAGGTGCAGAGTTTGAAGCCTGGAGTTCTGGGCATAGTACAGTACCCGGATGGGGTACTGGGTTGTGGGGGGAATCCCCCATAGCCTAATCTAACTCTAAAAGGTACTAAAAACTATTAAAATGACTAAATGTATACAAGTTCTTAAGAACTATTAAAACTATGAACTATTTATCACAATTAATATTGTTTTTCAGAATGACATCATAGCTGAGGACCCTAAAGTTTTCAACCTGAACCATGTGATGGTGAGAAGGAACTGAAGAGGTGATTGACCCGCCCTGCCTTTTATCACCTCGATTAGAAGCACAAGGCGAGCAAGGGCACACGCATGGACCAGTGAACACTAATTTCAAATTCTCTGACTCCAGGCACATGGTGCACATGCATAACCCAAAGTGGAATACAACAGGGACATCACTCTGAGAAGAGGGCTCCTTGTGCCCTTTCCCTCCCTTGCAAATGCACACAGGGGCTGGGCACAATTTGATGCCAACTCTGTATATTCCAGTTGTGCCTATTCTCTTTTTCCATGTCTAATTTCTTTCCTATAAAACCCTTGAACAGCCCCTCATAAAGCCCCATTAGACTTTTATTTCTCACTTTTTTTAAGTGAAGTCTGTTGTACATTAATTATGGCATTCTGCAGAAACCTCTGAACATCATTTACATTCTTAAGGCTTCCTCCAGTCCACGTTTCTTTCCAAGAGAGTGAGAGTTGCAGAGGATCTGCATTCTTCCCAAACAACATAGCTGATCCTATTCCTAGTAAGAAGCTCCTCTTTGGAAGTAGCTAAGTAATCTCCTTATTGGCACTGAGTAGTCTCCCAAACCTTCCCTTTTTCTGGATGGGTTGAGGTAGGGGTGAGGGTCACAGACAAAGTGACATAGGAATAACACTGCATTGCAGTTAGTCAGGGAAGTGGACCATGAAAGTCCAGAGCTACCGCTTGTTGGCTAGCGATCCCAAAACAAAGCTGACACCCAAGGAGGAGAAGAAGAAGAATCATATTGTCCCAGAGATTCTATTCCTCCCTTTGCCCTTTAAAAGCTAGCAATCAGAGGTTCAGGAAGAACACAGAAGTCTGAAAAAGTCTGTTGAAGAAGAGGAAGCTACCAATAGAGTTAAAAATCCCTCTTGCGAACTGCAAGGTAGGCTTAGGCCATCACAGCTTGCTACTGGGAGTACTTGAGAACTAGGATTGCAGTAACTATTGCAGGCTGCATGTCTCCAAAGAGTAGAGAAAGGATTTGAGCATGGATTAGGAATTGCAGCACATATGAGATGAGGAACTCATTTATATAAACTCTCATTCCCCAAATAACTGCAATTCCCAGCACAGATCTTGGGGGGAGAGAGGGGGGTTGGCTTTGCACACCATGTTGACCTGTCCTTTTGGCAGGCTGATCATCTGCCTGCATGGATTTTTGAGTCTTAAAAGGTTTGGAAGGCCACATATCATTTTTTTCTTGAAATCCTTACTTTGTAACATTTCTATCCACAAGAATTTACTCTGGATTTTCCTTCGCTCCCTCAAAATTTTTTTTTTTAATTATCTGGTACCTTTATGCTTATTACTACCCTGTTCCATAACATGTTAAATTTGATTAATTCAGGATTACTTGCACTAAGCCTCCCTATTAGTCTCATAGTTTATAAAGCAAATACTGTTTCAGCATCAAAACAAATTAAAACATGTACTAAATGTTTTATGGGGTTACTCATCTTACTGAAACTCATCACTCATCAATGGGACTGTTTATTATCTTACATTTGAAGAGAAAAAAAATCTCCAGTCTACTATAAGCTACACCACAAATAAATAAAATGTAATCCTGCCTTGAATTTCAAACCAAGCTTGCATAAGTCACAACAGAAGTTTTTCCAACATACACCCAACTTCACATTTAATATAAAACACACTATGCTGTTTTAATTGTTCATTTGTTATCTGATCATTCGTTTCAGTTTACCAGACTCTCGCTTTACTTTTTAGACTTAACACAAGCTTCTTGCACACTATAAATAATTCCTTGCATTCTGCCACAATAGAATCCAAACCTTAGAAGTGTGGAATTCCTCCTGCAAGGTGCTGAGCAACTTCAACTGCTAGCGAAGTCATTTAATATATGTCTGAAGTTAATGGAAGGTAAAAGTGCTCAGCACCTCACCTCACAGATTCAGGTACTTACAGACAATTTCGGATACTCTCACTCATGTTGAATTGTACCTTATTAAACAAATAGTCCCTCTACAGATGTTCTTGTGGAGTGAAGGTCATACACAACATGAGTAAGGGTATCAGAATGTGTCATGAAGTCACTGTTTAACAAGTGCAGATTACAAAGATTGTATCATATTTTATAATTTTGCTCTCTGAAAAAAAAACTAGTAATTTTTCAGTTTTTCTACTCTTTTAGGGGCTAGTCCAAAGCCCTTTGAAGTCAACTGGAATCTGTCTGTCAGTGAAAGATGACAATACACAACGTGAAAAAAAAAAGCATGCCCCTATCCTGCAACTGGATCTGTGCAGACAGACCGCAATACCCATACAGAGTCTCTTTGAAGTCAATGGGCCCATACACAGGCACAGAGAATACTTCTGCATGGATCCAAATTTGAGGATCAGGATCTTATTAATTAGCTTTATCTCATAATTACTACATTTCAGTTTAATTTCAAGAAATTCATCCAAACAAATGTGGGGCATGAGAGAAAGAGCAAGATACAGTTTATAAGGACTACATGTTAAAAGCAGTATATACAGTGTTTAAATATTGATACCATAATGCTGTACACCCTTGTGCAATTTGGAAAAATAATTCTTAATCGAAAAAGGAAATAAATAATTAACATACTTTTCATAGTCCCATCTTCTTCTTCATCATCATCATCATCATCGCTATTTATCACCATAGTCCCTAAGTCTGATTCTAACATGGTACTGTTATGTTCAATCATTGTCTGGGCACTTTCACTCATTGTGCTTGTGGCCCTCATTGTGCCAGCACTCTCTGAATTAGTTTTAACCATGGTGTGGGAGTCCAGCTCGTCTTCTTCCTGCAAACAAACATTAGGAATTATTTGCAGCAAAACATTTAAATGAACAAGTCAAAAAGTTAATAGTTTAGGTGCCTTATTTCATTAATTTTGCAACTTCAGCTGACTTTTTTTTCAATTACCTTTAATTTTTTTAGACCTCTGCCATGTTTAAATTGAGAAACTATAAAATATTGTTGTTTTCAAACAAGTGTCATGTCTTCTAAGTTGGCCTTTAGAACTCACTGAGCCTATTGTAGTTCTTACCCCTCAATTCCCTTTTATATAAAAAAGGGCCAGTTACCTTGCAATATGACAAGTTTCAGAGTAACAGCCGTGTTAGTCTGTATCCGCAAAAAGAAGAACAGGAGTACTTGTGGCACCTTAGAGACTAACAAATTTATTAGAGCATAAGCTTTCGTGGACTACAGCCCACTTTTTGTTAGTCTCTAAGGTGCCACAAGTACTCCTGTTCTTCTTTTTACCTTGCAATAGACCTCAAACAGGTATGTTGATTATCCTCCCCTATTGTTCAATACTGTGAATAGTATGTGATGTCAAGGGACAAGAGTCAGTTAAGTTTGAGAATTAGAGGGTCCTTGAGAACTGTTTGAAGAGTCCACCGCAAAAAAAGAGGGGCCAACTAGGCTTATTTGTATGTATTTATTTTTTTAACAGCCACTTTCATGATAAAAGGGCAAGAAGAAAACATGTTGATACTTTGTAGAAAAATATCTGCTGAGCAGATGCTTCAACACTGTAGAAAAGAACTAATTCCAGCAAGGGCTACAACAGCATTTTCAATCAGTGGCAGTAATGTGCCAGGAATGTAAAACAGGGAACTGATGATAATCCAGTTTATGAATCATAAAATCCATATGGAATACAAATATTTGAAAACACTATTAGGAAATCCTACTCCTTTTCTGAAGTCAGATTTAGAATATGTGCACATCACAGCAATTTAAAGGATAACATGGTGTACTGTGCATTAAGTTCCACTACATGGATAAAATCTACTATCCAAAGAAAATCTAAGAGTTCAAATATGCTTCTTGTTGATTATTCAGAAAAATCTCTGTTAATACAAAGACTCTAATTTCAAGCACTTCCTTTTAAATGCTAATACTATCCTTTGATTTTCAGTCCTCCTTGGGGAAAATATAAATCAGTCATATATGCCTATTTTGCCTATGTCAGGGCATAACATAATTTGAGTTCAGGAATAGTCACCACAGAACAATCCCGAATGAGGGAGCCAAATACCACTAATTATAGCTATACAAGTCAACATAAGGGACTGTCCTGTGAAACATGTTTTTTCCTGAGAAGAGAAAAATATTATTTGTTAGGCACAGATAATGGGTATGGTGCTGCATATGACAAAATAAAACAGTTACGTTTTCAGAAGAAGAAATTGTATTTATAAATGGAAAAAGAAAACACTTAAATAATATTCTGCCCACAGAATTACTTTCTATGTTTGTACAGTGCCTAGCACAATCAAGTACTGAGCCACATCTTTATGGACCAGTCCCTTTATCCTTGTTGAATGCCACCATGTTAACTTTCCTCCCATCTATGATAACAGAATATAGGCAATCGTTTTACATTCTAATGCTTATCTAGTAAAAAGCTAGCATGGGCTGACACAGAGAGTTTTTGTTAGCAATTCTATCACCCTGTATCCTGAAGATGAACTACTATAAAGTAAGTAAATCTCCAGTTTTGGAAGTGGGAGATCTCATTCCAATTCTGGGCCTCCTGCTAACACTGCAAAGTGTTGCAGCCATAGTACTACTCCATATAATCATGATTTAGAAATAAATTCTAGTGTAAATGTCACGAAAACAATTATTTCTTGAGGACGAAAAAAATTCTAAAACGTTGTTTTTTAAATAAAAGCACTTCACTTGTTTTCTTTTTGAAACTTTTCTTAAGTATAACCTACATTCCACAATAGTATCTTTATTCCTCTGCCTTTAACAATTTGGGGTATTCCCAAAGATATGGAAAATTTACAGCAACAGCATTAGAAAGATTGTGCCAGTATACAGATAAGAATATTTTAATAGTGCTCCTCCTGGTGGTAAAAATAAGATGCTAAAGTTAACTCCCATTGAAATAATTTTGTCTACGGGTTACCTAAAGATTTTTTCCTTCTCAACTAAGTTACTTAGAATGTATGCTCTTTGGGGCAGGGGCTGTCTTTTTGTTCAGTGTTTGTACAGTGCCTAGCACAACGGGGTGCTGCTTCTTGATGGGTCTTTTGACATTATTGCAATACATATATATAGAACATAGATAAATTAACTACATTGTTCATTAAGGAATGTACATTCTGTCTGAGCCCAAAGTAGCCAAATTCACTATCCCCTCTTTTACAGTATGAGTGTGGATGTTTATTCTGATAAATGTTGGAAACAAGATTTTCCTTTAGTATCCAGATTAGCCTCTGCAGTTAAGGCGAGGAGAAAAATTGTTTGGCTTATTAATTTGCCTGAGCAATAATAATGGCAATACCTAATATTTGAACCTCTAAACCTACTATAACTGGAAACAGTCTAGTCAGTGTAAAACATTCATATATACATATACATATATTAATCATATTTATTATGACAGTGCCTAAGAACCAACGAAAAATGGGGCCCCTCTGTGCAAGACTATATAAATACAGAGTAACAGATTGTCCCTGCCCTGAAGAGCTTACAGTCTAAGCAGACATGATAGACACAGGGTGGGGGAAGGAGTATAACTCACATGCAGAGGGAACAATGTGATGGCAGCAAATGTCATCTTGGTTCTAAAGTATATTTATTTGACGGATTTAGTTAGGAGTTGATAAGCTAAACGGAAAGAAAAATGAATGGAGATGAGACACTGAAGGGAAGGGGGAGTGAAGGGGATAGGGTAGAGAGGAGGTTAAGAGGTCCAGGTGTGGAGTGACGCACTGGTGAACAGATTGTGAGGGAAGGAGAGGGTTGGAAAAAACAGCCAATCAGCACATAGCAGAGAAAATCCTGTCAAAACCATAGGAAGTTCCCTGAACGTCCAAAGGGCCCCAGCTTTGGCTGCTTCTGCAGCTGCTCTTACTGGCTGAAGGATCTGTTTTGAACTTTGTTTAAAACTTTATTTTAACATCTT
Source organism: Malaclemys terrapin pileata (assembly GCF_027887155.1). NCBI lineage: Eukaryota > Metazoa > Chordata > Testudines > Emydidae > Malaclemys > Malaclemys terrapin. The sequence goes on along the minus strand of NC_071506.1, from coordinate 39,868,301 downwards.
TAATTTAAAAAAATGACTATGATGGAACAACTGGGTAACATCAGCAATAAGCCTGGCAAAAGGAAATAAAGTCATTCATTTCCATGTCACCAGTTCAAATGGGAAATAGTGACTGAAAGTCATTACCATCTTACAGTTGTTCAGAGGTTTACTGGGTGGTTGCTACCTAATACCTAGCACAGCATTAAAGCCCCACTAGCACTAATTGTCAGTCTCTGAAGAGACTTAGGCCTGGTCTACACTGGGGGTGGGGGTGTCAATCTAAGATATGCAACTTCAGCTATGATAGTAGTGTAGCTGAAGTCAACGTATCTTAGATTGACTTAGAATCACTTACTTTGTGTCCTCGCGGTGCGGGATCGACGGCCGCCGCTCCCCCATTGACTCCGCTTCCGCCTCTCGCCATGGTGGAGCTCCGGAGTCGACGGCAGAGCGATCGGAGATCGATTTATCGCGTCTACACTAGATGCGATAAATCGATCTCTGATAGATCAATCACTACCCGCCAAACCGGCGGGTAGTGTAGACATACCCTAAGGATTGAATGACCAAGATGATTTAACAACCATTTTGGCCTGAAAAGTGTTTTCTCCAGGTCAGAGTTGATACAGGGTTCTCCAGGACAGTGGTATGAAACATCTACTGCTGCTACCCATAGTGTTTAAAAAAAACTGTTTTGTGGATTAAACCAGGTCATCAGTTTCCAGGGTTGTCATTCCAGCAGTTTTCACGGATATTAGAGATGTAAGTAATAGCTTAGTAGACCTAAGGGGCTCTGAATAAGCCACTTAAATCTACCGGATGTGTTTATAAAGTTATATCAATACAAGTTTACACAACAGATGGAAATAATTTCTGAGTATTGGTTACAATCTATAATTAACTCTTAATGAACATTTCAGGGGAACTTTGGCTCTACTATTTAAAAATATTACGTGACAAAATATTAATTAAAACAAATATGACAAATTTAAAATAGCAAGGATAATAGGCATCAAGGATGACGCTTCATCCTCAGACCATTCCAAACGTAATCGACTCTTAAGTTTGTACTTGGTTGTATTTGGGGTATATCGGAAATATATATGAGAGAAAGATATCTAACTTATTCTGGCATGATATAGAACTGTCAGTTGTAGAAACTGGGTTTAACTGCAGACTTTTTCAATACCCTATTGCACTTCATGGCTGTCATTTTGGATCCTCACTTCTCTACCAAAGCATAGATAAGGATTTTATAACTAAAAAAAAGCTTTTAAGCATGAAAGGTGGCCACAGGGACCTGCTTATCAGGACAGACAACCCAAAGTTACAACAATGAAAAGCACGTGCAAGACTTCACAAACTACACAGTTGCAGGAAAGATATTACAAGGCTCTGTAAGTCCTTGCAAAATGTTAAAACATTTTCAAAGAGGAGGTGATCTTGCATACTGTATGAGTTACAACATTAAGTATGATTGACTTTAAGAACTATAGAATTAATTAGAGCTTCCCTTTTTATAAATTTTGTAAACAGATAACAGAAAGTCAAGGGATTAAGATTGCTATTGACGTGTAGAAATGCAATAAAACAAACAGTTTGCCTTTAAAATGCCTTAACTACACTTTGTATATTAAAATAAAAAACACTAGATGGCACCAAAGACAGCTAACTAGACTTCAGTACATTAAGTGAAAATTTACATGCTGACAAAATTTAATATCCTATAAAATAATTTCATTTACTATTAACACCTCATCATCACCTTGGAAAAATGTGGTTGTAGACTCAGCTATCTTTTGGAAAAAGCACTGTAGCAGCATCATAAACACATAATATACTTTGGATAAGTATAAGGATCTGAAAAAGTTCCATAACATCTATAAAGCCTGATTCAGCAGAGCACTTAACCATGTGCTTAATTTTAAGCACAGGCTTAAGTCTACTCCTATTCAACAAACCATGTAAGCACTTAAATTTAAGCATGTGGTCAAGTCTCATTGACTTCAGTGGACTTATACACAGTCAAGAGAGGAAATTACCTTGTGGTAATTGAAGGTTCTTCCAGATGTGTGGTCCCTATATGTAGTCCACACTGTGAGTGTGTGAATGCCCTCCATGCGCCTGGAGTCGGAGAATACTTGCAAGTTGTGTCTGTTGGTCCACGTGTGTGCCCTTGCCTTCTTCATGCTTCCAACTGAAGGCATAAAGGGACAGAGCTGACCGACCACCTCTCCAGTTCCTTCTCTATCCCAAATCCAGTAAAGAGCTGAAGCAGAGGGGAAGGAGGGCGGGTAGTGGAATACACACAGAGACCACGCAAGAACCTCCAGTTACCACAAGGTAAGTAACTTCCTCTTGTTTGAGTGCTGGTACTATGTGTATTTCACTGTTGGTGACTGAGAAGCAGTACTCAAGTAGGAGCAGGGTGTGAGGATGCAGATTGCAGAACTGTTTGGAGAACTGCTGTCCCACAGGATGCGTCAGCAGATGAATTCTGCACTAGAGCAGAATGTCTCATGAACATGTGGCTGGAACTCCACTTAGCGGCTCTACTAATGTCCAGTGAAGGTACTTCCTGAAGCCATAGACTCTTGCAAAATGAGCTCTCTCCCTAGGAGGGGGAAGATGATATAATAACTGGCAACAAAGCAGGATACAAACCAAGATCCACCTAGAGATCTTCTGGGAGGACACAGCTTGACCGTGGACTCATTCTGTTATAGTGAAAAACAATCTAGATGATATTTAATTGGTTTTGTCTTTTGCAGGTAAAAGGAGAGAGCGCACTGCATACGGAGAGAGTGAAGTCTCTTCTTCTGATGCATGCAGTTTCAGAAAAAATACAGGTAAGTGGATTGATTGCTTTATGAGAAATGCTGAAACTACTTTGTAGTTGTAGAGACTTTGTTCTTATGGAATTTGATGTATAGCAGATCTGCCATTAGTGCTCCCAGCTCACCCACCCTTTTGGCTTAAGTGATGGCCATAAAGAATGCAACTTTCATTGATAATGGAACATGTAGCTAATGGTTCAAAGGGAGGCTTAGTGAGTGCCAAAAGTACAAGATTTAAGTCCCAATGATCAGTAGTTTCCTTACTGGTAGGAACATTCTGATTAGGCCTTTTAAGAATCTGCTAGTAAATGGGTGAGTAAAAACTGAATCACCATCTGATGCTGGATGGTGCCAAGTGGACTTATATAGAACAGAGGGAAAGCCCAGCTGTTGAGAGAAAAAAAAAAAAGTCCAAAATGAGGGTAGTATCTGCTGACTCAGGAGATACATGTTTTTGCTGTGCCCAGATGAAACAACGCTTCCATTTTGCTGAGTAGCATTTTCTACTGAGTCGGCTCTGCTATTATTAAGGCTGGTTTGTATGGCTTCAGAAATGTTCTAATGTTGATGATGCCCAATCCAAAAAACAGGCCATGAGATGAAACACTTCCGGTTTGGGATGCTTGATGCTTTTCTCCTGGGTATTTTCTAGGCTGGAGTTTCCTCGCCTCACGCGTACAGCTAGCCGTGACATGTGCCTTCCAAATAGCACTGGTGGTCATTGCTGACCAAGAAGAAAAGGGGGTAGGAGACAAAGTTTTTGAAGGCTGGAGACCTGGGCACAGTCCAATACCCATAACGGTGAATAGGGGGGGGGTACCCCAAGGCGGGGGAATCTATCTAATTGGAAAACTCTGCTGAAAGGTAACTATAAAGAACTATATACAAAAGGCACTAAGGCAAACTTTGATTTCTCTAACCTGTAAATATTTCAAAGGAAAGCTCCAGATACTGGAGGTTCTGACCCAGGCCATGCAATGGCAAAAAGGAAATGGAGAGGCAGTTGGTTCACTCCAGCCCTTTATGCCTTGAAAGGCAAAGACACAAGTGCAGGCCAACAGACACTGCTTGCAAGAAACCTCCAAGTCTAGGAGCATGAAGCACATGTGCACACCCACAGTGGAATACACGTAGGAACCAGCACTCAAAGAACAACATATATATTATTCACAATCTCTATGCAATTTTTAACTCCATGTGCACGTGGCCTTGATTATATACTTACAGCAATGACCATCTCTCCAAACTTAACACTAGATATAAACTACCCCATATATCAAACTGACCCATGACATACTTCATGTCCTAAACATGTCCACAGATGGTTGCATTTCAGTGGTGGATGATGTGATCTTTATTAGAGCTGTCAATTAATCTCAGTTAACTGAAGTGATCAACTCAAAACAAATTAACTCGATTAAAAAAATGAATCACAATTAATCACAGTTTTAATTGCACTGTTAAACAATAAAAATACCAATTTAAATGTATTATAAATATTTTTGATATTTTTCTACATTTTCAAATATATTGATTTCAATTACAACACAAAAGACAAAGTGTACGGTGCTCACTTTATATTATTATTTTTTATTACAAATATTTGCACTGTAAAAAAGATAAACAAAAGAAACAGTATTTTTCAATTTATCTTATACAAGTACTTAGTGCAATCTATGTATCATGAATGTGCAACTAACAAATGTAAAAAGCAACAGAGAGTCCTGTGGCACCTTTAAGACTAACAGATGTATTGGAGAATAAGCTTTCGTGGGTGAATGCCCACTTCGTCGGATGCATGCATAAGCTTTCGTGGGCGTTCACCCACGAAAGCTTATGCTCCATTACATCTGTTAGTCTTAAAAGTGCCACAGGACTCTGTTGCTTTTTACAGATCCAGACTAACACGGCTACCCCTCTGATACCGAACAAATGTAGAATTTTTTTACATAACCGCACTCAAAAGCAAAACAATGTAAAACTTTAGAGCCTACAAGTCCACTCAGTCCTACTTCTTGTTCATCCAATTGCTAAGACAAACAAGTGTGTTTACATTTACAGGAAGTAATGCTGCCTGCTTCTTATTTACCATGTCACCTGAAAGTGAGAACAGGCATTCACATGGTACTGTTGCAGCCGGCATTGCAAGGTATTTATGTGCCAGATATGCTAAACATCAGTATCCAGGAGCGCCGCCAGCTTTTCTGCTGCCCTAGGCAGTGGAAGGACCCGCCCCGAAATACCGCCCCCCACAGAGGCGGCAGAAGGTCCCGCCGCCAAAATACCGCTGCAGTTGCCACCCCTCAAATTGTAGTGCCCTAGGCAACCGTCTAGGTTGCCTAATGGGTTACGCCGGCCCAGTCAGTATCCAAAAATATTTAAATAAATGGTATTTTATTATTGTTTAACAGTGCAATTAAAACTGTGATTATCATGATTTTTTTAAATCTCACAATTAATCGTGATTAATTTTTTGAATCGTTTGACAGCCCTAATCTTTATATATTCCTTACCTACCTCACAGGAGTGGTAGTGAGGCTTAATTAGTTTGCATAATAAAATGTTATGAAAATCAGATGAAAGATGAAAGCATTATTATGTATCTACCATGCAAAGTTGAACTATATTATTCCTCTTTTCCAGCAGTCTATATTCATTTTTCAATGTATGTGGTAAATATAAAAACTCCCAGCACATAATCAATATTGCCTTGCTGTGCATATTAAGTGCTATAAAAATGCATTATTCACTAAAAGACACACGGCAATTTACTTTTACTTTAAAAAATAATGCCATAAAAAAGGAATAATTACAGCAATTATTTGCAAAATTTCAAATTCTGACACCATTTTCTAAGCACTAATATAACAGCAACAAAAGGAAATTTAATTATAAGGATTAATTAGCATAAAGGGAGGCATACTGTATTGGTAAGGCAATGGCTGCCTGTTATGAGTCAGTTACAAAAGTAAAATTAGTTTGAATTAGTCCTCTAAAATAGTTTAAACATTCTTCAAATAACAGAGACATTTAAATGTAACAGAAAACATATTCTAAGAGTTGATTATTAGTTCATTTCTTTAAAGATCCTTTGAAATAAATATTTAGACATGTTTTTTGTGAGCTGCCAGGCAACGAATTACTTTACATTCCCATAATACAGCTGCCCGACCTCAGAATCAAATTCACATCACACTTCAAAAAATGCATAAGAGAAGAGATTGGTCATGTTTAGTAATGCTTAAACTAACATTTAAACTTTGATATTGCGATTAACCTTCTGTAAAGTATGCAGCTTGAAATTTTTGCTTAATTAAAAAAATCTGTACAATTACCTCAGCACCTATCAAAACATGTCAGTTTGTCAGAATGCATTCCCATCACACAAGCAGTTCCTGTAACATGCACAAAATCAATTCACAGTACACTATTTCCAATCATATTCTGTAATTCAAACAAGACAAGAAAAGCTAGTTGTTAATAACAGCCATCCAGGCTACAGGTGTGCAGTGTCAGGTTTTTGAAAAGCATATATATCAAAATATTTACTACAAATTGTGTCCCCATCACAAGATGCTTACAGCAGGTGGACAAGATGTGACTCTTCCACACCTGAGGAAAACAGAATGGTACAGGTTCTGAAAATGAAGACTGTACTTGTGCAATCTTTGTACTTAATCCATTTAGTCTAAAAAATCCCTTTTACTTATATACATGAAATGTATACAGAGAAAAAGCATATACAAAATGTGTACTACTATACCTATAGCTGTGTTTCTACACTGAGGACATGAATTAAAGTTCAAATTTCTTGATGTTATAGCAAAAGATACCATGTCATGCCACAAACTGGTTATTTTAGTCAATTATGTTATTCATACAGTACCACAGATGTACACAGCACTGCTGAAAGGAAAAATACACCACACAAATGGAATCCACCTGCTCCAAGAGCTTTGGAGTTACTATATGACATGTTATCTTCCCTATATTATTGTGCAATGTTCAATGCAGTAGTTGGTTGTCACTCTCCAACCTAAGGATGGCTGCAGTTCAGTGGTACTGTTACATCTGTAATCGGACTATGCACATGTATATAAACTGTATGTAGAGATCATTAAATGCAGGCGCCTTCGCATATTAAATTATTTAGGGCTACGTTTTCACTCGGACTACATGCTCACACAGGGCATTAAGGAATAGTAAGAAACCCATGTATTCCTGCACAGGTTACCTGGACCTTGGATATGCAGGGATAAGTGAGCCACTTACCTCTCCCTGCCCAGAGCAGGTAACCATGGAAGAGAAGAAACACTGACTGTGCCTTCCCCCCGAATGCACCTGCCAGAATAGCTATATCCACACAAGGGATGTCATAATACGCTGCTGGTATCTATCTTCTTCCCGCCCTCAGAGTAAGGGTCAAACAGGAAGGGAGCTGAGCCTTCAACTGAGTCCGCCCCTTGTTCAGCACTGTGCCTTCTAGCCCTTCTCAATCTAGCCCTTAACAATTTAGAACATGAAGCGAAGATGATCTTTTCCAATTAGAAGTGCAAAAAGAATGTAGGAAGATAGCATATAATTACCAAACTTGGAATTGGTCCTGGACATTAGGGTTAACTCTGTACTCTTATGAAAAGTGTACTGTAATCTTTAATTACTACAAGTGGGCAAGACTTTGGTTTCACCTCCCACATGAAAGCTGGAGTTTCTTATGATGATTGCATATAAGATGCAATGGCAACACAAGGGAAATCGACATCAAGAATGAGTGATTATTAAAACTAGTCCAGAACAAGATATTTTATACAACGTGATAAAATGAAAAGTCACTACTACAAACCTGTGGTTGAAAATGAAACTTTGTTTAAAATTTAGTTGGATTAATTTAAATGTTTATTCATGATAAGGATTCTAGCTGCACTGGTAACTTTTCTTTCGCACTACAGCACTTTTTTTCAATACTCAAGCTATTTATTATTAAGTTCAGTTTTTTGAGCAGCATAGAGAAAATCAGAGTACATGCAGGTCCTATTAGCAATAAATATACTTGTAAGTACCAAACATAATTCATTAGCAATTTCAACAAAAATAACCATCAGATATTCATTATAGCAAATCACAGACCTAATAGCCAAGTACCATTTTTCTTTTATTTTCCAAACCATATAATCATAAAAAAATGTAGGGTAAAAAAAAAAAAAAGCACACCACTAAAGGCCTGTGATAGAGCCTTCAGAACCTTGAAAGACCTCTGAGCAGAGTAACTGTTTTCCTTCACCCAGTTATCACTCCACACAGATGCTTCAGATGTTGGGTGGGGCTGTCCCAGGACATGGATAGAGTGGGGGAGAACACCCAATACTTTATATTAGCCAGAAACTGTTTCCTAGAGAAATGGCCCACTTAACTATAGAGAAAGAGCCCTGGGGAGTGAAGTTGGCCGTAGAAGCACTACAATATTACATTTTCGGAAACCCCTGCCTCTCGATAACTGATTACCGACCTCTCCACTGGCTAAATTCCATAAGGGACACCGACTCCCGGATTATGAGATGGTATTTAGCCTTACAGTCAAAGGCATCTGCCTTTCAAGTGGCAGACAGGCGGGGAGCCAAACACCAGAATGCAGTTTTATTTTCCTGGGATGGGAGGAGAGGAGTACAAAAACAACTGTGGGCCCAGGAAGCCTCACCCCACTCCAGTTGGAAGGGCTTAAAAGGAGGCACTGCAGCACATCCAGGCAGCTAGCAGAAGGGAATGGACCTTTGCTCACCGCTATAGAGGGACTACAACAGAGCATGCATTACCAGGAGGGGACCCGCAGCACGAAACAGGGACTCTCACCCACAGAGGCCTGCAAGCCAGTCTGCAAGGGGCATCTACGAGCTTCAATACACCTCGAGGAGAGGTAGGAAGGGACCCAGGAGAGGGTGTTGGCCGGATGGCAGGTGCTGAATGCTGTCCCTACAGCACTCAAGAGGGTCCCTGGGTCAGAACCTGGTGGAGTAGGCAGGCCAGGTCCCCCTACCTTTCCCTGCTCCTCCTGCTGCAGGCTCTAACAACTAGGCAAGCCTGTTGCCACAGACTAACCACTAGACAGAAGACCTGCCTGTCAGCATAGCCTCATTTAGATTTGCTTTTTGTAATTAAAATTCAGAATCCACAACCACTAACTAACTAGCACAAGACATTTTGTAGAAAATGCTGGCTATTCTCTATTTTGCAAGGGCCAGTGGCGGCTTATTCTCTGTCCCCAGGCGAGGCAGTGACAAGGCATAAAATATCTCCTTACTCCCCTCCACTCACTACCTATATTTGAGGGAGCATAGCCTCCACACAGCTGTTACTCTCTCACCCATGAAAGTGGGCAGGGAGTGAGTGGAGCTTTGTTTTCACTCCTACCTCAACAACCCAGATAGCAGAGCTGAGCTGCCACACTGGGGAAGTAACTGCACCAAATATAGGGCTGGCACAGATTACTTAGTCCCTGACTGATAGTCTGTTTCCCAATCTACTGCTGAGATGGTGCAACTACCTGCTACTCCTTGTTCTGGGTTTGTGACAAAGACCCAACTTAGACCAAAATATTTGAGTTTGAGAGCTCAGGAGGTGGTAAGTAGGAAGAAAAACATGCCAACAAAGGTGTTTTTTAAAGGTCTGCAACAAATTCATCTTTTTAAGGATCATTTAATGAACTGAAATTCTACTCCAGCATATAGTTATTTGTGGACCACTTGTAAGAATCTGAATTAAAATCAGTTCAGTGGCCTGCCAATAAAGTCTCCTCTCCTATAAATTAAGTAGCAAACAACAAAACTGCATATGAAGTCACAAAATTCCATATCAGGGTGTGTTTCTTGACATAGGAAGGCTAATTCCATTCTTCCCAGCTTGTTTTATAACTGACTAGACAAATACTATCCAAAATTAACCAATTTTAAAAACACTTACTCTCAGTCAGTGTTAAGACATTGTTACAACACATACGTATCCTGTAAACATAGAACATATCTTATGCCAGATCCAAAGCAAACTTTCTACATTATTTGACTGGAATGTATCATTATATGCACATCATCATCCTAAAATCCAGAGTACCTAACAAAGCTTCTTTAGTTCAAGTTGTGAAATGCTATACATTACCAAAATGTATGCTTTTCAATTTGTTCAGAACTGTGAGGTTCATATTAGTATTCAAGCCACCAACTTTTTTACTCAGCCTTGCTCCTGTATGACCTTGGTTCTTCCAATGACATGTGGCAATGCGTTTGTTTGAAACACACAGAATTAATGTCTTTTTCTATTGTATATGGTTATCTCCTTGTCTACATTTCACAGGCCTGCACTAAAATAAATAATTTAGAGAGAGTAATAAAATGAAGGAAGAATGATTTACTCTTAGTACCACAAAACAAACAACATAAATCCTATTTACCTCCTAATCTGCTTCCCTAACAGACCTGCAAGAAAAATCATGGGCATAATGTGAAAATAGCAACATCAACCAACACAATTCACAAATCACTAATTCTCTATTTTAGATAACTGTTTTCTATAACTGACTTCAGGGAAAGCTGTGGGATACTCCTAACTTTTGAAAATCAGAATACTTATTCGGGTGCCTAAATTTGGATTTATAAGCCTAATTTGAATATCTCGACTCATTTTTTAAAACATTAGCCTGGACATTTTCATTTACTGTAGTGTACCATAGTTAAAGTAGAAATGGCATCTTTATTCTAAAAAGAGCTCATATCACTACAACTAGGTAAAGCTGGATTGAGAACAGGCTGATGCTGCAGTAGTCACAGGAGTATTACTCAACATGAATAAAGGTGAAAGCTCAAACCTTGCATGCTGAAGAACAGTTAAGAGGATTCAAAACATATATACATACACTACACACACACATATATCTATCTATATATATATATATGTATGTGTGTCTGTTGAAAAAATTACAAAAAAATACTTAATACACAAAATACTTTAAAAAAAAAAAAACACACCGAGTTTTCTTCCTCCTCTTCCAGCTCCCTTTGTTGTTCCTCATGCCTCTTTGCCTTGATCTCCATAGCTTCTGTGATCAGATCTCTTAAAATTGAGACTGGTTTGGCATTCTTAATAAAAGTATGCTAGAAAACAAAACCATGAAATTATATAACAGAAATCCAACAAATACTTTTCAGCTACAACTTAATTACAAGTAACAGATGTTAAAAATAACATGTTATTCAACATCAAAGACTTTAGCGATAAATAGTCTTTCACATCAGACAGAAATTAAAATCTAGGTTCAGGAAATATATGATCCCTCTTAGCTGCTTTGCAACTAAATAAAATTTAGCTTTTTTATTTATTTGGGTTTTTTATACAGCAAGCCATGGGAAAATGTAACTATATAATACAACTGCTTTATAGTTGAGGGTGTAATTGTTGAAAGGAAATGTGGATTAGGTAGTAAATAAATAGAGTGGTGATTGTCTGACATAGAAAAATAAACTTTTTCAGATATTCAGTTACAACATTTAATTAATCTTAACAAGCTGACAACACAAATTAGTGACCATAAGCAGAGCAGCCATTGCTGTTGCTTGCTTCAACAAACCTGTATTTTAATATGTCATGAATTATTTAATCATCTGCAATGCTGAAATGTAAAACAAGCAAAAAATCCCAACTACCTTTTAGCAGGCAGATTATTTTTTAATTCAAAACCATTTAAAATATCATTTACCCCTCTTCATCTGCATGTTGCTGTCTATTAAGCACCTGTTGTCAGAATATTCCGATTTCTCCATTAGTATTTACATGGAATTTCTCAGAGCAAGAAAACAGACCTGTAGTTCTGAGACTGGCAGAGTAAGTTATTACACCAAATGAAAAACGACAATTAAAAAAACAGCAATGAGCATTTCAGTAGTTGGCTTCTTTTTCTTGGTCTCAGCTTAAATATTGAAGCCTTTACCTTACTATTCCTTTCTATGTCCTATCATTCAAAAGATGAGCTTTACTGACGCAATCTAACATCTCTTTGTTATATTCATAATCGTAGCAAAGTAGCTGTTCAATATGTAACTACGAGCACTCCAGAGACAACACCTGGGTCTATCCTTGAAATTTAGGGCATGTCTACACTACAGTCTTGCTCCCACCAATGTAAGTGCCCTACTACACCAAAAGAATAACAACTCCACCTCCACGAGAGGCATAGGGCTTATGTCAGTGTAGTTAGGGCAACGCAATGTCCCTGTAGATACTGCCTTACTTACATCAGCTGTTGGCTGTCATTCTTCTCAATTTCACAGCTCTGTACTGAAGCTCCCTGATGTGAACCCCACATCCAGCTCACAGCTTGGGCTGTCACCCTGGGGCAGGTGGGGGGCTCCAGCTAAAGCCCGTCTGTCCCCCAGGCTCCTGGCTCCCCACTCCCAGCCAGGGTGCTGCCCTGCCTCCCCACTCGGAGCTGGGCTGCCATCCAGGCTCCTGGCTCTCCGTGCCAAGCTGGGCTGTCCCCTGGCTCCCCACTGGGATCCCTGCTGCCTCCCAGCTCCCCACTTGGATCTGGAAGCCCGGGCAGCAGCCTGGCTCGGAGTTGGGAGCCAGGAACCCGAGCATCAGTCTGGCTTGCAGCAGGGAGGCAGAAGCCCAGGCGGCAGCCTGGCTCATAGCGGAGAGCTGGGAGCACAGGCAGCAACAAGGCTCCCAGCAGGAAGCCTGGGCAGCTGCCTGGATCGGAGCAGGGAGCCCGGGCAGCAGCCCAGCTAGGAGTGGGGAGCCCAGGCAGCAGCCCGACTGAGGGGGGAGGGGCTAAGAGCACAGGCCCTCAGTTCCAGGTGGAGGCTCCTGGCTCCCAGCTTCGAGCTGGGCTGCAGCCTGGGCTTCAAGCTCCCCACTCCCAGGTTGTGAACTTGAAAAACAGCAGTAAATATAGCCCAGGCTGTACGTCGACTTAAGTCTACTTAAGTTTGTAGGGTACACATGCCCTTAGACTATTACTTTTTTCAACTATGGCCTGTTTCTTGTCTGTCTCACACCAGCTTTACAATGGTGACACTCCACAGAAATACATGGTGTTAATCAATTTACAATAATGTAAACAAGAGGGGAATAAGGCTTGATGTTTGTGACATGGCATAAAACAGTGGATTGATCAGCTGTATTCGTACGTAACTTAGGTATTCAGTGAAAATTAGTATTTCCAGAGTTCATTCTGAACTTATCAAATACCATGGCTAATATCAAAATGCCTATAAAATTGTTTTTTCCTTATACGGAATGCTGATTCACCAGACTGATTAAAATCTAAAGCTCTCTTTATATACTGTCCTGCCACAACTTACCTTACAGCTTGAAGCAGTGATCATAGAAGGAATATGGAAGTACTTCATATCCTTATTTCTGAATTAGGTCATTCTTTGGCACTACATACTAATACTGTAAATGTAAGAATTTTAATCTCTTTGTAGTGGAGTCAGAAAAATAAAAATTTGATATAAAACACAGAGATTTGGTTTATCTCCATGGCAAGTGTGACAGACCCAGACCAGTGGGGTACAGGATTCTGGTAGAGGGCAAATATACTGGTCACTGGATGAGTAGTTTTCTGTTCCCTGAATGACCAGAGCAGGGGCTGCACTAGAGTAATCAGGAACCTGCTAGAACCAGTTAAGGCAGGCAGGCTAATTAGGACACCTGGAGCCAATTAAGAAGAAGCTGTTAGAATCAATTAAGGCAGGCTAATCAGGGCACCTGGGTTTTAAAAAGGAGCTCACTTCCACTTTCCTCAGATCTCACTGAGGAATACACTAGGAAACTGCACCATCTACTCAGGACATTCCCTACACTAACACAGGAACAAAACAACATACCCTTAGAGCCCCGACCGGGGTTATTCTATCTACTACCCAAGATCCACAAACCTGGAAATCCTGGATGCCCCATCATTTCGGGCATTGGCACTCTCACTGAAGGACTGTCTGGATATGTGGACTCCCTACTCAGACCCTACGCCACCAGCACTCCTAGCTATCTCCGTGACACCACTGATTTCCTGAGAAAACTACAATGCATTGGTGACCTCCCAGAAAACACCATCCTAGACACCATGAATGTGGAGGCTCTCTACACAAACATCCCACACACAGATGGAATACAAGCTCTCAGGAACAGTATCCCTGATGATGACACAGCACAGCTTGTTGCTGAGCTCTGTGACTTTATCCTCACGCGCAATTATTTCAAATTTGGTGACAATATATACCTCCAGACCACTGGCACCGCCATGGGCACCCGCATGGCCCCACAATATGCCAATATTTTTATGGCTGACCTGGAACAACGCTTCCTCAGCTCTCATCCGCTCACGCCCCTTCTCTACCTACGCTACATTGATGACATCATCATCTGGACCCATGGGAAGGAGACCCTAGAAGAATTCCACCATGATTTCAACAGCTTCCACCTCACCATCAACCTCAGCCTGGACCAATCCACACGGGAGGTCCACTTCCTAGACACCACAGTACAAATAAGCGATGGCCAGATCACCACCCTATACCGAAAACCCACCGACCGCTATGCCTACCTTCATGCCTCCAGCTTCCACCCCGGACACACCACACGATCCATCGTCTACAGCCAAGCGCTGAGGTACAACCGCATCTGCTCCAACCCCTCAGATGGAGACCAACACCTACAAGATCTTCACCAAGCATTTTCAAAACTATGATACCCACACAAGGAAATAGAGAAACAAATCAACAGAGCCAGACGTGTACCCAGAGGTCTCCTGCTACAAGACAGGCCCAAAAAAGAAACCAGCAGAACTCCACTGGCCATCACCTACAGCCTCAGCTTAAATCTCTCCAACGCATCATCAGTGATTTACAACCCATCCTGGACAACGATCCCGCACTTTCACAGTCCTTGAGAGGCAGGCCAGTCCTTGCTCACAGACAACCTACCAACATTAAGCATATTCTCACCAGCAACCACGCACCGCACCATAACAACTCTAACTCAGGAATCAACCCATGCAACAAACCTCGATGCCAACTCTGCCCACATATCTACACCAGCAACACCATCACAGAACCTAACCAGATCAGCTACAATATCACCGACTCATTCACCTGCACATCCACCAATGTTATATATGCCATCGTGTGCCAGCAATGCCCCTCTGCTATGTACATTGGCCAAACTGGACAGTCACTATGCAAGAGGATAAATGGACACAAGTCAGATATCAGGAATGGTAATATACAAAAACCTGTAGGAGAACACTTCAACCTCCCTGGCCACACAATACCAGATGTAAAGGTAGCCATATTACAGCAAAAAAACTTCAGGACCAGACTCCAAAGAGAAACTGCTGAGCTCCAGTTCATTTGCAAATTTGACACCATCAGATCAGGATTAAACAAAGACTGTGAATGACTATCCAGCTACAGAAGCAGTTTCTCCTCCCTTGGTGTTCACACCTCAACTGCTAGCAGAGCACCTCACCCTCCCTATCTCCATACTGATTTATACCTGCCTCTGGAAATTTCCATTACTTGCATCTGAAGAAGTGAGGTTCTTACCCACGAAAGCTTATGCTCCCAATACTTCTGTTAGTCTTAAAGGTGCCACAGGACCCTCTGTTGCTTTTTACAGATTCAGACTAATATGGCTACCCCTTTGATACTTGAACTCACTTCAGTTTGTGGTGGGAGTGTGAGGAGCTGGGAGCAAGAGGCACAAGGAGCTGAGAGTGAGAGGGTGTGCTGCTGGAAGACTGAGGAGCACAAGTGTTAATCAGACACCAGGAGGAAGGTCCTTTGGTGAGAATAAGGAAGGTGTTTGGAGGAGGCCATGGGGAAGTAGCCCAGGGAGTTGTAGCTGTCATGCAGTTGTTACAGGAGGCACTATAGACAGCTGCAGTCCACAGGGCCCTGGGCTGGAACCCGGAGTACAGGGCGGGCCCGGGTTCCCCCCAAACCTCCCAATTGACCTGGACTGTGGGTTCTCCCAGAGGGGAAGGTCTCTGGGCTGTTCCCCAACCCACATGGTGAATCTCTGAGGCAAGAAATTCCGCCAATAAGCTCAGGACCCACCAAGATAGAGGAGGAACTTTGTCACACTGGTGTCAAGAGTGGGA
Organism: Malaclemys terrapin pileata; assembly: GCF_027887155.1. Lineage (NCBI taxonomy): Eukaryota > Metazoa > Chordata > Testudines > Emydidae > Malaclemys > Malaclemys terrapin. Next base: position 39,852,335 of record NC_071506.1, on the reverse strand, counting down.
TCTTGGGGTGCACAGTGCGGCAGAAGAAAGAGGGTAATTTAAACAAAAACAAAAACAAAAACAAAAAGAGAGGGTTTATTTTTTTTCACCACAATGGATGACGTAGTGCGGGCACTGATACAAGCTACAGCGGCCCAGCAGGAGGCTACCTGTGTCCAGGCAGCCGCCCAACAGGAGGCAGTGCGGCTCAAACAAGAGACCAATCGCCTGCTGATGGACCAGGCTGCTCAAGACCGAGCTATGTTGCGGGAACCGGTAAACCAGGTAAAGTCCATTACAGAGCTGAATCACGGCCATGATGGGATGCGGCTCATACGGGCCAGCCATTGGCTGCAGAAAATGACACGGAAGGATGATGTAGAGGCATACCATCTGGCCTTTGAAAGGACAGCCCTACGGGAGGCCTGGCCTCGAGATCAGTGGTCTGGCATCCTTGCCCCATTCCTGTGGCGGGAGGCCCAGAAGGCCTACCATGATCTTCCTGAAGAGGCTGCGGCAGACTACCCCCAGCTGAAAGCAGAGATCCTGGCCAGATCTGGGGTAACGACAGCAGTGCGGGCCCAGCGGTATCACAGTTGGAGGTACCAGGAAGACAAAACCCCACGGTCCCAATTGTATGACCTCATCCATCTAGCACAAAAGTGGTTGCAAACAGAGTCCCGGAGTCCGGAAGAGATACTAGCGGTTCTGGTCACCGACCGATACATGAGGGGACTACCACCAGACCTTCGTGCCTGGTTAAGCCAGAACAAACCCTCCACCTATGATGAGGTTGTCGCCCTGGTAGAGAGGCGAAGGACAGCGAGGGAGCTGACCCGACCAGTTAAGGAAGAGGCACCCCGGGTTAAACTAGCAGCACCAAGCCCTAAAGTTCGGGTGACTGGGCCACCAGGAGGGCCCAGGTGGAAAAAGAGAGAGGCTGAAGGCCAATTAGAGGCCACAAAGAGTCGGAGCACTGAGGGAGAAGAGGATCGTGATGTTAGACTGCCCAAACCAAGAGACCGGGGAACACCTAGGGCTCCATACAGATGTTATGCCTGCGGGGAGTGGGGACACATACCTGCACAGTGTCCCAATGCTGAGGAGCCTATGCAGTGGAACCGGGCAGATCCATGCTCCCTAATCCACCTTGTGGGGGTCTCACTAACCCCACATATGTATACCAGACCAGTGAAACTAAATGGGGTAGGGACCACGGCACTGGTTGATTCGGGGAGTGCTATCACGCTTATCTCAGGGAAGCTCGTGAAGCGTAGTCAGCGGCTGAAGGCTAAACATATGGGGATAACATGTGTCCATTGGACAGTTAGTTACTACAACACCATCCCAGTAAAAATCGAGATCCAAGGGAATACTACTGAGGTAGCTGCAGGTGTAGTCCCTAAACTCTCATACCCAGTGCTCATAGGGAGGGACTTCCCAGGGTGTAGAAACTTACTCCCAGTAGGGGGATTGGAGAAAGACGGGGACCCTAAAATTGATGACTCATCCACAGCAGACTGTCAACCCCCAATCTTCTCTGAAATATCCCCAGATTTGTTCTCCACTCCCAGACAGGGTAGAAAGACAAAAAGGGAAAGAAGGGCAGCTAAGGCCTTGGGAACCCGAATACTGACCCAAAGCCAGAGGGTCGCTCTTGTAGGTAGGCGGACCCACGCAGCTGAAAAGGTGGCCAAGCAGGAGGGAGAAGCACCTGAGTCTGACCCCCACCCTAATGCTTCTGAACCAGTAGAGGCAACAGAGAGGGCCCCTAGATCCTGGGCAGATTAGCCCCGGGAGAGGAAGTTTTGGACGGGACCAGGCAGAAGACCCAAGGTATGACAACATTAGGAAGGAGGTGACTGAAATAGATGGGGTCCCCGTGGAAGGAAAAACCCAGGGACCAGGACCATACTTCATAGTGAAGAAGGATCTCTTATACCGGGTTGCACCAGTACAGGGGCAGAAGGTACAGCAGATCTTAGTACCTCAAAAACACCAGAACGCTGTATTAAGTCTTGCTCATAGTCATCTTTTTGGGAGGCATTTGGGGGTAGAGAAGACCCTGGCACGAGTCCTACGATGGTTCTTCTGGCCCGGAGTACATGAAGAAGTGCGGAGGTACTGTGCCTCCTGCCCGGAGTGTCAGCTGCACAGTCCCCGTCCCCACTTGAGGGCACCTTTAGTACCCCTTCCCATCATAGAGGTCCCCTTCGAGCGAATAGCCATGGACCTAGTGGGACCCCTGGAGAAGACGGCTCGGGGCCACCAATATATACTTGTTGTTTTGGACTATGCTACTCGCTACCCAGAAACTATAGCCAAAGAGCTGGTAGGGATCTTTGCCCGAATGGGCCTACCGAAGGAGATATTAACCGACCAAGGAACCCCATTTATGTCGAAGCTAATGAAGGACCTCTGTACACTGCTCCATATACATACTCTGAGAACTTCGGTCTACCATCCGCAGGCTGATGGGTTGGTAGAAAGGTTTAACCGAACCCTCAAGGCTATGATAAGGAAGGTGATAAGTCGGGATGGGAAGGATTGGGACACCCTACCACCCTACCTTATGTTCGCTATCCTGGAGGTACCACAGGCCTCAACTGGGTTTTCTCCCTTCGAGTTATTATATGGGTGTCACCCCCGTTGCATACTAGATATCGCCAAAGAGATCTGGGAAGAGGAACCCAATAAGGGGGAAAATATAATAGAGCATGTAATGCAGATGCGAGACCGGATAGCCCGGGTTACCCCTATTGTACAGGAATATTTGGAGAAGGCACAGGAGGCCCAGCGAACCCATTACAATCGCCAGGCAAAAGTGCGACAGTTCTAACCAGGGGATCGGGTTATGGTGTTGGTACCCACGGCAGAAAGCAAGCTTCTGGCCCAATGGCAGGGGCCCTATGAGGTGGTTGAACCCGTGGGGGAAGTAACCTACAAGGTGCGGCAGCCAGGACGCAGAAAACAAGAACAGATTTATCACGTTAACCTTCTGAAACCCTGGCATGCACAAGAGGCATGCACAACGGTCCAAAAAGACCTAACCCAGGAAAACAAGCCTTCCAAACAGCTGAGAGTGTTTCCTGATTTAACACCAGACCAGAAGAATGAGGTGTCTGAGATGATCTTCCGGAACCAAGATGTGTTCTCGACAAAACCGGGTCAAACAACCGAGACATATCACCACATCGTCACGAACCCTGGGGCCAGAGTAACAATGAGGCTCTATCGGGTGCCAGCGGCAAAAAGGGAGGAAATAAAAGCAGAAGTAAAAAAAATGCTGGAGTTGGGGATCATCGAAGAATCCCATAGTCAGTGGTCCAACTCAATCGTGCTGGTGCCCAAACCTGATGGCACCACAAGATTTTGCAACGACTTCTGGCGACTAAACGAAGTATCCCAGTTCGACGCGTATCCCATACCTCGCGTAGATGAGCTAGTGGATTGTCTGAGTAATGCCGGTACTTGACTACCCTAGACTTGACAAAGGGGTACTGGCAGATTCCCCTTGCGGAAGACGCAAAGGAAAAGACTGCGTTCTCTACATCAGAGGGTCTTTTTCAATATACTGTCCTCCCCTTTGAACTACATGGGTCCTCAGCTACCTTCCAGCGCCTCATGGACCAGCTATTATGCCCGCACAACAGTTATGCTGCTGCCTACTTGGACGATGTGGTCATTCATACCCCAGACTGGGAAACCCACCTGGAGAAGGTGGAGGCAGTCCTCGATACCTTCAGGCAAGCTGGCCTTACAGCAAACCCTGCCAAGTGTGCTGTAGGGTTTACAGAGGCCAAATATCTTGGCTACGTTGTGGGAAAAGGTCTGGTAAAGCCCCAAGTGAACAAGTTAGAGGCCATCCAAAATTGGCCCCGACCAAGTCGCAAGAAACAAGTCCGGGCGTTCCTAGGTGTGGTGGGGTATTACCGACGATTTATCCCCCACTTTGCCACAAGGGCAAGCCCCCTGACAGACCTAGTGAAAGCCCATGGACCTGATCTGGTGAGATGGTCTGACGCAGCAGAGGAAGCATTCACAGACCTACGGACTGCCCTCTGCAATAACCCCGTACTGATAGCCCCTGATTTCACCAAGGAGTTTATTCTGCAGACGAATGCATCGGAAGTAGAGTTGGGGGCCGTTCTATCACAGATGGTCGGGGAGGAGGAACACCCAATTCTATACCTCAGTCGGAAAGGGAACAAAAATATGCAGTGGTGGAGAGAGAATGCCTCGCTGCAAAATGGGCCATGGAAACATTGCGCTACCACCTGCTCGGGCTCAGATTTGTCCTCGTGACCGACCATGCCCCTCTTCAATGGATGCAGCGGAACAAGGAGAAGAACACAAGGGTGACCAGATGGTTCTTATCCCTCCAACCTTTCCAATTCCATGTGCAACACACAGCAGGGAGCCATCATGGCAACGCCGATGGCTTGTCACGTGTGCACTGTCTGGCGTCCCAAGCTGCCCAACCCCTTGGCGTTGAGCAGGGGGGAGGGATATGTGACAGACCCAGACCAGTGGGGTACAGGAGTCTGGTAGAGGGCAAATATACTGGTCACTGGATGAGTAGTTTTCTGTTCCCTGAGTGACCAGAGCAGGGGCTGCACTAGAGTAATCAGGAACCTGCTAGAACCAGTTAAGGCAGGAAGGCTAATTAGGACACCTGGAGCCAATTAAGAAGAAGCTGCTAGAATCAATGAAGGCAGGCTAATCAGGGCACTTGGCTTTTAAAAAGGAGCTCACTTCAGTTTGTGCTGAGAGTGTGAGGAGCTGGGAGCAAGAGGCACAAGGAGCTGAGAGTGAGGGGGTGTGCTGCTGGAGGACTGAGGAGCACGAACGTTATCAGACACCTGGAGGAAGGTCCTGTGGTGAGAATAAGGAAGGTGTTTGGAGGAGGCCATGGGGAAGTAGCCCAGGGAGTTGTAACTGTCATGTAGCTGTTACAGGAGGCACTATAGACAGCTGCAGTCCACAGGGCCCTGGGCTGGAACCCGAAGTAGAGGGCGGGCCCGGGTTCCCCCCAAACCTCCCAATTGACCTGGACTGTGGGTTCTCCCAGAGGGGAAGGTCTCTGGGCTGTTCCCCAACCCTCATGGTGAATCTCTGAGGCAAGAAAATCCACCAATAAGCGCAGGACTCACCAAGATAGAAGAGGAACTTTGTCACACAAGATAATAGTCTCCTAGCGGTGAATTTATGGTTCTGAATAATTAAAGGAAAAATGAGTTTCCAAGAGAATAATTTTTGAGGCTAAGGTGGCGCTGGTAAATAATGAACCCATGTAACTTGTTGTGGCATCAGGAGTTAGCATTTTCTTGCCCATCAACCTATCTGAGAACCCGAGGAAGAATTTTGTTTTCACCCAGTTTGATTGTTTATTGGTGCCATTGTTAAAATTTAAAATGTAACCACTAGCCTGTCCAAAATGCTTATGGATGAAGAATCAAAGAAATGAGAGGATCAGAAGGCCAAGGTAGTAATATAGTCTATCCCCCTATTAAAGTAGGATTATTACCTACAGGAAATTTGAAATTCAATTTGAATTTTTGAAATTGAAAAAACTAACAAAAAAAAGTAAAGGAAAATGTCAAAATTCTCATGATGTTTTTTCTCTATTTTTTGACCAGATATATTGCTGTCAGCCAGTCAGTTCTACTTATGCGAGCTGTTCCTTGGAACATCTGCCTCTAAAGTTAGGGTTTTTTAGGCAGCTATGGAAGGGGAAAGCATGGGACTCCTGCTGTCATGGAAGGAGATGGTCACTTAGGGAACTAGGCAGCGCTACTGGCCTCTGCATAGTCAACTTTGGTGTTTGGCCTGGAATAGATGTGTGGTTTCTCTGAACATGCACTGATATAATGGGTCAAAATTCTTTTAAACTTTTAAAGAAAGTTTAAGAGAAAACTGGGGTTGTATATTTTACCCTTTTACTAGTTTCCCCCATAAACGAAACAATCTAGCCTAGTATTTTCAGGTCTCCCCACTCTTCTACACTTGTGAATTTTAGTACAGCCTCTCACAATAGCATACCGAATAGATTTCCTAATTCCACAACACTTGCTTTCTTGAAATCTAAAGCCCTTGTATTGTTCAGTTCTATTATTCTCGTTTCTTGCTATGCAGATTTCAGGCAGCCATGGTGTGACCCAGGGACCTCTTGATGCCAACTGGCAGAGGGGATAGGGAATGCATAGAGTTTTACAGGGGTCCTCTGGGTCAGATATATGTATAATAGTTCACCAAAGAGTGATACATAAGGTCTCTACTGAGAGCCATTAGCCCACTGGTAGTCATAATCATTGTGAAATGTATGTACGGATAATATTTAAGGAGTCATATCTATATTGAAAATTATGTTTTGAGGTCTTGGATTTAAAGCAGGTCCCCAGGAGGTAATTTGCCTCACACAGGTTCCTTTTAGGCAGGAAATTTATCTCCCTTTCTGATCATTTGTATGTTGTCTGCCTCAAAAGGAGACCTATTTGAATACAGACCCAGTGCCAGTCAAAAGGTTGCAAAATCCACACGAGAGAAAATCTACAGAAAGAAACAAAACAGCAGGAGTGTCCTGTTTATGAATAATGACAAAGGCTTTGTCTACACTGGAACCTGAACAACAAAACTTTTGTTGTTCCAGGGTGTGAAAAAACCACACCCCAGAACGACAAAAGTTTTGCCAACAAAAAGCACCGGTGTGAACAGCGCTTTGTCAGCAGGAGAGCTCTCCTGCTGACAAAGCTACCACCACACGTTGGGGGTGGAAGTTTTTTGTCAGCATGAGAACTCTCTCATGCCGACAAACAGTGGCTACACTACGCACCTTTTAGCGGTGCGGCTGTAGTGGCACAGTGCATCGTGTAGATGTAGCCAAAAGAAGGGACTTGTATATCTGGAGGTGGGGGGTGGGAAAAGCCACACAGTGGGTCCTTCACCTGGAAAGCAAGCTGACAGCATGCCTGTCTCATGATCCTGTTGGAATTCCCTTCCAGACCTTTCCACTTGGCTTATCCAGAACACGTCGTGTAGTTCTGGAAAAACATTTTATCCGGGTCTCTGGGACCCAAAAAACTCAGTTCGACTCCACTCATCGCTCAGGTTACTTTGCCCACACTAGCAAGGCTGAGACACAGGGAGTTTAGGCATAGTGTGATACTGTACCACATTTCCAGTTCATGTCACATACTACACAGTTTATATATGTCTTTCCTAGCTACTAACAGCTATACTTACATGTAAAGACCAATCACTTGGCAGATTGCATAAGGCAATATTATTATTTCTGCTTATTTTAGTTTAGTTTCTTACTCCCTTTTTTACTAAAAATATATTCACAAATAGTTAGTTGTTTCAGCAATTACTTGTTCATGCTTGTTCAGAAGTTACTTGTTCAGGCTTGTCTTGTCTTAACTTGGGCCTGCTCATGTCAGCTAAGTTATCCCTACAAAACCCAACCAACTTGTTTGTAAAACCCTGCAAAGATTTTGGGCCTGCATCACTCTACAAGACATGAGATTATCTAGTTAATTAAGTCTGGCTTTAGAATGCACGTTATGATTTTATTTCTTATGTAACCATTTGCTATTATTTGAATCTCTGTATTTTGTTAGATAAACTTCAAAAAAGAAGGAGCATGTGGCCAGAACAAGATTTTCTAATGACCCTTGGTTCCTAGAAATCTTCACAAAAGTTCTGGCTTGAGGCCAGAAAACCAAAGCGAATGCATTGCCTTCGCAACTTAAATACTGACCTGTAGTAGGGTTACCATTCATCCGGATTCCCCCGGACATGTCCGGCTTTTTGAGCTAATAATAGCGTCGGGGGGGAATTTGTAAATGTCCGGATTTCCCCTCCCCATGCAGAGCGTGCGTGGCTAACAGGGCAGCCGGCCGGATGATGCCACTTACATGGGGCTCAGACAGCCAGAGAGAGCCCCTCCTCCGCTTCCCCTGCAGCAGAGATCACTCCCTCCCTCCCTCCCTCCCTGCATTCGCAGATCGCCTCCGGCAGTCTGGAGCTCCTCCCCAGCTCCCGCTCCCCTGCTGCCCAGCATGCCGGGACAAGCGGCAGGGTAAGGAGGCCAGGGGGTTGGAGAAGGGGCAGGGAGGTTCTGCAGGGGGCAGTCAAGAGAGGGGGGGCCGGGAGTTCGGGGGGGGCTTTCTGGGGTAGGTGTGGATAAGGTTTTGGGCAGTCAGGGTACAGCTAGGGGGTAGGATCCTGGGGGGCAGTTAGGGTGGGGGGGGTCTTAGGAGTGGGCAGTTAGGGGACAAGGAACAGGGAGGCTTAGGTAGGGGGTGGGGTTCTGGAGGGCAGTTAGGAGCAGGGGTCCCAGGAGAGGGCAGTCAGGGGACAAGGAGTGGGGCGGGGGGAGGGAGTTCTGGGGGCGGGGCTGTCAGGGGGCAGGGGTGGGGAGAGGGATCGGAGCAGTCAGGGGACAGGGAGCAGAGGGGTTTAGATGGGTCGGGAGTTGGGGGGGCTGTCAGGGGGTGGGGAGTGGTTGGATGGGGCGTGGGAGTCCCAGGGGTCTGTCTGGGGGTGGGGGTGTGGATAAGGGTTGGGGCAGTTAGGGTACAGGTAGGGTCCTAGGGGGCCAGTTAGGATGGGGGGAGGGTCTCAGGAGGGGGCAGTCAGGGGACAAGAGGCAGGGGGAGGGTTGAGAGTTCTGAGTGGGGCGGGAAGTGGGAGCCAGTCGAAGGGGCAGGAGCGGGACTAGGGCAGGACGGGGGCAGGGCTCCTCCCGTCCTCTTTTTTGCTTGCTGAAATATGGTAACCCTACCTGTAGGAGTTGTGTTGCCGTAGCTCTCTGCTCAGGATTCTTCACTAAACATTTTTTCACAAAATCAGTAAACTCATCAGACCAGAGCTCCGGTTTCCGGAATGTTGGCGGTGGATTCGTGGGAATCATAAAAATAGCCTAGTTAAAAAAAATAAAACAAAAATAGAAAGGTGAAAAAAATCAGCAAAAATCATAACACTGTAGCCAAATAAACACATGGCTTTCTCCACTTTTTTTTTTTTTTTAAATCAGACTGAGAATCTGGAAGACAAATTTTAACTGGTCTAGAATTTCCAATATGATTGAGATTCAGGAAGCAAATCCATCTGCTACCAATGCAGCTATTTCCCATTAGATTTCCTCTATTTAAATTGTACCTCATTGAGCACATCATTCTTTATTTTATCTATTACTGTTATCAGTCTCGAGAGAAGATTTCGCCCTTTCAGAACCTCTTAGCAGAAGTTAGGGCACTTCCTGGTTCTGCAGATATATCTAAAAATATTGCTATTGAGAACCAGATCCACTTCCCATCTCTTAAGTTAATTTCAATTTTGTACAAGCAAAATTGCTGAAGAAAGTCAGATCAATCCTATTTACTTTTGCATTCTAAAATATTCAGGTGTAAACAAACACCTTGATTCTGCCGATGTGATTTAAAACTAATTCTAAAAATGGATAAAATGCCACTTAAGGCACACTGCAACAATAAAATATAAACAAAATCATGTCACTAGCTTACTGGTATGAAAAGGTCTTATAGAAATTGTGAAAATGGCAACATTTTATCCTATTTGTTGAAAACCACATACAGAGAAATTCTCCAGGTAGTACTCCCGGGGGAATTCTGCACCACTGCACATACGCAGAATTCATGTCCCCTGGGGATTTTTTGCTTCCCTGCAGAAAAATGACTTCTGTCAGGGAAGGGAAGCAAAGGAAAGGCGCAAGAACAATCGTGGGCCCCTCCCCAGCAGCGCCAGCGCATTGTTTCAGGTGTTTGGAGTGGGAATGGGGATGGCCTGGCCAGTGGCTCCTAGCCTGCACTGGGCTCAGCTGCTAGTCTGGGCTCTGGGAGGACCGGACTTCCTCTTCCCTTGCAAGGAGCGGCCGGGGCTGCGGCCCGGGCTGGGGCCAGGACATCCAGACCCCCAACCCTGCACCCAGGCCATCCCTTACTTAGCCCTCACACTCAAACCCCACCCCAATGAGCCCCACACTCCTGCACATAGACCACCCCAATGAGCCCCCCCAAACCCAGATTCTTACCCGACTAATCCTCAACCAATTGCACCCAGACCCCCACCTCACCAAGCCCCACTCTCCCCTGCTTAGCCCCCCACACCCAGATGCCCCAACAAGCGCGATATTGCCCACACACAAACCCTCCCTGCAGAGCCCCAACCACCTTCACCTGGACCCCCCCTACAGAGTCCCATTCCCCCTGCACCCAGAACCCACCCCCAAGGCCATGTGCATCCATATGCCCCCACACACCAGGACCTTCCAGTAAGCCACCCACACTCAGATTATCCCACACAGAACCTTTTTACCCCACACCAAGCCATTCCACACTTGGATCTTGCAGGGCTGAGCCTGCCTGCCCCACACCTGGATCAGGGGCCAGGGCTGGGTGTGTGCGCGAGACTGTCCCTCTTGCTCATTATTTTGGTGCAGCTGGTGTAGTGGGGCAAGGCCCTGGCCCTTGCAATGCCAGGGTCAGGTGCAGCCTCACCGAAAAGTCTGTGTCCCCAAGGGGAGAGGAGAAGGAATGCAGGGTGATAGCCCATCTTCATGCAGCCAATGGCCTGTGCTCCCCTCTGCCATGCTGGAACCTCCACATTTATTTATTGACAAATAAAATACGCAGAATTTTGCAGAATTTTAAAATATTGTGCATAGAATTTTTATTTTTTTGGTGTAGAATTCCCTCAGGAGTACAGATTGGGGGGGGGGGAAATCACACTATATGTCCCTTCTTTGTTCTGTTTAAGTCCAAGAGATTTTGCCACTGATTTTCATGACCCTAGATTTTACCCTAACTGAGGAGCTACCTGCATAAGAGGAGGAAAAGAAAGATTAATAGACACCTTTCTGAGGTATTAGTCTGAACTATCACCCTAATAAGATGGGTGGGGGGGAGTTTTTAATCAATGAAGTGCCATATATTATATTAACTATGTATTTCATAAATTACTGTACAGAATTACAAATAGTTGAAAAGATAGCAGCACACGGTGTATTAAAAGACCTAAGGTTTAAAAAAAAAAGTCATTATTCACTACTCCAACCAGGTTCAGTTGGGATCACCACTTTTCCCCATATAAAAAGATGGGGGTCACAAAAACATAGTACTCATTCATTGTAACCATCCTACACAGATAAATGGAACTTTTGAAGATAAATGGAAGAAAAAACCAAAATGAAATGACCACAAAGTGATGTAAAAAAGAGACAATTTATTCTTACCATCTACATAGCATATATACCATCATTTGAAATACTGCCAGGAGGGGAGAGGAGTACTCATTCATTGTAACCATCCTACACAGATAAATGGAACTTTTGAAGATAAATGGAAGAAAAAACCAAAATGAAATGACCACAAAGTGATGTAAAAAAGAGACAATTTATTCTTACCATCTACATAGCATATATACCATCATTTGAAATACTGCCAGGAGGGGAGAGGAGAGAGATATGAATTTGAGATTTTCAGCATAATCCCTGAATATATTTTTGATAGTCTACGAAAGCCCAGTATCTTGTTCAAACACCTCAATCTAAAATTAAACTCATATTCTCAAGAAAAGCTGAACATATGTTGAATTTGTACAACCTAAATATTCACTGTAATTTTCAGAGAATAAATATTTCAGTACCAAGTAACTGATTTCAATTCAAATACTTGTATTTTATAGATCAGTTCATTATTCACCTAATAGGAAATGTACAGTAATAAATCTGGCCATTTGGTTTAACAAAAGTAATACTCCTGCTGCCATAATTCAAGTTATTTTTCTTTATTTTCTTGGAGAGGGGTACCCTACTCCAATATAAGGTATCCCCAGCACTGGGGGCTTGAGCTCAGATGCATGAAAGTAGTACTATGCACTACTGATAGGCCTCCACGCTGGCATTAAACTACTAGTTTGCAGTACCAGACTAATTGTTTATCAGTATAAATGAAGTACTGCTGCTATAAAGCAAAGGATAACAAACTCAGCTGCTTCTGTCCTTGAAGGTAATTATCTCTTTTGAACTTTGAGCTGCTGAGTTGTAGTCTTATCTTAAGATAATCTTAAACTTAACATGTAATTTCTGCAGTAGCTATAAGAAACACAAGGATAAAACGGTCTACTTGTAACTATTGTTTATATAGTATCATCATAAAATGAGCTAAAAATATACATCTCCTATTTGATCATAAGCACTGAACTGTGACACACAGAATAAACAAGTCTAAATATATGAGCCATCATATTTAGGGGCAAGGTTATTTTAATTAACTGTATAGCAGCTACAAATCATATCAAAGAATTTACTTCTTTATAGTCAACAAATGACTGACCATTTATTCTTAAATGGTTAACAATACAAGCTACCAAAGTAACTTGTGTGTATATATATATACACACACAAGTTACTTTGGTAGTTTATATATATATAAACTTAAACTTAGGCTCCTAGATCCATATTTAGGTACTTAAATAAAAATGGGTAATCAGCACTACTGAAAATCAGGCCACTTATTTTGGTGCTTAAAGTTGGATTTAGAAACCTAAACAGTAGGCTCCTGTTTTTTAAAATCTTGACCTATTATTTCTCCTGAAATATTAGTCTGCAAAACAATTTTAGATGCCCTTTTGTAATACAAAAACACTGTATAAAGACTATGTGAAATACTGTATATGCAGAACAAAAGTACATATTCAATTAAAATACAAGATCATGGTTTATACTTCGGGGGGGAACGTGAAATTAAACTTTAAATTGAACCCCATCTCAATAGAGGAAATACTAAAAAATAGTAGATTATTTTTCCAAAGAAAAGAACAAGATGCTTAGGCAGACAAATTATATACATACATATATGTCAGTCTATATAATTTTATCTGATCTCAAAAACCATTTTGATGGAAGAATGTTAATATTCAGAAAGATTAGCTTCCCAGTTTATTTGTGTCTACACAACATGTTGCTTAACTACACATTTTACCATAAATCAAATGAAAAATAAATCTTCTTTAAATTCTAGTGTTCGTTCAAAACGTTGGTCACTTCCTTTTCTCAGGGCTTATACAGCTCCGTTCTTTTTTCTCTTCTCTAACTGCTCCTTCAGTCTCCTTCAATCCTGTTGGTGTACTGCGTGGCTCCACCTGAAGTCTTCTTCTCATCTTCATACTTGTACTCATGCCATAGATCATCTTGTTCACCCCCTGCCCTCCCATGGCTGTAACTATCACTTTCATACACATACATACAACTGAATCTATTACACATACATACCCTTGGGCAAGTCACCCTTATCTAACGGGTATATCTATCTTAGCCACTTATATGGCCCCCATTACTGTACAATCGGAGAATAATCCTCTTCACAACATCCCTGAGGTAGGAAAGCACTATTATGTCAATTTTACATGTGAATCACTGAGATACAGAAAGAGTGAAGGAACATCTACACTACAGAGACTACTCGCATAGCTACAGCAACATAGCTATGCCAGCATAACCCCATAGTATAGATGCAATGGAAGAGGTTATCCCATTGGTGTAGGAATACCACCTCCCTGAATGATGATTGCTTCAATAGAAGCATTTTCTGTCGACATAGCTGTAGCTACACCATGGGGTTAGGGTTAGGTTGGCATAATTACATCAATCAAGGTGTAGATTTTTCACCTCTCTGACCAATGTAGCTTATTGACCTAACTTTTAAGTGCAGACCAGGCCAAAGTGACTTGTGCTAGGGCAGACATGAAGTCCGTGACAGACCAAGAAAGTGAATCCCAAGCCTGCTGAGTCTCAGGCTAGTGCCTTAACCGCTGGACTATTTTTCCTTTCTTCACAGCCTCCTGAATGATTTCCTATTATCTCTAGCTCAACATATCTAAACAGAGTTTATTTTCCTGCTAACACCTCTCATCTAAATCCCTTCTCATAGACTCATAGACTTTAAGGTCAGAAGGGACCATTATGATCATCTAGTCTGACCTCCCGCATGATGCAGGCCACAAAGCCGTCCCAACCCTTTCCCTTGACTCTGCTGTTGAAGTCCCCAAATCCTGTGGTTTGGAGACTTCAAGTAGCAGAGAATCCTCCAGCTAGTGACCCCCGTCCCATGCTGCAGAGGAAGGCGAAAAACCTCCAGGGCCTCTGCCAATCTACCCTGGAGGAAAATTCCTTCCCGACCCCAAATATGGCGATCAGTAGAACCCCGAGCATGTAGGCAAGATTCTCCAGCCAGACCCTCATTGGCCATTGATACTATTTACCAGCGATGGCACACTGTTCATTTTACTAAAATCACGTTATCCCATTAAACCATTCCCTCCATAAACTTATCTAGCTTAATCTTAAAACCAGACAGGTCCTTCGCCCCCACCGTTTCCCTCGGAAGGCTGTTCCAATATTTCACCCCTCTGACGGTCAGAAACCTTCGTCTAATTTCAAGCCTTCTCTGTTATTAATTTCACAATCCTTCATGTTAACATAGACTAGCAATCTTGGAGTTACCTTTGACTCCTCTTCTTCATCCCTCACATCCAGGTTTCTCACTTACAGTCTTTAAAAGACCTTCTCTCAATCCCAACTGCCAAATCATTAATCCAACATGCTAATTACCTCATACCTTGGCTACTGTAACCATCTACTCCAGGGTTTCTCAAACTTCATTGCACTGTGACCCCCTTCTGACAACAAAAATTACTACAAGACTTTGGGAAGGGGGACCAAAGCCTGAGCCTCACTGCCCCAGGATGGGGCGCCAAAGCCAAAGTCCGAGCCCTGCCACCCCAAGTGGGGCTGTGGGAGGGGGGCAAAGCTGAAGCCTGAGCCCCACCACCCTGGAGTGGGGGCCGAAGCTGAAGCTTGAGGGCTTCAACCACGGGTGGGGGGCTGTAACCTGAGCCCAGCTGCCCACAACTGAAGCCGAAGTCTGAGCCCCGCCACACAGGGCTGAAGCCCTCGGGCTTTGGCTTCAGCCCTGGGCAGTGGGGCTCAGACTTCGGCTTCAGGCCCGGGCCCCAGCAAGTCTAATGCCACCCTGGTGACCCATTAAAAGAGGGTTGCGATCCACTTTGGGGTCCCAACCCATAGTTTGAGAACCGTTGTCTGCTCCCCAGCCTCCCATTTTCCCATCTCTCCCTTCTGCAATCCAGCCAAAACATGGCTGACAACCTCTCCCAACCTTCCAACCGCATCTCACCTTTCTACTGCCTATTACTGCCTTCACATCTTTTCCATATAAAGTTTAAGCTTCCCCCGTTCACCTTCAAAGTACTCTGTGATTTGGCTTCCTCTGTTTCCTTTCAAGAAAATTGGAGAAACAGAACTAGACGCAACTCTCAAAAGATAGGATAGAGGATATCTTTAAACACCTTGGCAGATCTCATCCTACATTTAAAAACAAAACAAACAAACAAAAAAAAGTATTATTTTAACTTGAAGAAATTTTCGCCAGTTTGTGTCTGGCTACCCAGTGGGTGCACAGAAAGCACATTTACATTGTGCACTCATCTCCTCCTATATCCCCACTCCCTTTGCTTACCCAATGTATCACTCTTAGCCACTTTCTTTGGCTGTGCCTCCACTTAGACTTTTTTCCTAAAATTTCCCCACCATTATTACCACTAGTCCAGTTCCACTGGCAGTAGCAATGGTGGCAATGCTAACATAGACAGTGCTCCAGGCAGGTCAAGATAACAGTAGTTAACATGCTAGCAGCTGCTAGCACCTTATGTACACTAGTCCTCTCATCACTGCTCCCAGTGCTTGGGCTAGTAGCAGCCCAGTGGTAGCAACTGAGAGAAATGTTAAGGGGGAGGGGAGGAAGAATCTTAATTAGACAAGGCCTTTTTCCCACCTCATTCCTATTTTCACACCCTGTATACCTGAGAGAGATTCCCAAGTGACTTGCCCAGGTTTCAAAGGAAATACAGGGCAGAGGTAGAAATAAAACTCAGGTCACTTGACTCCTACTCTTGAGTTTTAAACATGAAAGCATCCTTCCAGGTATTCTATTTTACAGGCTAAGAGATTTCAGAGTACAAACCTTTGAGTTTAAGTTAGTCTTACTTTTCTTCAACTTAATCTGTGTTTGCCTTTGTCTTGTCTATAAAAGAGATTCCATCCTGTCCTGAACTGACCTTTCCAGTTTTATGCCTCCAGTTCAGATCTACAAATAATAGATATTTAGGAATATCTTTTCATACAGTGCTTTGGGGCAAATTCTGGACCCCAGCTGTGGAATGAGGATTTGTGGAGCCTCTCCCCAAACAACATTTTATAATGCGGGAGGGTGCAGGACAAGTCCAGAGGATACACCACTATGCAGAACCTTTGACAATCCGTCTCAAAATGGGGAATACATTGGATCACCTAATACTGAGTTGCTACTACAGCCATTGGACTGAACTAGCCTTTGCTGTGACTGAGTGGGATCTCCTCTGCCCCCCTACACAACTGCCCAGGTCCCAGAACGTCTAGTCAGCCCTGTGCTCAGCTGAGGATATAGTCCTAATAGAGAGGATGGATATGCATCTGATTTTTCCTTGATTATATTTAGTATGCCAGCAATATAAATGAAGTCCAGACTGAAAATATTTTTTAGCGAAGGTTCTTTTACAGATGATTTTATTGGTGTGATAATGTAATTAGTAGAATTAGGATATGCCACAAGAAAAATGAGAAACCTCATACATCACGTGGAATTTCTTCTTCTGAAAATTTTTGTGGCTTATTCTTCCTATCATTCATGATGACACACCTGTAAATTTCACACAACCTAAGAATACATCACATACCCAGCAGCAGTTTAGCAAAGGAACTGCACCTTTCTGTTTTGTTTTCTGCTCTGAGAGTAGGTTAGGTTATTGTTTGGGCTTGAATGCTGGGTGACTGCCATAGAGCCTTTTGGGGTGCGTCTACACTGCACTAAAAATAGCAGCATGGATGTTGCTGCTCAGGCTCTCAAGCATACCTGACCCTCTGAGTCTAAGCCAGGGGTGGGCAAACAGGCTGCGTCCAGCCAGTGAGACCTTTTAATCTGGCCCTCGAGCTCCTGTCAAGGAATGGGGTCACAGGCTTGCCCCGCTCCACACAACTTCTGGAAACATCAGCATGTCCCCCCCTCCAGCTCCTACACATAGAGGCAGCCAGGAGGCTCCACACGGTGTCCCTGCCCCAAGCACCGTCTCTGCAGCTCCCATTAGCCAGGAACCGCGGAGAGGGGACATGCTGCTGCTTCCGGGAGCTGCTTGAGGTAAGCACTGCCCATAGCCTGCACCCCTGACCTTCTCCCATGCCCCAACCCCCTGAGCCCCCTCTCACCCTTCAAACCCCTCAGTCCCAGCCTGGAGCACCCTCCTGCCCCCCAAATCCCTCATCCCCCGCCCCACATCAGAGCCCGCACCCTCAGCCAGAGCCCTCATCACCCCCCACCACACCCCAACCCCCTGCCTCAGCCCGGAGCCCCCTTCCCTGCACCCCCAACTCCCTGCGCGAAGCACTCCCACACTCTGAACTCCTCATTTCTGGCCCCACTCCAGAGCCCACACCCCCAGCCAGAGCCCACACCCGCTCCCGCATCCCAACCCCCCAATTTCGTGAGCATTCATGGTCCACTATACAATTTCCATACCCAGAAATTTGCCCACCCTTGGTCTAAGCTCAGGTGGCTAGCCCAAGCCTCCACTGGTGCCACAACATACAGACTGCTATTTTTATCACACTACCTCAACCCAAGCTAGCGCATGTCTTTCTACCAGGGCTGGGAAGCACTCTCCCAGCTGCAATGTAGACATACCCTCAGTT
The DNA here is from genome assembly GCF_027887155.1 of Malaclemys terrapin pileata. Classification (NCBI taxonomy): domain Eukaryota; kingdom Metazoa; phylum Chordata; order Testudines; family Emydidae; genus Malaclemys; species Malaclemys terrapin. Next base: position 39,834,535 of record NC_071506.1, on the reverse strand, counting down.
TACTGTCAGTTTGCTTTTCTTGTCACTATTTCTCCAGTACAGTTGGAATGTTATTGAAGGTGTTTGGTAATCATTTTTCTAGATCTTGGTTGTTTTGTCATTTTTTGATAGTGGTGATGTTGTGAGACATCTTGCCAAGTGGAATTAACAGGAACATAAGCCTTTCTGAAAGGAACAATGATTCACAAGGACTGGTAGGAGCAAGGTATCCCTTAGGCAATGTGTGAAGTTACTTTTCTTTTGGCCGTTTTGGCATTGCCTTCTTATACTAATTACATTATCACTTCAGTCAATAAATTTCCAAAAAATAAGCAGATATAACATTCTTATGGAGATGCTGAATCACTTCAGAAAAAAATCAATTGCCTTTAAGTAATTAAAAGAAAAGTAATCTGAGATACTGTAACCGTTCTTCCTTAAAGGTGACCCACAAAGGAATTTAGTGAAATTCCATCAGCTTTAGAAATGTGACCCCTAAAAACCAGGCCCCTCAGCACATTAGCCTTTTAAAATTGTACCTATTTTCTTCTTTGGGACCCACCTCATAGAGCCTTGCTGCATCTTCAGTGCAAAATGATGCTGCAGCAATCTCTAAGCTGGTAACAGTAAATTTAGCCACAGAAACCAGCTGCGGCATAGAAGCAGACTATAAGGGTAGGAGAAAAGGGTGGATTATATAAAGTTTTTTGTATTTCAGAGCACATAAATGTTACATGCAAGAATGAGGTAGAGGATGCAACTAATTACCAGCTGGCCAGGGAGTGCAGAGAGCAACCTTTCAGAGAAGAAAGGAAGTTTGTCTCCTGAAAAGTCCAAGAGCTCACTCACACACACACTTCTAACAGAAGTGACAAGGGGAAACCAGACCATCTATTCATTTTGCACCAGAAAAGCTGAACACCAATTTCTATTGAATTAAATATCCGAGATATGCCAAGCTCATCAAATAAATTGTACCTTGCTTAACTAGAACACTTATACCTTTAAAAAAAAGCAAGAATCATATCACTTCAAAATAGATTACTCAAGAGTGTCTTTAGAGCAGGGGTCGGCAACCTTTCAGAAGTGGTGTGCCGAGTGTTCATTTATTCACTCTAATTTAAGGTTTCGCGTGCCAGTAATACACCTTAACGTTTTTAGAAGGTCTCTTTCTACAAGTCTATAATATATAACAAAACTATTGTTGTATGTAAAGTAAATAAGGTTTTTAAAATGTTTAAGAAGCTTCATTTAAAATTAAAATAAAACGCAGAGTCCCCCAGACCGATGGCCAGGACCCGGGCAGTGTGAGTGCCACTGAAAATCAGCCATAGATTGCCTACCCCTGCTTTAGAGAATACACAATCAAGGCTAATCTAAACATCCATGGATGACTCTTGCTCCAGATATCTGTATCTGACCACTCATTTATCTAACTTATTAGAAACAAAATAAGGTCTGATAATATTGAAGGACAAGTGTTATATCAAATGTTTGAGTAAAGAAAGCAAGAAGAAAATTCCTCATCAAGGTCATGAAAGGTCATGATGACCTTTGATCAGAAAATGCAGAGGAATGAAAGACATGGGAATGGATTTAAGCATCAGGGTGCAGCTTTAGTAACTTAACAAAAGGGCAGAGTTCCCAATGGGGAACACATTCCTTCCTGATCCTAAGAGTAGATGATTGGTCAGACCCACAACATCCTGGAATCACAGCAACAACAGGGAGGGAGGATAGGACAGTCATAAAGCAAGATGGCTCCTGAAAGTCCAGGCAGGTTTTAAATTTATAGAGGAGGACGGAGTAATAACCAATCAACTCCTCTATGCCCTCCTGCCAGCGAATGGAAGGTGGAGATACCCTTTTCCTCCTCCCAGCATATTCCTCCATGTACCAATAAAGGAGAAAGGGCTGGCTCTCCCCCCAAATCCAGAAGGTTGGGCACAATTTCTTTTAGTCCGATCAAACAAACATACTCCCTCTTTCCCTCTCTCCCGCAGATACAGACAGGGCTGGCTCCAGGGTTTTTGCCGCCCCAAGCGGCGCAAAAAAAGAAAAAGCCACGATCGCGATCTGCGGCGGCAATTCGGCGGAAGGTCCTTCGCTCCAAGTGGGAGTGAGGGACCGGCCGCCGAATAGCTGGACGTGCCGCCCCTCTCCAGAGTGGCCGCCCCAAGCACCTGCTTGGCAAGCTGGTGCCTGGAGCCGTCCCTGGATACAGATGGCATTTTCTAAAATAGAACAAAATACTGCCATGACTATCTTGATGATTAAATGACTACTCCTTTTTGTCAAAAGTCTAGGGTCTGTGGTTTGAACTTCATATGAAGATTCATGGTTACCATTTATCACTCCACTAGTGCCAGTGCTCATTTGGGGCCTGATCCAATGCCCATGGAGGTCAATGAGAAATTTTCCATTGACTTCAATGCCTATTGTTTCGGGCCTATAGCCTCCAATAGACAATGAACAGTAATGTTTCTGTAAACTTCGTTAGTTTATTGCAATAAATTATTCTGAGATGTTGTAAAAACTCTCCATAAACTTCAACTTTTCCAAAAGGCTTAGAAAAACTGTGCTAATTTCTCAGCAATCTGAAAGATGACAAAATACCATGAATAAACTGGGAAAGACATATTATTGCTTTTTAAACAAACTGGCATTTCTGAACCACTCTCTCAAGGTGTCTAGGACACTAAGTAGCTATCAGTATATCTGTTAATACTGAAATTCCATGTAAGAAATCACAAATCAGTTTTTAAACTTCCTTTAATATGATTTAGAAGGCAAGACAAATATTTTTAAACAAAACAAATTTGAAATAATTACCATATTTGCCTCTGCAAATTAAATCATCATCAAAGCAGAATAAAAACTAGTTTCCTCTTTCAGAAGACTTTCACTCCCCTAGTGTCACAAATGCCAATATTGATTAAACTAAAAAAGTCATTATTTTCTCATGATGGAAGGTGCTTCTCATTGAAAGTTATTTTGGCTTCCTGTTATATGTCACTTTATACAGAATTTAAAAAGGACAGTATCAAGTAATTTAGCCCAAAATATAGGTTTTATAACATTTCTGAGGAGTTTAGTTAAATCCTTCACACTCTCACTCTCTACATTTAATGTAAGCATTCCCCAGAACTGTTTTCATCCTAAATCAAAACCACATCCAGGAAATGAAAAGGACAAAAAACTACACTTGTCTGTTTACAACCGAAGATGAATAAAATTCAGAATACTTCATCAGGCCTTGATCCTACATCAGGATCCCTAGCAAGACCACCTGCCCACTTAAGTATAGCACCCCCAATCGTTTCAATGGAATTTAAGTAGAAAAAAAGTTTAGTGGAGACACAGGTTGCAGAGTGAAACAAGTGAACATCAATGCAAATTTTTCAAAATGTTTTTGAGGGGGGGAAAATGTATATAAACAAGTAATTTAACATATACACCCAATTTTACGTGCCTTTTGAACGTTTTTTTAAAAGTAACAAATGACAAAACATACAAATTAAATAACATGGTATGGTATCAAAACTGTACTCAAATTGCTTTGGAATGACAAAAATATCTAACCTTAACACTAGTAGCAGAGTTTTTTACAACTGTTACCAGTAGTTTAATACCCATTAACTACTGTAAGCTTCTCTTTGGAATTATGACCTTTGGATGCTGTTTAAAGCAAAGCATGATGTACTTAAGATGGTAAAGTAATAAAGCAATAGACACAGAGAAAAGGAAATAAAGATAATGGAAACAATAGTCACATGATTAAGAGCAAAGATGGGTTATTAAAGGATAAGCAATTTATATTGAGCCACACACTCAGTTATTGCCAGTAAATTCATAACATTTTGACAGTGTTACAATAAGTCAAGAATGTAAAGATATTGATCTCAAACATTTTGCAACAGTAACTGTAATAGTGCAGTTGTAAAACTACTGTACAGAATCAACCTTCACCATCTTTTATGCTGCCACTTGTAACACAACTGCCATCAAAGTTTCATATGTTTTAGCTCCTACTGCTAAATGTGATATTTTGACTGGAATCACAACAACAAATTTCTTTTAAATTTCAAAACAATATTACCAATATGATTCTGCTTGCAGTAGGTCTCATTATAATGCCTAGTATGGATGACATGAAATAGCCTAAATTCTAAAATAACACGTAAATTTTGTTTGTTTTTATTATTTTTTGAGTAAGTATATCATATTATGAAACCCCAGGCCCTGGCTCAACTTTCTGGTTCTGGCAGAGATCTGGGACAAAGCTGCTTTCATGACTTAAGGGGCAGAACTTACCAGAGTAGCAGCAATTCACCAGTCAGGCAAAGTCCAAGCTACTGCTCTTGATTGACAAACAATTCTATAACATGTACAAATTTTCCACCTCACTATTCAACCTTTTTCACATCATTAAATATATTAAACACCGTCAGTTCCAGTACAGCAGTATCACTTGGGCCTGGTGACTTTTTGCTCTTTATCAATATGCCCTAACTCCTTTTTTGACACCTCTGACAGTATGCCATCTTTATTACCTGAAAAGATTACGCCTGGGGTAGGAATTGCCCCAATATCCTCTATGGTGAAATCTTGATTCCTTTACTTATTTAACTTCTCTGTAATGTCTTTATTTTCCTTAATTCCTCTCTTTACAATCTGGAAGACCAGCAGATCCAATGAGTCTCTCCCAAGAACCCTTCTTTCAATATTTTTAAATAATTCCTTGATATTTTATTGTTTGTTTGCTTGTTTGTATTAGTTTGTCTGTTTGCATTAGTGTATCTTTGGTTATTTGTTCTTCAGATTTCGACTTCTATATTTTCATCTTATATTTAAAATAGCACAATTTATTATCCTTTCTATTGATTTCATTTGGGCTGGATTTCCATTTTCTAAAGGGTATCTATATGGCTTAAAAACATCTTGAACTTTGCCATTTAACTATACTGTTATATTTTTCTTCATGCTTCCTTTTTGGTTTAGGTACATACCAGGCCAAATTCCAAGCTCAGTTACAATGATATAAACATTCCTTGAAGTCAATGAGATTGCAGCAAAGTACAGATCACAATCTGGTCCTCACTGTTTCACACATCATCACGTAACTTAGATTTACCTTAACCGGTATACTAGTGCTGTTGCTACTTGTGAATGACTTTCAGAAAGGAAACAAAGAACTTATCAATAAGCTCTTTAAAAAAAAGGTAAAATGTTCAAAGCTAACGAAGGAACCTGGATAAAAGGACAACAGGGAAATTATTCCATGTTGCTACAGATAGGAAAGTAAAGGAACGTGCCCTAAGGTGACCATGTAAAGGTCTGGAACATACAGGCAATCAACTTTGATGTGGAAAGGTTTTTAGCAGGCATATAATAAATAATAATAATAAATTACAAATAACCCACAGGAGGTATAAAATCATGCAATTATTTAACAATTTATAAAGATTATGTATACCACTTTGTCAATTACAAGTTAACATAACATTACAATAATCAAGAATGAAAAAGACAAAACCATCAACAAGAAACCTGCCAAATGGGGTCACAACACAACAGAGAATGAGAGCAATGTGCCTTAAATGGAAAAAATTATCCTTAACAGAGCTGAAATGAACTTCAAAATTCAGACAGCCAATAGCACTATTTCATAGCAGGTCCAAGAATAAGAATAACCACCAAGAAGCAACTTAAAACCGGCTACAGATAAATTTGTTGTTGCTACTCTGAAAAGTGAATCAACTTAATCTGAATGAAGAGAACTAAAGGAGTTGTTGAAGCAGTAATGAAATTAAAATATTTTACTTTAGATGCAAGAAATCTGATGCAGTCTGATTTTCTTACCAAAAGTTTCACTGGATTGCAGACTTACAAGATATTTTTGTATGTGCTGCTGGTTTTCACATACACTTTTGAAATATAAAACTTCATTTTGATAGTGTCAGGGGACACCTGCTCTCAGAGTGATTCCAAGATTGTAAGCAGGGCTGGCTCCAGGCACCAGCTGAGGAAGCAGGTGCTTGGGGTGACCAATACAAAGAGGTGGCACTCCGTCCTCTACTGGGGCAGCCCGTCCGGATCTTCAGCGGTAATTTGGCAGCAGGTCCCTCGGTCCCTCTCTTCCTCTGCCGCCGAAGTGCCACCGATCAGCCTTTTTTTTTTTTTTTTTCCGCCACTTCGGGCAGCAGAAAACCTGGAGCCGGTCCTGATTGTAAGTAGGATAATGCAGCTCCCTACTACTGTAAGACCTTGCAAAAATCCTGCACTCTGCTGAGCCACATGAAAGTGAAAAATTCTCACTCAGAGGATCCATAATTACCTTGTATTTGCAGTCAACAAAAAATAGAAGATGCTTAGACAATGCTACCAATTGCCCTGTTCGCTAACCAGATTTAGAAAACATAAAATCACTTCAATGCTACTTAAGAATCAAGTTTAGGCAGCTAATACTATTTTGAACTGGGACCTAATTGACAGAAATAATGAAAGTTATGCAAGATCATAGTCCTCAAGGTAATACAGTGACAGACAAAGCACTGATTAAGAGCATTCCTCTCTCCACGGTGAAACTGTGTTGTATATTACAAAGTACTTTAAGAACAAATCATGCCACACCAGCTTGATTTCTTTCTTTGACAGGGTAACTGATTTTGGTGGATGGGGGAATGTGGTAGATATAATATACTTGGACTTCAGCAAGGCTTTTGACACAGTTCCACAAGATATTTCGATAAGTAAGCTGGAGAAACGCAGGCTAGACAGAACTACCATTAAGTGGATACATAATTGGGTAAACAACCGCAAACAACGAGTAACTATTAATGGAATGATGTCGGATTGGAGGGAGGTCTCAAGTGGGGTTCCACAGGGATCTGTTCTGGGTCCTGTGTTATTTAACATCTTCATTAATGACCAAGATGTAGGTATAGAGAACATACTGATCAAGTTTCCAGATGACACAAAGTTAGTGGGGGCTGCCAATACTTTAGAGGATGGAGCTAACATTCAGAGGGGTCTTGATAAATTGGAGAACTGGACTATAAACAACTAAATGAAATTCAGCAAAGATAAATGTGAGGTGCTACACTCAGGGAAGAAAAACCAAACACACAAATACAGAATGGGGGATAATTGGCTTGGCAGCAACACTGCTGAGAAGGATCTGGGAGATATGGTGGATCACAACCTCAACATGAGTCAGCAATGTGATGCTGTTAAAAAAAAGCAAATGTAAATTTAGGTTGTATTATCAAAGGCATAGCATGCAAGTCAGGGGAAGTGATAGTACCATTCTACTCGGCACTGGTTAGGTCTCAGCTGGAGTACTGTGTTCAATTTTGGTCATCGATGTATAGAAAGGATGTGGAGAAACTGGAAAGGATCCAGAGGCGAACGACAAAGATGATCAAAGGGATCGAATGAAAGCCATATGAGCAAAAGCTGAAGAAACTGGGTATGTTTAGTTTGGAAAAGAGGAGATGGGGGGGGATATGATAGCGGCCTTCAGATACTTGAAAGACTGCCATAAAAAAAGATGAAGAAATGTTCTCTTTTGCCACAGAGGACAGGACAAGAGACAATGCGTTTAAACTACAGAATAGCAAATTTAGATTAAATCTCAGGAAAAACTCCTAACTATAAGAAAAGTAGAACAATGGAACAGACACCTCGGGAGGTAGTGGAAGCTTCTTCACTGAAGGGTTTCAAAAGGAGGGTGGATAGCCATCTGTCTTGGATGGTATAATTCTGCATCTTGGCAGGGGGTAGTCTAGATGACCCTTGCAGTCCCTTCTAACCCCAAGATTCTATGATTCTGGGCTATATCAGATGTTTACAAAACCTCTAACAGAGCTGTCTGCAATTATGCAAGTACACCCAGCCACTTATTTTGTCAATGACATGACAGATTTTCAAGGCAAGGAAATTCACTACTATAGGCATAAGTGACAATGTCTTTCCAAAAAGACAGCTCTTGGTTCCCTCCAACTGTTTCATAAGATGTCACTGCTGTGTGATCCAACCAGATTAAGGCATTTTGATATAGAATACAAGTGACTGATGAATGCAGTGGTCCTTCACCTATGATCTGAGAAAAACACAAGGGCACAGATGGATTACTGCATTATGAACAATGGCCAGAAGCTCTGATAGAAGATATTTTTTTAATGTGAGATTTGGACACCAGGTTGTACCTCGCATGTATGTTTTCAAAGCATGCATGCATGCATACACACACACACCAGGAGTTTTCAGAACAGCCACTGCTGAGTTGCCTTTAGGACTATCTGAAATCACTTTAGGAACAAGTGCCAGGCATGCCTCAGTACCAGCCTCAGCACTTGTCTGTGGCAATGGATCATTAGGTCCTTGACAATGATATTCACTGGTCTGCTCTGATGAATTGATGTCACCAGAAATGCAGCATTTATTGAAAAATGGAATGACAATGCTGAAATGGAGTGGTTCATAGGGTTCTTCAATTATGGACAGCAATGTTGCATTAAGCTTTCTTGGTGATATAGGCTTTCCAGTTTGAGATAAACCATATATTGATAAACCTCTGGATGCCTGAGTTTCAGACCATCTGTACAATACCACGTAAACTGTACTACATGTATTCCTTTGGGCTTGTCTACACAAACTGTAGTGCTTCAGTGTAGACACTACCTATGCTGATGGGAGGGCTTGTCCTGTTGGTTTACATAGTCTTACCCCCTCCTCCAAGCGGCAGTAGCTTGGTCAATGGGAGAATTCTCCCACTGACCTAGCACTGGTCTATATGGAGGCTAGGTCAATTTAACTGCATCACTTAGGGGTGTGGATTTTTTCATACCCCTGAGCAATGTAGTTGTACTGACCTAATTTCATAGTGTAGACCAGGCCTTTATTTTCCTTTAAAACCAGAAAGCAAATGTAGCCTAAATCCTGTGACATGACTTGTTGTAAAATGAGACTTAGATTGCAAGAGAGGTTAACAACCCTGAACTCCTAACCCTTTTCGTTATTTTCTTATTAATCACATGGCTAGGGAAAAGGTTCTTAAAATGTGGATGAAGCATAAACACTTGTTTTTGTGGAAGCACCATCTTGGTGACCCTCTCTTCTTTGGCCACACATTGATCTGAAGCATTGGGGATGGGGAGTCAAAACTCTGAATTTTGTTTCAGAATTTATTTTATGATGGTTTTACTTCATTTTATATTATTTTTGCATTATTTTATAACATCAGTATTTTTAATTAAATTTAATTTTTTAATCATTAAGGGCTGATGCTGATTGAAACAGCTTCTCTTCTTTTCTAGAACAAAGTGTCTCCTGTTTGTGTCCAAATGAAACAGTGTAATGAAACAATAAAATTATTTTTTAAATAAAAATAATTGAAAAATTCTGTTTTTTTTGTGTCACATTATGGCAGTCAGAAGTATCAACGCACATTATGACAGGCTTGTGCACATTCCGACAAGTAGTGCATATTATGACTACTACTGATGTAGCGGAATAATACAAAAATAATGAAAATATTAAAATATTTTTAAAAACATAACATTCAAAATGAAATTTTTGGAATTTCCCAAAATGATTTTTCAGAATTCATCAAAACAAGAATTTTCTGAAACAAAATATTTTTCCATTGGGATTTTTGTTAAAATTGATGCATTTTTCAAAATATTTCAATTTTGATTAAAACAGCTTCCTGTCAAAAAAAAATTTGATGAAAATTTTTTGACCAGCACTACTTTACTCCCCTTCTTGTTTTAACAGAATTCTTGGGATATGTTTATACATAGAGGCTCTAAGACAACAGGATCAGATCACAATCCTCATATGGTGACAAGAGAATAAACTCACCAATGTATCTGTGAAACAAATAAAAAAAAAAAACCAACAATATTTTTTAAAGATGGGATTGCCTACTTTAAAAAGACCTCTTCTAAAATTTCTCAGAAAGGCAAGCAATCATTACATTCAGAAATAAGCTACATTCACAGAATACGTACTGGACTTAAATAGAAAAAGTATATTTACAATTATATTTGTCAAAATGGCCATTTACAGGAAGGTGCAGGTAGAGAGGTCATTGTCAAGGGTGGTCCCTTCTTTTGAGATTTGTACCTCCTTCTAAGAGGTTCTATGGGTCTGAAATAGGTGTGATACTGGTTGTAGTGGAATGGTCAGGAGCATTGTGCAGTCTGTGATTTACTAAAAGGCCTCTTTGTTCTAGGTACATAAATCCCCAGCAACCTCAATGTTCCCCTTGAGTCCTTGAGGGAGTAGAGCAAGGTATCAGTTTCGCCACTGAAAAGCTTAGATCCTTTAAAGGGGAAATCTTGCACTGTATTTTGTATCTTACTACAGAGGCCAGAAGAATGGAACCAGGATGCTCATCGCATAGTAGTAGAGGCTAAAGATCATGAAGCTGTATCAGCAGCATTGAGAGCAGTCTTCAAAGTAGTTTTAGCAATGAGCTGGCCTTCAGTAATGAGGGTTGATATTGCTACTGCTGCTCATATGGCAGGTGGTCAACAAAATGAGTAAACTTTGAATAGCTGTTGAAGTCATAGTTTGCTATCCAAAATTGTAGATCAGTGGACAGGTAACTCCTGCCGAGGAGATTTAGGGAGTAAATTTTGAACAAATTTGATAGTTTGTCTTGCTTACTGCATCCACCACAGGGAGTTGGGGGTGGGGTGAGAGAAGAAATACTCCAGTCCTTTGATATGTAATATTTTTTTGGTAAACAAGGTGGGTGAGGTAATATCTTTTATTGGACAAACATCTGTTAGTAAAAGAGACAAACTTTCAAGCTACACAGAGCTCTTCTTCAGGTTTGGGAAAGGTACTCAGTGTCACAGCTAAATAAAAGGTAGAACATATCATAAGTAGTCAACACCCATTCTAAGGGACTATTCAAGGTGCAGTGGCAGAGTGTCTAGGATCTGCTGGAGATTAGAGTGCCTCATTAATGAGCAGGGCTATCTTACTATGGAACGTGATATGTAGAATGTCCACAAGGGAGTGCTGAGACTCCTGTACCTCCTCTGTAGAGGTGTGAAGGGAACCTATGAGTCATTTCATTAGGTTCTCAAAGGTCCTAAAATGATCTGCATAGGAGGGTGGTCGTGGCACCAAACCTCGTCAGGGGAGGAGGAGAACTTGTGTGATAGAGGTGTTTCCTCCTCCATCAGTAGCTGTTACTCTTCCTGAACCTCTTCCCATGATGGGGGAAGAGTACTGGTGGCTATTCTTGCAGTGCTGTTGGTTGTTGCAGCACCAGTGGGTATTCCAAACATGGCCTTTTCTGGATGGGTACCCTACTGAATTGGTCCACATAAGAGGATCAGGGGTTCCAGAAGGTCCAGTATGATGGCGGGTAACAAAAGTGTTCCCAGAGCTGTTTGTAGAATGTGGAGAGGGTCCTCTTCAGAGTACACTTCAAGACGCTTGCACCAAATCAGAGTCTAAGGATGTGACATCTCCTGAGTCCAAAGAGGGGGACTGTGGGTATTGGTACCTGGGCCAGTATTGGGGGCCAAGAAAGTGTCAGAAGAACTGGAGGACTGGCAGGTATCAGAAGTTGGCTCCTGCTGTCTGGTATAAGGGGTCAGTGACTAGTGGGCACAGTAGTATTGGAGGTGAGCATGTCTCAGTGCCCCTTAAGATGAAGGACTCCAGTTCCTTGGAGATGAACAGATTATCATAAAACAGGAATCTGGAGGGTGCCAGAGGGCTATGGTAGTGGATAGAGCTGGTGCAGTAGTAGACTCCTAGCCAGAGATGGTAACTGAGCTGGAGTTGAGAACAATACCTAAGAGTGGCTGTGAAAACAATATCTCTGTGCTTCAAACACATACAACCTGAAGAAAGAGCTGAGGTTTGGTGAGAGGACTCTCTATGGCTCCAAGAGAATGTCCATACTGGTGCCAAGTCTTTCGTTTTAGACAAGTCTCAATGCCTGGAAATTTCTGTAGCCAGTACCAGGATGCTGCTTCTCGGCACTGCTTGCTGACAGACTTATCAGGGTAGAATATCTTCGTAGGCAGTACTGACACATCAGTGTCCGGGTCTGGTGGAGCCTCAGCAGTACCCACCATGGGACGCAAGGTGTCCCTGGATTCAGCTCTAACAGGTGAAATACTCCTTCTTCTGGAGTTCCTTTCAGGGGAATGAGGTTCTCTTTTCTTAGACTGCTTCATCTCCAAGACAGCCTCAGTCATAGGTACAACTTGAGAGGATGAGGCTAATGGGGAGGGCTGGGGGCAGGGAGGAGAGACTCGGACTCCACAGGCCTTAGGGAGCACTCCATCAGGAGGAGCTTCAATCTCACCTTTCTTCTCTTTGCAAGATCTGCTTTTAAACCCTGTACAAACCTTGCCCTTTGACTGGACTTTTGAGTTTCTGAGACAGCTGGAGTGCCCATCACTAACATCACTAGAAGTTAGCCTGCTGAGCAAAGGAACCAAGAAATCAGTCCCAGCAGGAGACCAGGGAGAAGAGGGGTTGGTACTCCTCCCTTAACCACAAATCTGTGCCAAAATTAAATTAATAAATTAAAAACTAAATACTAAAACAAGAAAAGAAAAGAAAAGAAAAGAAAAGAAAAGAAAAGAAAAGAAAAGAAAAGAAGCTTCTAGGAAGCAGCAGACAGTGCAGTTTCTCCATGTTGAGCTGCTGGCAGTTGAGAAAGAACTGGAGACACGGTGTATCCACTCCTCCCTATGCACCTTCGCTGTGGAGTATGAGGATGTATAACGCGCAGGCATGGACCTGCAGATACTACTAATTTCAATCTCCAGTCAAGAGTGTATGGGCACATGCACAGCCTATGGTGGAGCACATATAGAGACATATATTCGAAGAAGAGCCCATAATGTTTGAAGGCTTACAAAAGAAGAAGATTTTCAGGATGGATTTAAGTGGAGAGGAGAATGTCAGGGATAGAATATGCAGGCCATTCTAAGCATAGAGGCCAAATGAAAGAAGATATTGGAAATATTAGGAGAGAAAATATAAGAAGTGGCATCTCTGGTGGAGTGAGGAGGTGAAATAGGATATAACAACAAAAAAGAGCAGATATACAGGCAGATGACTAAAAGCTAACAACAAACAAAAGTAAAACTTACTCATCTATTTGTATTGTCCAAACTGTGAAAAAATACAAAATGTAAGCAATCATAAACAATGGTAAGTAAAGAGATAATATAAATATGAAATCTAGTCAGTTTTTAAACTTAACAGAGTTAAGTAGTTACATACACCATGCCTGCCCTTATGTTCTTATGCCAATATTTGTGGTTCTGCAGTTTAAATTTAAAAATATATACCTTTTAACATGTTTGAGCTGAAGCATAGGGATTTCTAATATTTTTTCCTAAAATTAAACTGGGCTAAAACGAAATTATTCACCACTGTAGGTCGAGAATTAGCAAAGGAAGATTTTAGTCAATGACAAAAAGTGATCGGGTATTATTAGGGTATGTCTACACTACGAAATTAGGTCAAATTAATAGAAGCCGGTTTTATAGAAATTGGTTGTATACAGCCGATTTTGTGTGTCCCCACATAAAATGCTCTAAGTGCTCTAGTCAGCGGACCGCGTCCACAGTACCGAGGCTAGCGTCAACTTCCGGAGCATTGCACTATGGGTAGCTATCCCACAGTTCCCGCAGTCTCCGCCGCCCATTGGAATTCTGGGTTGAGATCCCAATGCCCGGATGATGCAAAACAGTGTCGCAGGAGGTTCTGGGTACATGTCGTCAGGCCCCTCCCCCTCTGTCAGAGCAACGGCAGACAATAGATTCGCGCCTTTTTACCTGGGTTACCTGTGCAGACGACATACCACGGCAAGCATGGAGCCCGCTCAGCTCACCGTCACCATATGTCATCTGGGTGCCGGCAGACGTGGGACTGCATTGCTACACAGCAGCAGCAGCTAACTGTCTTTTGGCAGTAGATGGTGTATTACGACTGGTAACCGTCCTATTACAAGTTGGATCATCGCACATTAGCAGAGTCTTCCCTGAGCAGCAGATTGTGCAATAGGCCTGAAGGCCATCGTAGTACACTAAGTGCCAAGCGCCCAGTATTTGCTGCCAAGCACCCAGGAGATGCCGAGGGCTATCAGTCATTCTGCACCGTTGTCTTAAGATGTAAAAAATAGATTTGTTCTGTATTCATTTGCTTCCCCTCCCTCCGTGAAATCAACGGCCTGCTAAACCCAGGGTTTTCAGTTTAATCTTTGGGGGGACCATTCTGTGTGACAGTTGTTTGTGTTTCTCCCTGATGCACAGCCACCTTTCTTGATTTTAATTCCCTGTACCTGTATGCCATGTCGTCACTCGGCCCTCCCTCCCTCCCGCCTTCTCTTGGTCCGTCAGATACTAGTTTCGCGCCTTTTTTCAGACCAGGCGCCATAGCTAGCACTGGGATCATGGAGCCCGCTCAGAACACCGCGGCAATTATGAGCACTATGAACACCACGCGCATTGTCCTGGAGTATATGCAGAGCCAGGACATGCCAAGGCGAAACCCGGACCAGCCGAGGAGGCGATTGCAGCAAGGCGAAGAGAGTGATGAGGAAATTGACATGGACATAGACCTCTCACAAGACACAGGCCCCAGCAATGTGGAAATCATGGTGTTACTGGGGCAGGTTCATGGCGTGGAACGCCGATTCTGGGCCCGGGAAACAAGCACAGACTGGTGGGACCGCATCGTGCTGCAGGTGTGGGACGATTCCCAGTGGCTGTGAAACTTTCGCATGCGTAAAGGCACTTTCATGGAACTTTGTGACTTGCTTTCCCCTGCCCTGAAGCGCCAGAATACCAGGATGAGAGCAGCCCTCACAGTTGAGAAGCGAGTGGCGATAGCCCTGTGGAAGCTTGCAACGCCAGACAGCTACCGGTCAGTCGGGAATCAATTTGGAGTGGGCAAATCTACTGTGAGGGCTGCTGTGATCCAAGATGCCAGGGCAATGAAAGACCTGGTGATATCAAGGGTAGTGACTCTGGGCAACGTGCAGGCAATAGTGGATGGTTTTGCTGAAATGGGATTCCCAAACTGTGGTGGGGCCATAGACAGAACCCATATCCCTATCTTGTCACCGGAGCACCAAGCCACCAAGTACATAAACCGCAAGGGGTACTTTTCAATGCTGCTGCAAGCCCTGGTGGATCACAAGGGACGTTTCACCAACATCAACGTGGGATGGCCAGGAAAGGTACATGATGCTCGCGTCTTCAGGAACTCTGATCTGTTTCGAAAGCTGGAGGAAGGGACTTTCTTCCCGGACCAGAAAGTAACCGTTGGGGATGTTGAAATGCCTATCGTGATCCTTGGGGACCCAGCCTACCCCTTAATGCCATGGCTCATGAAGCCGTACACAGGCAGCCTGGACGGGAGTCAGGACCTGTTCAACTATAGGCTGAGCAAGTGCCGAATGGTGGTGGAATGTGCATTTGGACGTTTAAAAGCGTGCTGGCGCAGCTTACTGACTCGCTCAGACCTCAGCGAAAAGAATATCCCCATTGTTATTGCTGCTTGCTGTGCGCTCCACAATATCTGTGAGAGTAAGGGGGAGACATTTATGGCGGGGTGGGAGGTTGAGGCAACTCGCCTGGCCACTGATTACGCGCAGCCAGACACCAGGGCGGTTAGAGGAGCACAGCAAGGCGTGGTGCGCATCAGAGAAGCTTTGAAAACGAGTTTTGTGACTGGCCAGGCTACGGTGTGAAACTTCTGTTTGTTTCTCCTTGATGAACCCTCCGCCCCCCCCCACACCCAGTTCACTCTACTTCCCTGTAAACCAACCACCCCTCCCTCCCCTCCCCACTTCGAGCACTGCTTGCAGAGGCAATAAAGTCATTGTTATTTCACATTCATGCATTCTTTATTAATTCCTCACACAAGTAGGGGGATAATTGCCAAGGTAGCCTGGGATGGGTGGGGGAGGAGGGATGGAAAAGGACACACTGCATTTTAAAACTTTAACTCTTATTGAAGGCCAGCCTTCTGATGCTTGGGCAATCATCTGGGGTGGAGTGACTGGGTGGCCGGAGGCCCCCCCACCGTGTTCTTGGGCGTCTGGGTGAGGAGGCTATGGAACTTGGGGAGGAGGGCTGTTGGTTACACAGGGGCTGTAGCGGCGGTCTCTACTCCTGCTGCCTTTCCTGCAGCTCAATCATACGCTGGAGCATATCAGTTTGATGCTCCAGCAGACGGAGCATTGATTCTTGCCTTCTGTCTGCAAGCTGACGCCACCTATCATCTTCAGCCCGCCACTTGCTCTTTTCATCCCGCCATTCAGCCCGCCACCTCTCCTCTCGTTCATATTGTGCTTTTCTCATGTCTGACATTGACTGCCTCCACACATTCTGCTGTGCTCTATCAGTGTGGGAGGACATCTGGAGCTCCATGAACATATCGTCCCGCGTCCTCCGTTTTCTCTTTCTAATGTTCACTAGCCTCTGCGAAGGAGAAACATTTGCAGCTGGTGGAGGAGAAGGGAGAGGTGGTTAAAAAAGACACATTTTAGAGAACAATGGGTACACTCTTTCGTTACAAGGTCGCATTTTTCCTCTGCCTACCGGTTTGGTATGAGAGATCACTCACACAGTGCCAGGCAACAGATTTCAGCTTGCAGGCAGCCATGGTAAGCCACAGTCTTTTGGCTTTTTTAACCTTCTTAACATGTGGGAATGGTTTCAAACAGCAGCGCATTTCCCATATCAAGGATGAATTGGGTTTGCCATTTAAAATGGGTTTTCAATGTAAAAGGAGGGGCTGCGGTTTCTGGGTTAACATGCAGCACAAACCCAAGTAAACCACCCCCCCACACACACACACGATTCTCTGGGATGATCACTTCACCCCTCCCCCCACCGCGTGGTTAACAGCGGGGAACATTTCTGTTCAGAAGAGCAGGAACGGGCACCTCTGAATGTCCCCTCAATAAAATCACCCCATTTCAACCAGGTGACCGTGAATGATATCACTCTCCTGAGGATAACAAAGAGAGATAAGGAATGGATGTTGTCTGCATGCCAGCAAACACCGGGACCATTCGCTGCCATGCTTTCTTATGCAATGATTCCAGACTACGTGCTACTGGCCTGGCGTGCTAAAGTGTCCTACCGTGGCGGACGGGATAAGGCAGCCCTCCCCAGAAACCTTTTGCAAAGGCTTTGGGAGTACATGAAGGAGAGCTTTCTGGAGATGTCCCTAGAGGATTTCCGCTCCATCCCCACACATGTTAACAGACTTTTCCAGTAGCTGTACTGGCCGCGATTGCCAGGGCAAATTAATCATTAATCATTAAACACGCTTGCTTTTAAACCATGTCTAATATTTACAAAGATACACTCACCAGAGGTCTCCTGTGTGCCCTCAGGGTCTTGGGTGAGTTCGGGGGTTACTGGTTCCAGGTCCAGGGTGACAAACATATCCTGGCTGTTGGGGAAACCGGTTTCTCCGCTTCCTTGCTGCTGTGAGCTACCTACATTACCTCCATCCTCATCTTCCTCGTTCCCCGAACCCTCTTCCCTGTGTGTTTCTCCATTGACAGAGTCATAGCACACGGTTGGGGTAGGTGGCTGCACCCCCTAGAATGGCATGCAGCTCCACGTAGAAGCGGCAAGTTTGCGGCTCTGCCCCGGACCTTCCATTTGCTTCTCTGGCTTTGTGGTAGGCTTGCCGTAGCTCCTTAATTTTCACGCGGCACTGCTGTGTGTCCCTGTTATGGCCTCAGTCCTTCATGGCCTTGGAGACCTTTTCTAATACTTTGCCATTTCTTTTACTGCTACGGAGTTCAGCTAGCACTGATTCATCTCCCCATATGGCGAGCAGATCCCGTACCTCCCGTTCGGTCCATGCTGGAGCTCTTTTGCGATCCTGGAACTCCATCACGGTTACCTGTGCTGATGAGCTCTGCGTGGTCACCTGTGCTCTCCACGCTGAGCAAACAGGAAATGAAATTCAAACGTTCGCGGGTCTTTTCCTGTCTACCTGGTCAGTGCATCTGAGTTGAGAGTGCTGTCCAGAGCGGTCACAATGAAGCACTGTGGGATAGCTCCCGGAGGCCAATAACGTCAAATTCCGTCCACACTACCCCAATTCCGACCCGCAAAGGCCGATTTTATCGCTAATCCCCTCGTCGGAGGTGGTGTAAAGAAACCGGTTTAAAGGGCCCTTTAAGTCGAAAGAAAGGGCTTCGTCGTGTGAACGTGTCCAGGCTTAATTCGATTTAACGCTGCTAAAGTCGACCTAAATCCGTAGTGTAGACCAGGCCTTAGACAAGTATGCTTCCAACCTCTCTACTCCTTCAAGTGACGAGGGATAGTGTGCCCAGTGGAGGTTCTGGGGAAGGGGAAAAACACAAAGAGGCCCCTAGTGCCCTTTCCCCATCTTGCACACCCACTGTACACCCATAAGTAATTGTCCTTAATTAATCGATATTTTCTCCTGTAACTCACAAAACATTTAAATTACAGCGCATTAATTTTATTGTTAGATTAATGTAAGATTGATCTACATAATTTCCTGATAATAAATGTAGTTAACAGGTTAAATTCAGTCCTCCTTTTCCACCCCATGCAATCCACAGTGCAGACCAGGAGGTTGCATAAGCAGAATTTGGCCACTGCGTTTTGAATCACCAAATGAAAAAGGTAGCATTGCTGATGCATAGTATTACTTATACAATGACCAATTAAGCCTACATTTTAAAATAACACTCCTTTTAAATCAAATTGGATGATCTAATTACAAGATCAAAGTCACAGATATCATTAGAATTGACACGTCAATTCTTTGTAGGGTTGCCAACTTTCCAATTGCACAAAACCAAACACCCTAGCCCCGCTCCTTCCCTGAGTCCCCTCCCCCCACTCACTACATTCCCCCTCCCTCAGTGGCTCTCTCTCCCCCACCTTCACTCACTTTCACTAGGCTGGGGCAGGGACTTAGGGTGCGTGAGGGGGTTAGGGCTCTAACTGGGGGTACGGGTTCCGGGGTGGCGCCAGAAATGAGGGGTTTCGGGTATGGAAGGGGGCTCTGGGCTGGGACAGGGAGTTGCAGTGCAGGAGGGAGTGAGGGCTCTGGGGTGGGGAGGAGGGGATTGGGGTGCAGGAGGGGGCTCCAGGATGGGGGGGCTGAGGGATTTGGAATGTGGGAGGGGCTTTGGGTGGAGGAAGGGGAGGTGGGGTGTGAGAGGGGGTACAGGCTCTGGACCGGGGATGTGGGCTTTGGGGTGGGGCTAGAGATGACAGATTTGGGGTGCAGGAGGGGGCTCCAGGCTGGGACCAAGGGATTCAGAGTGCAGGAGGGAGCTGTGGGTTGAGGCAGGGGTTTGGGTGCAGGAGGGGGCTTCGAGTTTGTGGGGGCTCAGGACTGGGGTAGGGGGTTGGGGTTTGGGCATGAGCTTACCTTGGGCAGGCTCCCTGCCTGTCCTGGCTCCATGCTGTGCTGCCGAAGTGGCCAGCAGGTCCGGCTCCTAGGCAGCGTGGGGCACGAGGCTCTACACGCTGCTCTCGCCCAGAGGCACTGCCCCCCGCTCCCACAGGACGCAGTTCCCAGCCAGTGGGAGTGCAGAGCCAGTGATTGGGGTGGGGGCAGCACACGGAGCCCCGTGGCCCCTCTGCCTAGGAGCTGGACCTGCTGGCTGCTTCCGGGGTGCCTTAGCCCTGCAGCACTGCCCACTGGACTTTTAACAGCCCAGTCAGTGGTTCTGACCGGAGCCGCCACGGTCCCTTTTTGACAGGGCATTCCAATTGAAAACCAGACACCTGGCAACCCTAATTCTTTGTAGCTCTTTGTTCTCTTGGTAGATGTAACCATTATCTCTCTGCAACAGAACACTATATATATGAACCATCCAAAACCAACATAATGGCATTTAAAAGCAACCTGACAAACTCAGAGTCGCAACAAAGGTAAAATAATACACCAAAATTCCAGAAAGCCTAAGTAGTGCAGAAAAGAACTTGTTTCAGACAATGTCATTTTTTATGGAGAAAGAATTAGTGCCATGATTTCACATGTTCCATGTACAAGATGTAGAAGATTCTTTCAGAAAAAGGGGGAAAGAAATTCTGAAACAAAAAACAATATCGAAAAATCCAAACACATTATTTATTTATTTTTTACATAAAAGGTGAAATGAAAGTCTGAACCAGATTTGGCTCCCCATATCTTCCGTTTTTATTTATCAAATAGAAAAGTCTTTCCAACTTTCTCCTTTCCTGTATGAGACCAAAACTATGTGATGTTCTGTTTGCATTACAATTATACTAATTCAGTGCAGGTCACTTGCTTTTTACTGAGTCCAGATGAGATTTAGTAAACTAAACATGAGCCAATTAGGTTTAAAAAAAAGTTCTGATTGCCCTTGGGTAGGTCACACAGTGGCTACGGAACACAATTGCCCGAACTGCATTTTGGCTAACACCAAACATAAGGCTGAAGCTAATAACTTATACCTCTGCATTCCTCCTAGATTTCTCACGTTTAAATATACCATTTAAAAGTTTTTTCTCCCCCTCAGGAGACCGATGAGGACAGCACAATTATGAACTATTGCTATTTTCCCTTCTACAGCGCAGCTTAAAAATGCATTGTTTGTAGCTACTAGAATATTAGCAATGTGGTTTGCACTTCATTTTTAATATCCCAAGTGGCTAACTAACCTTTTCAAGCCTGTTGATTTTAACCTACTACAGTACAAAAGAAAAACATAGCATTGGAGATTTAGTGAACACTAAAAATAATAATAGTCTAAGCCTCTACTGTTCCTCCAATTACATTTGTATTTTTAAATCAACCTGAACTTCCATGTAATTAGGCATACAATAAGCTTTACTGATAAGGTAGACCAACAGGTTCCAGAAAGGGAAACAAATCCTCAAGCTTAGATCCAAGAAAGAAACAAGCAATAATGTCTTTGTCAACACGTTATTAGTGACAGAGCACTTACCTTTTTCTGGAAAAAAACAGGGCTGTTGATTAATTACAATTAACTCATGTGATTAACTCAAAAAATTAATCGTGATTAATAGCAGTTTTAATCGCACTGTTAAACAATAGAATGCCAACTGAAATTTATTAAATATTTTGTATGTTTTTCTAATATATTTATTTCAATTATAACACAGAATACAAAGTGTACAGTGCTCACTTTATGTTACTTTTGATTACAAATATTTGCCTTGTGAAAATGACAAACAAAAAGAAATTGTATTTTTCAATTCAACTCATCCAAGTACTGTAGTGCAATCTCTTTATCATGAAAGTGGAACTTTTAGATGTACATTTTTTTTTTAACATAACTGCACTCAATAACAAAACAATGTAAAACTTTAGAGCCCACAAGTCCACTCAATCCTACTTCTTGTTCAGCCAATCGTTCAGAGAAACAAGTTTGTTGACATTTATGGGAGATAATGCCACCTGCTTCTTATTTACAATGTCACCTGAAAGTGAGAAAAGACATTTGCATGGCACTTTTGGAGCTGGCATTGCAAGGTATTTACGTGCTGGATCTACTAAACATTCATATGCATCTTCATGCTTTGACCACCATTCCAGAGGACATACTTCCATGCTTGTTTAAAAAAATGTGTTAATTAAATTTGTGACTGAACTCCTTGGAGGAAAATTGTATGTTTCCTGCTCCATGGTTTTACCTGCATTATGCCATATATTTTGTATTATGGTAATCTAGGATGACGACCCAGAATATGTTGTTTAATTTAAGAACAATTTCACTGCAGATTTGACGAAACACAAAGAAGATTCCAATAGCAGATTTCTAAAGATAGCTACAGCACTCAACACAAGCTTTAGGAATCTGAAGTGCCTTCCAAAATCTAAGATGGACGAGGTGTGGAGCATACGTTCAGAAGTCTTGAGAGAGCAACATGCGGATGCAGAAGCGACAGAATCCAAACCACAAAAAAGAAAATCAACCTTCTGTTGGTGGCATCTGACTCAGTTGATGAAAATGAATATGTGTCAGTCCACATTGCTTTGGATCGTTATCGAGCAGAACCCGTCATCAGCATGGATGCATGTCCTCTGGAATGGTGGTTGAAGCATGAAGGACATAAGAATCTTTAGCACATCTGGCACGTAAATATCTTGTGATGCCAGCTACAACAATGCCATGCAAACACCTGTTCTCACATTCAGCTGACATTGTAAACAAGAAGCGGGCAGCATTATCTCCCGTAAATGTAAAAAAACTTGTTTTCTGAGCGATTGGCTGATCAAGAAGTAGGACTGATTGGACTTGTAGGCTCTAAAGTTTTACACTGTTTTATTTTTGAATGCAGTTATTTTTTGTACATAATTTGTACATTTGTAAGTTCAACTTTCATGATAAAGAGATTGCACTACAGTATTTGTATTAGGTGAACTGAAAAATACTATTTCTTTTGTTTTTACACAGCAAATATTTGTAATCAAAAATAAATATAAAGTGAGCGTTGTACACTTTGTATTCTGTGTTGTAATTGAAATCAATATACACCTCTACCCCGATATAACGCTGTCCTCGGGAGCCAAAAAAATCTTACCGCGTTATAGGTGAAACCGCGTTATATCAAACTTGCTTTGATCCGCCGGAGTGCGCAGCCCACCCCTCCCCCCCCGGGAACACTGCTTTACCAGGTTATATCCGAATTCGTGTTATAACAGGTCGAGTTATATCGGGATAGAGGTGTATTTGAAATTGTAGAAAACATCCAAAAATATTTAAATAAATGGTATTCTATTATTAACAGCACGATTAATCATGCAATTAATCACAATTAATTTTTTTAATTGCACAATTAATCATGATTAATTTTTTTTAATCGCTTGGCAGCCCTAGAAAAAATACTGAAACATAAGATGACAATTAAAATTTTAATTTACTAAATACAAAGGTCAAATTCAGACTTGGTGTAAATTAAAGCAACTCCACATGAACTCAGTACTGCAAGGCCTGAATTTGGCATGAAAAACTTTTTCCATGTTTGAAACAGTGGCAACAACTTTTAAAAATATAATTTAATGTAAAATGTTAATAAATGTAATAAATCCCTTATTATTATATTACTGTGTGCCCAGGCATCCTAGTCCTAGACAAGGACAACACTGTGCCAGTTGCAGTATAAACGATAAAAATACAGTCCCTGCCTCAAGGAGCTTACAATCTAAATATAAGGCAAGAGACAACAGATGGATACAGACAGGGAAGTACAAAGGACACAATCAGACAATACTGGTTGGCTTGATAGGTAGTGTTCACAACACCCCAGCAGCCTAACCTTTCTCAAATTTTCTGTAAGCATTGTGGTAAAGGAAAGTGTTGAACAGGGATCTGAAGGTAATGAGGCAGATTATAGGATGTACACAGGAAGCGCCTCCCAAAAGTGTGGGGAAGCCCGGAAGAGAGTAATGATGGCATGATGGGTTGATTGGAAGCGAGCCATCAACAGCTCCATAACAAATGAGATATGATAGGTAGAGTGGGGATAGACCATGAAAGGCCTTGAAAGTGAAGACAAGCAGCTTATGTTTGATGCAACAAAGAAGGGAGAGCCAGTGCAGGGATGCAAACAGTAGGGTGTTGTGGTCAAAGTGATGGGCTAGGAAAACAATCTTGTCAGCAGCATTTTGAATTGTTATGAGTGGGGCAAGATGTCAAAAGAGAAGGATACAGAAGTGACTAGAGATGAGCACAAACAATCCCAATCTTTGGAAAAATTGAGATCCAGATCTGAACTTTGCCTCTCAGACCCATCTCTAATGATTTCTGCTAAAATACACACACACACACACACACACAACACAGCTAGAAAGAGTTTTCCTTATTCCTACATAGCAACCTAGAGAAGATTTCATGTACCAAAAATGAAGGAATTATGTTTGTTTTAGCAGTCACTCATGTAATATAAGCTTTTTGGTCTCTTAAATTTGGGCATGCTATTTAGAACCATACTAAAACTGAAGGGATGCAAAAGGCACTGTCTGATGGGGGTGTTCAGGTATGCTTCCCTGAGATTTAGTGAGGAGAGGAAGTTCTCTATATTAATACTACCAAGGTTTAAATGGAGGTTACTTACTGTAACCAGAAGTTCTTTGAGATATGTGGTGTGATCTGTATTCCACATGTGAGTACGCATGCACACCATGCGCCCAAATCCAGAGATTTTTAACAAGCACTGTCCGTTGGCCTGAACATATGCAGTAGATCTCCTCATGTTCCAGAGCACGGGTATAAGAGGCAGTGCAGGTCAACGTCCTCTCAGTTCTTCTTCTTTCCGCAAATCCAACCAGATCCAAAGCAGTGGGGACAGAGGGAGGGTAGTGGAATACAGATAGGGACCACACATCTCAAAAAAAGTCCATGGGTGATTGGTAAGCAGTACTCAGACTGGAGGTGGATACAAGGAGGCCAGCAGCAAAGATGCATGCAAAACTACAGATCCCACAGTTGCATCCACAGCAGAGGTCTGGACCACTGCATAATGTCTAGCAAATGTATGTATGGAGCTCCAGGTGGCTGCTCTTCTTATGTCATGCATCGGGACCTCCTGCAAGGATGCTACCGTGGCAGCCTGGGCTCTTGTGGAGTGGGCCATTGTACAGTCAGGCTGAGGAATGTGAGCTAGCCTGTAGCACTCGATAATACAGCCTGAAACACACTTAGAAATCCTTTGAGAGGATATAGCTTGACCATGGGATCTTTCTGCTGTAGTGATGAAGAGTCTTCGAGAACTTCCGATGGATTTGATTCTATGCAGGTAAAAGGCTGGTGTATGCCTGATGTCAAGGGAGTGAAGTCTCTTCTCTTTGGGAGAAGCATGGGGTACTGGAAGAAAGACAGGTACACTGGTGAATACACAAGTTAAGGTGGAATTCAGATATGACCTTGGGTAGAAATTTAGGAGGAAGGCAAAGGGATATTTTGTCCTTGCAAAATACCACGAAAGGGGGATCTGCCATAAGGGCTCCCAGGTCGCTGACCCTCCTGGCCAAAGTGATGCCCACTAGAAATGCCATCTTCATGGATAGGTGGGACATGGAACATGTCGCTAAGGGTTCAGATGGACGTCTAGTAAGTTTTGACGACACAAAGTTAAAATCCCATAGTGGTGTGGGTCTACTGACTGGCAGGAAGGCCACGATGAGGCCCGTCATGAACAGAATTGTACTTGGGTGGGTAAAAGACAGAGGGCCCATCTACTGGAGGAAGGGAGGCACTAATGGCTGCAAGATGGACTCATAACAAGCTGATCAAGAGACAAGACTTCTTTAGAGACAGGAGATAGTCTAAAATTATAGGGATGCTTGCAGGGACTGGGTGAGGCTGATTGAGCTACATCTAGGCACACAAGCATTTCCATTTAACCAAATAACAGGTACTGGTCAATTCTTTCCTACTCTGGGTAAGTATAGCCTGGACAGAGGACGAACAAGAGCGATCTATTTCTGACATCCATCCAAACACCACACCATGAGGTGGAGAGAGCCTGGGTTGGGGTGTTTGCCTGTCCTGCGTCAGGAAATCTGGGAAGGAGTGTATCTTGATTGGAGGGTGGGCTGACATTGACAGAAGCTCTGGGAACCAAAACTGCCTGGGCCAGTAGGGGCTAGGAGAATGACATTGATCCCATCATGACATGTCTTTCTCAGTACCTGTGGGAGCAGGGGGATGGGAGGAAACACATAACTGAAATCACTCCTCCATAAGAGTAGGAGTGCATTGCCTTGGGATTTGTGGCCCATGCATCCCTGAAACAATATAGAGGGTTTTTTTTGTGATTAAAGATGTCCCACAGAGGTGCGTCCCACCACACGAGAATGTCTGTCAGAACAGAGTCATGGATTTCCCACTTGTGGTCTACCAAGAAATGCCTGCTGAGGTTATCTGCAAAGGAGTTATGTATACCCAGAAGGTAAGCCACCTGGATGGTGATGATGTGCCTGATGCAACAGTTCCAAAGCCTGATTGCCTCGAGACTAAGCAGGAGAGATCTCACTTCTCCCTGTTTGTTTATTTAGACCACAATAGGGATATTGTCTGACACCACCTGGATGTGGCGGGAGTGCATGAGTGGGAGAAAGGCCTTGCATGCAAGGCAGAATGCCTGCAGCTCCATAATGGTGATATGTAGTCTGGTCTCTTGTGTGGTCCATGTGCCCTGTGCAGTGTGACCGTTCAAGTGGGTGCCCCGCTCCAAAAGGGATGCATCTGTTGCAAAAGTGGCCCAGGGAGTGGGAAAGAAGAAGAGAACTCCGACTTATACCTTGTCTGGGTTTGATCACCAAGCAAAGGAGGTGATGACTCAAGTAGGAACAGTCCCCTTGGAGTTGATGTGGTGTTTGTTGGGCAAGTACACCAAATTGAGCCAGGGCCTGCAGACAATGTAGATGAAGCCTGGCACAGGGTGTCACATCAGTACCTAGCAGTGATAAGCCCTCGGTCTGTGGGAAATCAAATAAATTACGTTGCGTATCCTTTGAAACCTTTCTATGGGGAGGAAGGGTCTTGCAGAAACAGAGTCCAATGTTGCATCAATAAAGTTTATTGTCCTCATGGAGGTAAAACAGATTTTTCTCTGTTCACATAAAGGGCTGAGAGACTCTGAATGAGGTATTGAATAACCGATCTGACCTCCTGTCAAAAGTGACCTACCAAGAGCCAGTTGTCAAGATATGGGAAGACTGTGTGGCGCTGTCATCTCATCCGGGCTGCAACCACAGAGAAAACCTTCATAAACACTTCAGGTGCCATCACTAAATCAAAGGGGAGTATTCAGAATTGGAAGTGCTCCCAGCCCACCATAAACCATATGCATCTTTCATATCGAAAGCCACAAGTCACATCCCTTCTTGAAGAGAGGGGATTATTGATGCTAATGTGACCTTCCTTCATTTCAACTTTTGAATGAAGATGTTGAATAGCTGAAGATCCAGTATGGGTCTTCACCCTCCATCTTTTTGGGGGATTAGGAAATAAGGAGAATAGAAACTTCTTCCTTGATACTGAGGCAGGATGTGCTCTATTGCCCCTTAGTGCAATAGGGATTCCATTTCCTGTTGAAGAATCACCTTGTAAGAGTGGTCCATGAAGGGGGACCAGGAAGTGGGTGTGCGAAGAGGGAGGTAGATGAACTTTATGGAGTATCCTTGATGGATAATCTCCAAGACCCAAACAGTTGTGATTAGCTCCCAACTGCAGGCAAACAGAGATACATGGTTTCCAAAAGTGACAGAAGAGGGGCAGATGGCATCAAAGATGGTAAGTAGGCCTTGCCAAAATAGTGAAAAGTGGCTCCTAGCAGTGGGCTGGGAGTGGGTCATGGTGATAGAGGCAACCAAAAAGCGGAGCCTCTGAGTCTTTTGTCATTTGCAAAGAGGTATTAGATTGGTGCTATAAACACCTAAATAAAAGGTGTATATAATGATCATTTTATACAGTTTTGAGTTTCTAGTACATTATTTCTGAGGAAACATATTCCTAATAATAAAAGTGAGAGAATACCATGACAGCATCAGATGGAGGTATAATATAGTTATCAGGTACAAATACTTGATGCATAACTCTGTGGAGACAAACATGTAGTTATTTATGGCTTGCCTTCACTACCGGGCAGATCCAGATCGACACTGCTGCAATCAATGCAGCAGGTGTCGATTTAGCAAGTCTAGTGAAGACCTGCTAAATCAACAGCAGAGAGCTCTTCGATTAACTCCAGTACTCTAATTCCCCGAGAAGAGTAACTTAAATTGCCCGGACAGCGTCTCCCATCGACGCAACACAGTGAAGACACCAGAGTAAGTCGGCCTAAGCTACATTGACTCCAGCTACATTATTCACATAGCTGGAGTAGCATAACTTAGGTCGACTTATCCTAGTAGTGAAGATAAGCCCGCACTCAGTAACAGAATGACACTTGAATTACCAAACACTGTGGAACAAATTATGCTGCTGAAGTGCTGATAAACTAGAGAAAGGAGAGGAAACATTATGCCCAACCCCAACACATCCAGCGACCTAGGTTTTTACATGACACTCATACCAGCACTGCTATCTGAACACCACACAGAATTATAAAGTGCATAAAGTTGTTTACACTTACAGTTTTCTTCCCTCCAGTCAGCAGAGGTTGGGCTCTTTGAGAGTGGGATGGCATTGTTACCATAGGAAGGATACACTGAAGAAATGGGTTTTGCATTTTATTTGAAAGACACAGAGGTTCATGGTCATCCTTGTGTCTTTTGGGAGTGAGTTCCTGGAAATCTGTGGACTGACAACTGAGAAAGTGTGTTCATCTGTACACACAAGTCTCCCTATTGAGAAAACCTTGAATTTGATCTAGTATTCTAGGGGGTGCCAGGGAAGAGAGCAGAGCACTGGAAGGGCCTGTTCTTGGTGGCCTATATTGGTGAAGCTAATGATCCAACCAGCTGACCAAATTCGGTGATGAATCCTGATCACTCGGCACCTGAGGCACGTTGCGCATATGCTAAGAACAAGTGGACAGATGGGCTGGTATGTTCTGAATCAACAGAAGCAGTGAAGAGTTCAGGTGAACCGAACACCACAGACTACTGGAATAATTTGAAGGCAGTTGCTCTCAATAGAGGGAGATGTTAGAGACAAAGTGGGCCTGATTCTCATTTTCATAAAGATCCCTGGTACACTTACCATACTAGAACAATGTAAAGAGGCTTTTGTGTAAACTAAAAATCAGGTGCAGTGAGTTCTTCAAAGTGCTTCTATATCTCCCGACCAACATCATCTTAGTTTTTCCAGGATTCAGCTTCAGTTGACTGCTCTTTATCCAGTTCTTGATGTCAGTCAACTCACTGGAAGATCATGCTGTTTGCATATGTTGGAAAAGCGATGTAGAGCTGGATACAATCTACAGATAGCTGGAATTTTAATCCATGATGTTTTATAATCTCCCCTAGTAGCTTCACATAGGTGTTGAACAGAATGTGGGAGAAGATGGATCCTTGTAGGACTCCACAAGAGGGAGTTCTGAAGGCAGAGGAGCAGGTGTCTATTTCAACTCTCTGTGTTCAGTGTGACAAGCACCACTGAAGCCATCTAAGCATGACAGCCCTAGCACTTAATTGTGTTAAAGGCATTGGGATGTGCAAGGCAGGTGACAGGTAGTGAGCTTGAAGTGCTCATGGACCTAGAATACACTGTCAGGAGAATGGGGTTTTTTTAAGGGCAGAAAATCCTGCTGCACACCCAGGAGGGACAAAGTCTACTGATATGCATACTGTGGCAGTAATACTTTTTCCCTTCCCAGCCATTTAAAAGGTATAATTTAGTCCTGTTTGTGAACCATTTCATTACAATTAGTGTCACAGGATGGCCTGACCTTTTTAGGAAGTTGGGCTCAGCCCTGCCTGTGCCAAGGTATCTGGCAACAGATGATGGAACTGGGCTGGGGCCAGCAGCTGATCAGGTGACCAGGATCATCTGATAGTAGCCCAAGGACACAACTTTCTATCAGAAGGATCCTGCTCCATCCTTGAAGGAAAGAAAAGAGTCCTGAGCAGATGCAGGGTCAGAGGGTCTCTACACCAGCCAGATGAAAAGGCCTGGGTGGAGATAACTACAATGACAAACATGAGCAGAAACCTTGAGACGCTTGAGGAAACATCAGGCAGCTGGACCTGGGTTTTGCAGGGGAAAACTGTTGAGCACAGCAAGAGGCTGAAGAAACAGTGGAGTCAACGAAAGTCTTATTTTGATTTAAATTGACATTTGAATTGCGATATTGTCTTAATAAAATAGATTCTCCAAGAAGAGAAGTTATTTGACTCCCATAAGAGCCTGAATGCAGTTATTGGGAAGCCTGAGAAGGCAAATCTAAGGCAGAAATAGGGTCTGATGCTGGATTGGGTAAGACCCCATTGGAGTTGGTATTAATGGAGAAAAGGGATAACTGAGACAGGAAGAACTGTGTTAGGCCTTTATTTTTAATGAATAGTCATCCTTATCAGTAGTCACCAAAAACTGCAAGGGAACAGTTTATTTCACAATCATCTAGAGGACATCTGTAACAGTACACCATCCCTCATGTATATTAAGAGGGCAATATCAGGTATGAGTTTGGATCCCATTGTATAACTTGAACCACTAACATTTTCATCCAGAGGTGAAAGAGCTATCACCGACAGTCTGTGAAAGTTACAGTCTATTTCAGAAAGACATTCCTGTTGGACATATGCAAACCATTAACTTCTTGCCACCTGGAGTCAAACTCTCTGGAAGAAGTCAATTGCCAGCCATGGATTGCTGGAAATCAGCAGTATGAAAGGATAAATGGACTTCATATAGTTAGTGTTGATCATTAATTTAATTTACCACTAGTTAAGAGCCTTCTGTTCCTCAGCTTTTTAAAATCTTAATCAGTTTTGGCATTGTTTGATTAAAGAATTCTGGTTTACAGTGTTCTAGAGTGATTTTCTCTGTTCCAGGAAAAGACTATCCCCAAAAATTGATGCTGTAAGTAGAAATAGGCCCAATCCAATACTCCAAATACACAAAAAACCTGGACTCTGGTGAAGTGTGGGTCTAGACCCATATTTTGAGATTCATGCGCATTTCCAGTTGTAATGGAACTGGTGAGAATCAGTTAAGAACAGCAAACTGAATTTAATTCATGTGCATAAACTGAGGTGGGAAAGAGAAAAGGAACTAAGGGAGGAAAGTAATAGCAATAAAAATAAAAATACAGTATATAATAAATAAAAATGAGAAAGCAAATAGCAATGATGCAGACAATTGATAAGGGAAGCTAAAGGTATCGATGAAAAGTCTAAGGAATAAGGCTTGATTGATCCTGTGCTCATTGAGGTCAATGACACTTCCATTGACTTTAATGGTGGAGGATCAGGGCCAAGAAGTAGCTTGTTTTTTAATATATCAGGAGCAAAAGAAATCATAGCAATGCTGCACATCTGTTACTATTAGGGATGGTAATACTGTCGACAATTATACAGACAAAGTAGAAGTACAAAATAAATATTTCTATTCTATATTTAGAAACAAGTTGGATGATGTATTCACATCTTACAATGATAAATATTTTCTAGTCCAACAGTAATTAGGGAGGATAATAAACAGCAATTACTGAAGTAAAAAACTTAAACCTGCAGGGCCTAATAGCTTGCAACCAAGTGTTTTAAAGAATTGGCTAAGGAACTCTCTGAGCCATTGATATTTAATGGATCTGGAAATACTTTACCAGCAATTATTTTATATTTGTTGCTCAATTCATTGATAAAGATATTGAATGGTGTTGGACCATGAACAAATTCCTGCAGGACTCTGCTGGGGTCGAGTCACAGCACCATTAATGTTGGGTTTCCCTCTGAGACCTCTTTCCACTCAGTTTCTGTGTAACTTTGGGGCTGTGATTTAACCTGCATCCATCCTCTTCGTGTTTGAGTCTGATTAACTCAGCATAGCACTGCTGTATGCCAAATAGAGATACCTGAGTGACAAAGGCTAGAGTCGAACTGAGTTCTTGGGAAGCTTTCTCCCTTTATATACATTACACATCTCGTTGCATTTACTATACATTGCATCACACATTTTTGGATTAGCTTGGTTACTTTGCAGGAACCATTCTCTGTGCAGCATGCGCTGTCCACACACTGACCATGGTTCAGTTTCCTCTTTACCTCATCTCTACATTCTTAACGTCCCTTGTTATCTAGTTCATAGTAAATAGTTCCCTGCGTGTTCTCCCTCTTATCTTAGTTGGCTCAGACATTCTGTCTTCTTAGCCTACTGACCTATTTACTTTTCTTATTTAGCACATTCTGTTTTCAATCTGATGATTTATTTCCTTCCCTAATTCTATCTTCCAAAAAGTGAGGCCTCTCTCCATGTGTTAATTAAGCATGTCAGGCCAGGTCTTAGCTACAAGCTCATTCAAACAATACATATTTTAATACAGCCAAATGCAATGTCCTACATCTAGAAGAAATATGTAGGTTACACTTACAGGGTGATGGACTATATTTTGGAAAGCGGTGACATAAAAAGGGACTTACCCATGGAAAACTAACTAACCGTGAGCTGCCAGTGCAATGTGGTGGGTAAGACAATTAACATGATCCTTGGGTGTATAAAAGGGGAAAGATAGAGTAGAAGTATTCAGGTTGTATTACATATGCACATGGCATTAGTGATATAATTAACGGAATATGGCATCCAGTTCTATGGGATCCACTTCAAAATGGATGTAGAAAAAGTGACAGAAAAGAGACTTACAAGATTGATTCTAGGTCAGGAAAACTGCCTTTACAGTGAAAGACTAAAGAAGTTCAACCTATTCCATTTAATGTATTCAAGAGAAGGTTAAGTGGTGACTTGATCACAATCTGCAAGGAGCTACATTGGAGAGGGTATCCAAAGGCCAGCTCTGGGGGCAAGAGCTTTTAGAAGTCTATAGTGAGATGGGGACAGTTGTGAATACTGCATAATTAGGGATATTCAGACTTTTTTATTATTATTATTATTATTTTGGCCAACAACATAAATCATAAGAATATTGAATACATACAATATCAGGCTTCTGAGCAGGACTGAAAGAGGAAGGAATGCATATTCAACAAGGGATATTAAGAGTTTCTTGTACCTGTTCCATAACTTTTCTAATACGTTTAAAGGTCGAGTCATGGAAGTGCTTCTTAGTTTCACAACAGCCAGATAACATGATTTATGTTGATTTTGCAGCTTCTGATGGACTTCCTTAGAATTCAGTGAAATGCGATTGGTAATAGGGTAAGGGGCTATTCACGGACAATCATATATTAGTTTTCAAGGAATTCACGCAAAATAGAGACATAATGAACATCCTATTCCTATTCAGTTTGTACAGGAGTCCACTGATATGAAA
Source organism: Malaclemys terrapin pileata (assembly GCF_027887155.1). Classification (NCBI taxonomy): domain Eukaryota; kingdom Metazoa; phylum Chordata; order Testudines; family Emydidae; genus Malaclemys; species Malaclemys terrapin. The sequence goes on along the minus strand of NC_071506.1, from coordinate 39,801,623 downwards.
GGGTTTGATGAGTAACATTTCATAAAAAATCAAGTTACAGTATTATTAAAAAAAACTTAAACCTTGTCTAAACACATACTTTCACTGATTTCATTAAAGAAATTTCAGTAATTTATGCAAAACCCCTCCGTGGACACACTTATTTCACTAGAAGTGTGGATCATTTGATAGAGCTGAAATGTGTTCCTAATAGAATTATGCTAAACCAAAATAAGCCTAATTTAAACAGTCTTTTGTATCAGTTTAATTAAATCTGTTGCCTAAAGATATAGCTGGCGCTTAATAGGATTTTTTAAAGTGCCTGTGCATCTAAATGCCACTGAAACGAAATCCCACTAAAGCATCTTTAGGCACCTAAACACCTTTAAAAATCTGAACCCTAGGCCATAAAGCTCTTAGGTTCATCATTATTTATTTATTTTTTTTATTCCATAATCCTAATTCCATAACATGCAATATTTAGTAAAAATCACAAAAATTAATTGTACAGTATAAATATTATTCCTGTTCATACATACATTGGAAACATGGTCTAAGCAATCACTGTGATTTTTAAAAAATAGTTTAAGCACATTTTAAAAGCCTATATGTATAATGCACACTTAACAAAATGAGAGAGCCTCCACTTTAACTAGCTCTCCTTAGTGAAATTATAAATAATCTTAATGCTAAATTCAAGAAGCAGATTAAAACAAAATTTATTCTACAATTTTGCCAATTAATCCATGAGCATCTTTGTCTTAAGAAACCGGTGTATAACTTCAGCATGTCTCCTAGCATTATATTTCTCTACCATTTGGACTTAATAACACCTCATACATATAAATGACCCTCTAAAGAAAGGAAAAGCCATCTTTGGTTGACTATCATTGGAAAGGTTATTTGAACCCAGCAATCACACAGTTCTTTCAAATTCTTATCATATTACCAAAATTTTATCAGAAACAGATGTTAGCAGCACAACTACGTTAGAATTATTGAACAACTTTTCTTTCACTTTCATAACAAATTAGGCAATGCCTAGTTGATGCATCTGAAAAAAGTTACAGAATCGTAAGCCTTAAGGCAAAGCGCTGGGTGTCATAATTTAAACCATCACTGACTGAAATGCAAGGGCATAGGAAATCAACATATTACTTTGCACACCAAATTATTCTTATTGATGATCTTTATTTGTTAATTAAAAAAACTCTTATTCACAGTGGGAAACTATAAATTTCCATTTAAGCCTTAAAAACTTAAGAGAACTCTGATAGCTTAATACAAAAATTCAAGGAGTTTCATAAATAAGGAATAAAAATGCGGGCCCATAGTAACATAAAAACAAACAGATACCTGAATTCTTCCCTCAGACAAAATAACAGGTCACGTATACATAGAACAAACAAATCTAAATAACCAGAAGAAAGTTCATTTAACTTGTGTATGTTCAAAAGTACTTTAAAATAAATCTGCTGTCTAACCAGAAGCCAGAAAACACCCATAAAAACTGGATTGACATGCTAAAATAAAAGAGTTCTTGTTATTGTCCCAGCTACTGAATTTTGCAGAACAAAGTGATGGCTTATGAAGCCAAGTAACATAAAAATGGGTTTGAAAAAAAACACTCCCAACAGGACAGCTAGGAATTTAAATTCTGATGTTATTTTCTTGCAAGAAACCTCTAAAATCAAACACACCAATGATCTTCCCACTCATATTGGAATCAAAGAAAAATCAACAGACAAAAAAAGTTGATAAAAAGCAGTTATCTTTTTTCTGCACTTACAACTTAATTGCAGTCATCAGAAGATACAACATAAGCACCTGTATGTATCCAAAGCAATATACATCTTTTTCACCTCAAGACTGGATTGCTGTCTGTATGGAGCTATGCATGAAATTTCAGTTAGCTAACAATGTTGCTACCTGCTTACTTAGCAATATTTCCATTAGGGAGTATACGGTCTCTACTGGCTTCTCATTTCTTTCTGGGTGAAATAAAGGTGTTGTTGACCCATAAGATGAATATTTCTGTCCTGACTGTTTATAGTAGTGCCCACAATTTACTAGGCACTTACTTTCCAGACATTAAAGGGCAGTACCTGCCCTGAGGAGCTCACAACCTCAGAACAAGTAGAAAGAAGTTAGGGAAAGGGAAGCAAAATATTCTTGGTTTTATACAACCAACAAGACCCATTGTAGGCAATAAGAAACTGGGTTTTAAAGAGTTACTTAAAAATGGGTAGAGTAGAGCCCCTGAGGATGAATTTCAGGGAAGTTAAACTATCCAGGGAGACCGCATTGAGAAGGTAAGGAAGTGATTGTGCAAAAGGCTGACAGATGGGCAGATTAGGGTAGAAAAACTGGCAAAGAGGGCTAGGGATACAAAGCTTGACAAGGGAGGATAAGTAGAGCTCTCAACATGGAAAGCCAATGGGGAGACAACTGAGGGAACCTTCCAAGATAAACTCACTCCTGGTGGGACACTGCAGCAACTAAAATCAGCCTAGGCAATCAAGCCAGTGGCTCCCTGAGTTAAATGTGTTGAAGTGGGTAGCAGGATATTTTCAGTGTGGCTCCTTCAACCCTAAAACTTTGTTCCCCTTCATTTGTATACTACAGCCCAAATGTAATGACCTTCAAGAGACTCTGCAACACCCATTTACACAAGCGACTGCCTGAAGGAATGAGGGGCGAAGGGTGGGGTCTAAGGCTGACGGAGCTGGAATCTTTTTTTGGCATTGAGTCAATTTTTGAAGCACGAAATAGCTTATTTTAAGTATCGTACAGAGAGCTTTTTAATCACTGCAATTTTATAAGTCGAAAGAAAGAAATAAGCTTGCCAATGGAGTATCCACTTAGTTACTGGGAAGTGTGCTGTTTTGTTAATTTAACTCATGCCATCCACTATAGATTTTTAAGTTTTAAACTTCTAACATCAAGGGTTAATTTCATGCAAAATAAGAGAATATTCCTGAAGTTTGCAAAACCACAGAGGTAACCCTGTTTAATTTCTGCATATAAATAATAAAAGCAACAGACTACTGGGAATATTAAGAAGGAGTGGAAAAAGAGTGTGTGCTCCAGAATAAAGCCCTGGGAAGCCCTATAGTAAACAGTGGTTTATAAAAAAATGAATTTTCATAATTCAGTGAGTCAGATGTAGGGTTACCATATTTCAACAATCAAAAAAGAGGACGGGAGGAGCCCCGCCCTAGCCCCGCCCCTGCCCCTTCCACTCCCTCCCACTTCCCGCCCCACTCAGAACCTCCAACCCTCCCCCCCACTCCTTGTCCCCTGACTGCCCCCTCCTGAGACCCTCCCCCCATCCTAACTGGCCCCCTAGGACCTTATCCCCTACCTGTCCCCTGAGTGCCCCAACCCTTCTACACACCCCCACCCCCACCCCCAGACAGACACCAGGGACTCCCACGCCCCATCCAACCACTCCCCACTCCCTGACAGCCTCCCCCCCCCAGAACTCCCGACCCATCTAAACCCCTCTGCTCCCTGTCCCCTGACTGCCCCCTCCTGGGACCCCCGCTCCTAACTGCCCTCCAGAACCCCACCCCCTACCTAACCCTCCCTGTTCCTTGTCCCCTAACTGCCCCCTCCTGAGACCCCCCCATCCTAACTGCCCCCCTAGGCCCCTACCCCCTACCTGTACCCTGACTGCCCAAAACCTTACACCCCCAACCCCCAGACAGCCCCCCCGAACTCCCGACCCATCCAACCCTGCTCCCTGTCTCTTGACTGCCCCCTCCAGAACCTCCCTGCCCCTTCTTCGACCCCCTGGCCCTCTTACCATGCCGCTCAGAACAGAGTGCTGCGGAGCGGCGCGCTGGGCAGCAGGGGAGGGGGAGCAGGAGCAGGGGGAGGAGCTCCAGACTGCTGGAGGCCCGATGCGAACAGCCAGCCGGCGATCTGCGAATGCAGGGGGGGGCGGGAGGGAGGGAGAGAGAGGAGGGGAGTGATTTCAAGCTGCAGGGGAGAGGAGGGGGAAGTGGAGTGGCACGTGCGAGTGGCTCGATCCGGCCAGCTGCCCTGTCAGCCGCGAGTGCTCTGCATGGGGGGGAAATCCAGACATTTACAAATTCCCCCCGGACGTTATTTTTAACTCAAAAAAGCCGGACATGTCCGTCAGAATCCGGACGAATGGTAACCCTAGTCAGATGATCACGACAGCTTCTAAACAGATAAGGTCCTGAACCAGGTCAAGAGTAAGTCCAGGAAGCCTATCAAAAATAGTCCAAAAAATGCTGAGATAAACTATATCAAAAAGCAGCTAATATTAAGAGCTGCAGAAATATCATTCCTTTGTAGTAATAATTTACAAATCACTAAAAAGCATTAAGACAATAGACACTTGCAAAGCTAGGTTTTAAATGCAATTACCCAAGTAGTAAAGTGTAATAAGCATGCAAATAAATATTCATCTGCCCAGATCACACCTTGAAATAGCAAATTACAAAAGGTGTTCCCCACTGATATCCCATTGGACAACCAGTACCATCAGTTTGAAAGGGAAGAATAACTGGACTCTCAGGCAAGAAGCATGTTACATGTAGCAGCAGTGTAAAACTGATTAGGATCACAAAATTAGCCCTAGTCAATCTTACTCTAAAGCCAGCACCACAGTTAAAGCACTTCTATGCAGAAGTATGGTTCTGCACTTGCTCTGCAGCTGCCAAGCTAAATTGTTACAATGAAGAAACGAGAAAGGGGAGAGAAGAAGTGAAACACAAACAAAAAGGGGGAGAAGACAACAATGTTGGTCCAAAACCATTTTTTCCTTTAAAATATTGTATTGCACTAAACTTTTATGTTGAGGATTATGAAGGCCACCAAAAATTGCTTGTCAATGGCTCCCACTACATGTTACAAATCAAATGTGTTCACATTTCCCTAACAATAAGTAAACTCAATTGTGACCTAACTGGATTTTAACAAATCAAGTACAAAACCCAACGATTTTAAAAAAAGATTACATATAAACATGAGACAATTATAGTTGATATTTTGCACTTACATATTTTGCACTTCCACCCTGAAGAATCTCAAAATACTTTTAAAAAAATCTAAATGATATACACACACTACACACAAGGGATCGTTTCATCCAACATCGAAATGCAGCCACTTCTAAGGGGCAAATCAGCAACCATACAATAGCAGATTAAACAGGACACAATGGCTTAGTAAAGGAAGTGAAGAATACCTTATCCAATTTAAATTGTAAAGGGGATTCAAAAATACAAAATGTAATAATGACAACAGTTGGAGTTAGACCACAATATGTGATTAATTTACCCTTGTTTTGGCGGGGGTGGGGGGAAGGACAGTTGAGGGAGGAAGGCCATAGAGCTTTAGTCAAAATCTTTTTTTTACTTCTCAAAATAGAGAACATCCTTTCTTAAAGTACTTAGGTTTTTCATCCAAGTGTAGACCCAGTCTAGGTCTGTCTACCCTATGAAATCTGACAGGCAACATGATCTAGAGGTGGTATGGCCAACTATTCTTTCCTTTCTTTTGGAATTCATTATAACAAGCACTCATTCAGTATTAAAAGTTGACATAATGTACACATAAATCCAGTTCTACCTTTGAGTACCTCTTTCACTAGGTCCTGGATCTGGAGTTCGTGAAAAAATCCTTTATTTAAAATAATAATATGCAATCAGGAATTGCTATATTCATAAAGATAAGAGAAATATGAATAAATTTTGGGAGGAGGTTTCTGCTCAAACCCTGAATCTACAGATCTTTATGTATGTTTTAAACAAATTTATATTCCCATTCATTTTAATAAGTCCTGAATGTTGTCATGTAAGATTAATTTTGAAATGTTTTTTATGCAACTCAGACCAGAAACTCTGCATGTAAGTAAATTCACTTTTATACTTGTGTGGGGTTCGGACATGTAGATTTTAAAGATGATTCAGATCATGCAACATAAATTAATTTTGTTTGTACCAACAAAACAATGTTCAGTATTTGGAATTTACAGGAGCGAGAAAGCATATAAGCATTAACAAACACAATTTAATTGCCTTCTACTACATCGGTAAGAATGTGTTATAGAAAACCCCTCCCTCCCTCCCTTAAATTCAAACTTTGTTTCAGATGAAGAAAAAAAAGTTGATTAATTAAATATTAAGAAATACAAACTTTCTAATCACAAAACATATTTCATAGCAAATACTAAAAAGTACAGTAAACACCCCAATTCATTTGTAAGGTTTTTTGATAATTATGTCTCAACACAGAAATATTCCACTTGAACCCATCCAGTTCCCTAAATTTTACCCCTTTTTTTCTAAAGTGAACACAGAAAACATGGAGGTGACCAGCTCCAAGTGTAAAGTAAACAGGATAGATGAAATGCGCAGAATAGTAAGCCACAGTTAGAAAAGCGTGAAATACATATAACAAAATACAAAACAATTAGAAATTGAAGCTTTTTGGTATTTTGTTACAAATTTGAAAATGGGCCCTTTTTTTTTTTTAAAGGAAAAAATGTCACTACAGTATATGAATAATTTTAAAACCAAAATTGCACCAATTTTCCATTGAGAATATTTGAAAATATTCAATTTTCAAAACTGCCAACACATAAAAATCTGAGGTTGTGAAACTAAGACAAAATGCCACACATTATATAAATTTCACATACTCCACTTAAAATATACATGGAAATATCTGTTTTGTGCTTTTTCATACAATAATACTTAAAGAATGCAACTGACTTCCAGGTGGCTATTCTGTAAAAATAGATTTATTGATTTATCTTTGCTTAGGAAGTACTTATTTTCTCTCTCTCTCTATCTCTCTCGCTCTTATATTTCAATCTTTGAAAACATTTCAGTCTTTAATTTAAGACACATATATAATTAAATAAAATTTTCAAAAGCACCAGGATGAATTAAGTCACCATGATGACTTTCAGTGAAATTTAGGATTTTTAAGTGCCTACCTCACTTTAGATAATGGCTCCCGAATCACTTACATCCTTCTAAATATGTTACTTTAGCCCTAATCCTATAATTCATTGAGCACAGACAGATAGCTGTAACCAAGCATTGACTTCAAAGGGGCTCTAAGCGGGTGCAGCAATTCACATGCGACCAACAAATGGCAGAATCAGTGCCTTAGGCTTTGATAATATCTAAGTAGGCTGGCAAGAGACTATAGGAATGTATCTCATTTAATGTCACTTATAAATATTCATCAGTTAGAAATGCTGACATTTAAATAAATTTGTTCACTGCAGAGGTCACAGTAACTTGAAGACATTATACCATCTGCTACTGAGAATTCAAGTTCAAATGGTGACTGCTAGATGGGTCAACATTTGTAAGTAATGTCAAGTGGTAAATCTCCTGATCTTTATGTTTTGCTTCCAGTAACATGGAAGGGGGATACAAAATTGTCAGATTAAGTTAGGAATGGCTACAAGGCAGTCTGCAATTGAATACTTGTAGCCACACGGATAAGAAAAAAATGTCTATTTTAATAGTATAATTTTGAAAGGACATTAAGATTCACAAGATGAATTGCTGCCTTGTTAGAATGGCCTTACTTTGTTGTCTACATTTGGATAACAGACCCCGTTTATAAATCAATTTATTCATTAAAAACATGCAATCCAAATTGTAATGACCCCAGCTACATATCCAATAAATCACCCAGACAATACAATTTAATAGCGGGTAGAACAGCAACAACAGTTAATTTAAGTTAATAAAATGTTTCAAATTCTGTGGGGTTAAAAGGTAGCATTTCTGGATCTCCCTCTGACGAACAAGTATCACATGTGAAAGGCAGTCATACTACACACTCTCTCCCTTTATTTTATATCAATACACATCTTTAAAATAAAACACTCTCCAAAAAAGCAGAACAGATAAAAAGATGAATTTTATTTATCTAGAATCAAGTCTGACACTATTATTGGCCTACTTATAAGGATAAGAATAGAAAAGATGCAACAGGGTTGGAAAAAGTAAACAAAAATTAAAAAGTACCAACAGTTATCAAAAGACCACGGTATAACAAAATAAATGTAGACTGAATTATTAGCTATTATTATTTTAATCGGAGATATCCTACCCCATTCTTGATCTAGAAATATGACTGTACAACCTGTCTAGCACAATCACCTTGTTCCTCTATTCCTACTCAGGGAGGAACAATTGAGATTGAGACTTTGCTTCCTCACTCAGTACAGATGGCTTCCAGGCTACCCCAACTGCCTTTCCATTCACTCCAAAGTCATCCTCCCAACTCCTATGAAGTCAGTTGATGTCTGGCCATGGGAGCAGCATTGAGCTCCAAGAAAATGTGTCCTACCATTTTTATGGAAATATTATGTGATCAGTATAAGATTCCACGGTAACTGGACCATTGAACTTAACTGCATTCACAACAACATTGAAAGAATAATGAACAGAGAGCTTTTAAGGTATTGTACTTATTCTAAACTCTCATTTTAAACAACTTAAATGTTCGCCCTTCCAGATTTATAAAAAGACAATTTATACTGATGATCAGTTGTCTTGTTCAGCCTGAAACCAGAGAGACTATCAAAAGCAGGATATGTGAACATTCCCTAATCCTCTGGTGAAAATTAAAAGTACTAGTTCAAGCCTTCACTCAGCCCCCAGAACTGAACTTGAAACTCTGGGAGAAAGTGGATAGAGGAACATATTATCACTGGTGAAGGAGCCTTCCTGCTGAGCTGCAGCACTACTAGTTTCAAGTCTTCCCTGTGAGTAGTCTCAAAACGTTGTGTGCTCTGGTGTTTCCAAGACATGCTGTGGGGCCCAAGTAATGTGACAGCCCAGAGTATGGAGAACTGAAACAAAATAGCATAGAGGCTACTGCACACCCACTACTTTCATCAGACCTGTAGCTATAATACCAGGATGCTGGAAAGCAGAGGGAGGACCACAGAATCTCCAATTTAATAATCATAGAATCATAGAAGTGTCGGACTGGAAGGGACCTTGAGAGGTCTTCTAGTCTTGTCCCCTGCACTCAAGGCAGGACTAAGTATTATCTAGACCATCCCAGACAGGTGTTTGTCTAACCTGCTCTTAAAAATCTGCAATGATGGATATTCCACAGCCTCTCTATAGACAATTTATTCCAGTGCTTAACTGCCCTGACAGTTAGGTAGTTTTTCTTAATGTCATAACTAAACCACCTTTGCTGCAATTTAAGCCCATTGCTTCTTATCCTATCCTCAGAGGTTAATGAGAACAACTTTTCTCCCTTCTCCTTGTAAAACCTTTTATGAACTTGAAAACTGTTACCATGTCCTCCCTCAGTCTTCTCTTCTCTAGACTAAATCCCCACCACAGAACCTCCCCACTAAATAATTCTTTTCTAGGGGTATGGAGTACCTACTCATTCTCAGAAAAGTATTCCTGGTTTCTGGGGAGGAGGAGGAAGACAAATACAACCCACGTGAAACTTCCTCCCAGTATCTCAAGTTTTCCTTTAGTCTCTAACATGAGCCAGAAGTTCACTTGTTAGCATGGATTTGTTTTACAGGTAGCACAAGCATATTCTGTATGAACAAAGTGATCGTTAAGACTATGGTATGGTGGTTGGGATTTCATTGGTTTGTAATGCATTTTAAAGAGGATCTTGTGGGAAAAGAGAGGCTTTTCGGGTATACAGACAAGGACAACCAATACCTTCCAGGTCTTTGTCTGTTTCCACCCCCAACCCTCCACAAACACCACTCCAAAAACCCCGTAAGCATTCATAATGCTTAAAGATGTGCATAGAATTCCAAACACTTTAACCAGTGCTCATAGTCAATGTAAACTTACAGACACTGTCAGAAAGGCACAAGAGCAGAAATCTGGAGGTAACATTGTTGGCTTTATTTCTTTCCCATGGGAACCTGAATAATGAAAACTTATTCACATCTGGAACCAACCTTATATTCGTACAACTTTAAAAACAGATCATATTGGCTAAAAATACAAACTTTTAACTCTGCTTGACAAAAGGTGAACTATTTGTTTCAAACACTGCTTTTTATTTCTTCTCATGTAATACACAAGTAATTTTCCTACATTATTCTTAATGAAATTTTAAAATAACTAAACAACAATAGAAACAAAAATTAATCTGGGAAAATTTGCGAATTGTGCACCCCAAACTCATTTATTCTAGAGCTAGTTCACAAACTTTGACAGATGTGTTATGGCTCTGTTTAAATATTTAGTCAGTAAAAGGCTAAAATGAAAAAGCCAGAATGATTTAGTTCTTCTCTAGGGTGGTCTACAGGCAATTTTTGGTACCAGTGGTGTTGCCAGGGAAACAAAATGAAAACAGGTGCCATCAAATTCAAATTAAAGATTTAGTTCTATTTTAAACCACCTTAAAACAAAGTTTCCATAAACTTTTTAACTGAAACTACTACACATTTGACAACATTTTATAACAAGAAAAGGATTATAAGTTGTCTTTAGACCATCAAATTTTAACTGTAACAAATTTAGACTGATTGGCAACCCTTCCTTTTAAATACATTTTTTACATTAAATATGCATCATCCTCTTTAAAAATGACTTGGGGTATATTAAGAGGCAATATAATACCAAGAAAGAAAAGAGGGTGTACACAGACTTTAATAGATTCCTCAAACCCAAATTTTACCTTCCTTCTAATCTAAATAATTTTTAAAGTTTCTACAAAGTAAACAATCCGTATAAACTGAAAACATATAAAAGGTTCTTACAGTGAGTAGCAGAATGGAAGCTTAACATTTTTCTCCTAAGTCTGAGTGTGGTTTTCTCCCACATGATTAAAAATTGAATAATGTTCCTCTAACCCAAATCCAAATAAAATCCAAAATCCAAGTAAAAAATAATGTGGCCACACACTAGCCAAGTGTCTTTACAATACTTACCCAAGTCAGTCAGCTAAACTGGCAAAAAAAAGTCAAGTTTAAAAATTCAAGATATACTTTATTGGGAAGACGAAACATTGAATCAGACTTTCAAGAGAAACTTCAATCATTTACTGAGCTCTCCTTGGCTTTAGCAAGACGCTAGTCATAAAAAAAAAACTTGAAAGGTTACACTTCAATTAAAAAGCAGAACATAAATTCCTTCTTCAATAAAGCTGATTGTCAGTGCCCCTGAATAAAAGTTGACCTTGCATACTTTGCATTAATCTTGGAAACTAAGAGTTGATAACAATAAAAAGAAGTAGAAGTATCTGTAGTAAATATACATTGCTACTAACTTAAAGTGTCGAACTCTATGGTGAAGTTTACAATATCCTGTGGGATAATGTGGAATTTTTAGTTAAAAGAGCTCTCTGTAAGACTGTACATAAACACCTTGCTGAATATTTTATCGAGCCCATAGTTCAAGTTAACATAAATTGTGTAAATTTGCCATATGATGATGTGCACAGATGATTAAATGGTTTGCTTCAAATAAGGATTTTTGTTACAGTAGCAGGGAACAAAATCAATCTTTTACAATATTCACCTAAATTCAAATTTAAATGGAATTCAATGACTTACCCATGGTTAACGTACTTGAAGTACGACCTTTTTAAGATATTCAAGCTGCAGAAAAGTTTTGCCTTGCACTTTGATCTACATGGCTATTTTACTTACATCACAAATGATCAGACTATATGGCAGTTTAAATTCTTTCAGTTAGTTCAAAGTTTTGCTTTTAAAATTTCTCTGGGGAAAAGGGAGCTAACACATTAGTATGGAATAACAAAGCAAGCTAAGCTAGGTATGTTGAATATTTTCCAGTCTTTAACCACAATGACAATTTCATCAAATTGTCTTCAACAACACTTAAAAATGTAGGGCCTGATCCAACCTCTATTAAGTCACTGGAAACACTTCTATTGACTTCAGTTTGGGTTGAATTGGGCCTCTAAGCATTACTCTTCATATATCTTTGAAAATAATATTCCCAACTCAAACATTTCCCTATTAAAACATCTTGCAAATAAATGAATAGTATCATGGCACAGGTTTATTTCAGATTAGCACTTGTAAGTATTCAAATCATAAATATATAGCATTACATGAAGCTAACCAACATCAAACTTCCTTTACAGTTAGTTATTGCAGTTAAAGTTTCAAGTTAACTCACTTGTGTGTAATTATGAAATTACTGCATCGATCTTCTGCTTACTTTGAAAGTGATTAATCAAAGTCAGAGAAAGCCAACCATCAACTGAAGTATGTTTCAGATTTCCCATTCAGGGATAAGTCTAAAAAGATGAGCTAACTTTATTTTAATTAAATCCTTATTTAGAAGCATGAAATAAATGTTTTCAATGTAATTCCAATTAGACTTCAGTTGTAGTCCAAATTTCAAATATTCTCTGCTTCTGCTACTTCATTACACATCCCAGATTAATCTTTCCTACTTGTACAACAGAAATAGTCAACAACAAACTTAATATCATACAAAGGTTGATTTGTTTTGGGGGGAGGGGTTAAACTTGTTCTAGAAGAGATACAAAACCGTATTTAGGTGCCCTACTCCAAATAAAACAACATCAGTGATGTGATATGTAGCACTCATGGGGGTAGCTCTTGGGAACCCCTTCTTCAGGCTCCTCTAAACCAAATGGTTCCTCCAACCCCAGACACTTCCTCTCTCAATTTTAAATTCTAATTATTTATATAAAGTAGTGGTCATTATGTGCTAAGCACTTTCTTGACACTGAAGAAAGATGCTCTTTGATTTGAAGGCTCATAATCTAAAGACAGACAAATAGAGGTAAGGAAAAGGGGGAGCAAAAACAACAGCCAATTTATATACAGTCAATTGATTCACTATAAGCAGCATAGCAGAAGTGGGTTTTTTAAAGACTTAAATGTGGATGGAGTAGGGATCTTGTGATGAACTCTAAATCTGCTTTTGTAAGGACTACGTAAAAACTGAGTTACAACCTCAGCATTTGGCCCTTTGTACTTAGGAACCATAAGCCTACCAGGCTTAATGTAATTTATCAATAGGCTCCTCTAGCCAGTGTGCAGATTTCTACTTCATTAGAAAAATTTCCATCCATAATTCCTTATTTTTAGTGAACTCTCCTTCCAGATTTACTGTAGCTTAGCTGCAGTCTTACATAAGTAGTACCTTTTGGATTTCCAAAACTGAACTCATTCCTCATACAACTATCTTCACTGTCATCTTCATAGACTTTACCATGCCTTCCTTTCCTTATATCTTGTTTATGCCTGTGCCATTTTTGTCAATGAAGAGCTACATGGCAATGACTGCTTCTCTTGGACTAAAGTAATATAAATTCTCAGGTCCCATCATTCCTCCTAAATCCACACACGATGTGGAGCCTCTGCACTTGGATCCATACGAAAGGGGAATTCAGCTGTCCCTGTGGCATCATCACACCCACTATACTCTGGACCCTACAGAGACCTCTCTGTTCAGCCCCGGTCCCAAGTCTCTTCCAACTCCCATGATCCACACATATCCCTGGGGATCCTCCGTTCTAGGAAGAAACCCTATGGTCTTTTCTGTGGGGAAGAGGGAACCCTGATCCCTGATGGAGCAGTATGGAGAGATCTCTACAAGGAGATCCTTGCAGACATTTCCTCCCCAAAGTCCCCCTTCTTATAGGCTTTGCCATGGGACAGGATGATGTTCCTTTCTATCTTGGTCTGTGAACAGTGCTGCACAAGGTAACTCCCGTTTGTGCATGAATCTAGGAGATCAAGGTTTATTTTCTTTTAAACACTAGAGACTGGGTTCTGGTATGCTGTAGACTAGAACTCCATTATTACATGACAGATTCATTGCACATTACTGAATTTGTTAAAGTGGGAGACAGTAAATGAACACACAAAATTAAAAAGTAAGTTGTGTATCACAGAGTGCACTTTATTTATTATGAAAACTCCTGATTGTAGTTGTTTTAATTACCTGACGGCACTTCATAATAAACTATTAATTTACTGTAGTATTTTTTGGTAAAATAATTAATTCTGAGTAGTAGATGACTTCACTACAAGCCTGTGTCAGATGTGCTGAGAAGTGGGAAGAAACTGCGTTATCCTGGACAAATTATAAAGGGTCAGATTATGCCTTGCAGGCACCTGCCTGTGCAGGGAGAAGAGAGCACAGTGACTCAAAAGAACACAGTGGCTGTAAGTGTGCTTGGGTCTTCCATAGGGTACAGCAACAAAGGAGAAAGGCTCCTGCATCTTCCTCCCACCACAATGAATACCTACACAAAGGCCAGGCACAATCTGGCGCAAGAGTGGATTGTCAAGGTTCTAATCTTTGGGGAGATTCATGAAAATCTGAAAAAAAACCTGTTACTAACCTCCATAACTGGTGTCCTTCGAGATGTGTTGCTCATGTCCATTCTAATGTAGGTGTGTGCTTGCCCCAAGCACTGCTGCCAGAAAGTTTTTCTCTCAGTGGTATCCACCAGATCGTCTCTGGTGTCCCCTGGAGTAATGCATATAAAGAGCCCTGCCAATCTATCGCCCCATCAGTTCCTTCTTGCTGGCTAACTCCAACAGAGGGGCAGAGGCAGGGAGTTTTGGGTTGGACATGAGCAACACATCTTGAAGAACAAGTTACGGAAGATTAGTAACCGTTTTTTCTTCTTTGAGTGCTTGCTCATGTCCATTGCAATGTAGGGGAATCCCAAGCAGTTTTACAGGTGGAGGTTTCGTAGTTCATTGGCATGCTGACTATAATACTGCTCAGACAAAACCCACATTGTCTCTAGCCTGCTGGGTGACGGCATAATGAGATGCAAAGACGCAGACTGACGACCACGTTGCCACTCTGCAGATGGCCTACTTAGGAACTTGAACTACGAATGCCACCGAAGATGCTTGAGCCCTGGAAGAATGCGCCGCTAGGGCAGGAGGAGCGGGGACTTTTGCCAGGTCATAACATGTATGGATACAGGAAGTGATATACGAGGAGATACTCTGGGCCGAGACTGAAAGGCCTTTCATCCTGTCTGCAATGGCGACAAAAAGCTGTGTACATTTTCTAAATGACTTAGTCCTTTCTATACAGAAGGCTAGTGCACATCTAACATCCAGTGAGTGGAGTCTGTTCCTCTTTGTTGGTATGTGGCTTTGGATAGAAGACTGGAAGGAAGATATGTTGGTTACTATGGAATTGTGAGACCACCTTTGGAAGGAAGTCTGCATGTGGCCTCAATTGAACCTTGTCCTTGAAGACGACCGTATAAGATGGCTCCGACATAAGGGCTCGGATTTCTGAGACCCTTCAGGTAGAAGTAATGACCACCAGTAATGGCCACTACCTTTCAGGATAAGAAGAGCAGAAAGCATGTTGCCAGCAGTTCAAATTGAGGTCCTGTCAGCCATGCTAACACCAGGTTGAGGTCCCATAGCGGGAGAGACTGTCATACCTGGAGGTATAATCTCTCCAGGACTTTGAGGAAACGACCACAGATAGAGTTTGAGAAAACAGAACAGCCAGACTAAACAAGCCCAATTTTTTCAATCTTCCTTGAGTGGACCACGCGGAATTCCCACAAGTGGAGAGCTTCCTGGCACAGGAGAGAGAGGAGCATGCCCCAGCCTGCCTGTTTATATAAAACTTCACAGTCATGTTGTCTGTGAGGACTAACACATACTTGCCTCCAAGTGGGTTTGGAACACCTGAAGGCTAGGCAAACTGCCCTGAGCTTCCTGACACTGATGTGTAACAGGAGCTTCTCTGGAGACCAGAAGCCCTGAATTCTGAGGAGCCCTAAATGAGCTCCCCAGCCCATCGCCAAAGCATCTGGGATGAGAGACATTGACGGATGGGATCTCGAGAACAGGACTCCAGCACACACTGCCGGTGAATCCAGCCACCAAAGAAAGGAAGCGATCATTGATGTGGGAAGTGTGACTACGGTGTCCTAGTGATGTCAGCCTGGTGCATATACCGAAGTCAGCCAAGCCTGAAGAGGTCAGACATCTTCAGGCTTGGCTGGCATCGGTATATGCACCAGGCTGACATGTTCCACCATGTAAGTGCATGATGACATATGGCCCAGGAGGTTTAGGCTGTTCCTCACCATGGTGATGGGGTGGTTCCTGAGGCTTTCTATGCGTGCCCTATCACTTGGAACTGGGATTCCAGAAGGAAGGCTCTGGCTTGGACTGAGTCAAGGATCGCCCCGATAAATTCTATCCTTTGAACTAGGGAGAGGATAGACTTAAAATCATAGAAGATTAGGGTTGGAAGAGACCTCAGGGGTCATCTAGTCCAACACTCTGCTCAAAGCAGGACCACCCCCCACTAAATCATCTCAGCCAGGGTTTTGTCAATCTGGGCCTTAAAAACCTCTAAGGCTGGAGAGTCCACCACCTCCCTAGATAACCCATTCCAGTGCTTCACCACCCTCCTAGTGAAATAGTTTTTCCTAATATCAACTTAGACCTCTCCCACTGTAACTTGAGACTATTGCTCCTTGTTCTGTCATCTGCCACCACTGAAAACAGCCTAGCTCCATCCCAATACTTCTGGGTATATATTAACAGGCTCAAGTCCTGGAAAGTTGACTGTATTAACTTTACATTTGTCTCTACCTAGGCCTTGATCTGACCTCTAATCAGCCAGTTGATGAGGTAAGGTAGACCTGAACCCCTTGTTTCCTCAGTAAGGCTGTGACAATTGCCATGCACTTCATGAACACCCAAGAGGCCGCTGACAGGCCGAACAGGAGCACAGCAAACTGGTAGTGTGCATGGTTCACAATGAATCTGAGGAACCTTCTGTGTCCCTGAAAGACTGCAACATGAAAATAAGTGTCCTTCAAACTGAAGGTGGCATACCAGTCCCCTGGATCCCGGAGGAGATGATGGAGGCCAAGGAAGACCATGTGACACTTCAGTTTCTTCATGACTTTTTTGAGCTTCTGCAGGTCCAGAATTGGTCTGAAACTGCTGTTGGCCTTCAGGATTAGGAAATAATGGGAGTAGAACCCCCAGCACCATAGCTCTCATGGAACCTCCTCCACAGCTCCCTCCTGCACCTCTTAAATAAGAAGTTGCTCATGAGAAGGGTCCCTGAAGAGGGACAGGGAGGAAGGGTGGGAAGGGGAGAAACAACTGAACTGAAGAGTGTATCCCAGTGCTAGCATGAGTAGCGCCCACCAGTCCCAGGCAATGCAGGTCCATGCCCAATAGAAGTGGGATAAACCATACACAAAAGCTAGGGAATCTGGATTCATGCTTCAGCCTCATAAGTTGCCCCCCAAAGCGTCACATCATAAGGCCTTCTTGGACCTTGCCGAGTGTCTGGGGAGGTCTTAGAGTGGCCCGGTGTGGACTGCACTCTACTAGAGTCTCTGTGACCTCAGGGGCGAGGATTGACCTCTGTCCACCTTCCTCTGCTTCTTTTTCGGCACCGGTGACAGAGAACGGTGTCAAGAGTCCTTGGCTGGAGCAGTCTTCTTCAGCCCTGGAGATGATGGACGATGCTGAGGCTCCCAAGAGGTAGAAACAACATCCCTTCTCGGTGCTGGAGATGGAGATCAGTGCTAAGTCCTAATAGTCACCAGGGCACTCCTGACAGAAGCTGAAGTACTCGGTGCCAAGTCCAAGTGACTCAGCTCTGAGGGAGGATGGAGAGCTGCCTCCATGAAGATAAACGTAAGTCTTGCATCTCTGTCTTTTTTGGTGCAGGGCCTGAAGTCCTTGCAGGTCTTGCAGTGCTCCCACATGTGAGCTTCCTCCAGGCACTTAAGGCAGCTGGAATGGGTGCTTCTTACCAGCATAGGCTTAAACCCTGGAGAACAAGGCATACCCCAGTGCTGGGCAGAGACTAACCCTGCAACATGAGATTCCTTACCTAACTGTTCTAACAAACAACTATAATAACTGTAACTATATACAACAAGTTGGAAACAAAGTCCACTGAGGAGTTCTTGCAAACACAAGGACAAAGTAATTCTAGCGACCATCAAAGGTGGTAAGAAGGAACTGAAGGGGGGGTGACAGGTCAGCCGGGCCCTTTATACTGGCACCATATGCGTGTGACTCCAGGGGGCACCAGAGCCGACCTGACAGATACCATTTAGGAATAAACTTTCCGCCAGCAGTTCTCAAGGCAAGTACACACCTACATTGGAATGGACATGAGCAAGCACTCAAAGAAGACTAAAGTCTTTCCCAGACCTGAAGAAGAGCTCTGAGGCTTGAAAGCTTGTTTCTCTCACCAACAGAAATTAGTTCAATAAAAGTGATTACCTCACCCTTGTCTCTCTGTGTATCAGAATCAGACTGGAAATGCCCATGAGTCACAAGCACTTTTTTAGGATGAGGGAGGGATTACAATTTGTTGTAAAAGCCCTTTGTTCTTCCTATTTAGTTTTAATCCACCTCTGGATACACATGAGATAAAGTATAAACAAGTGAAGTTGTCAAATATTTATATCTGACTTATTTTCATTATATAAATATGGCATTCATTGCAAAAACAGGTAACATTTATCTTAAATGTTTCTTTAAACTTAGAAACATTTATCCTTAACATTTTGCACCCTAAAGAGTATCGCATCTAGCTACCACAATGACTGAACTCCTAATATATTAATAATGTTGACATAAAGAAGCAATTGATTGACCACAGAAAGTAATACACTTACTAGCAAGCACTGTGGGTGGCACCAATGGGCCAGGATTTCTCACCTGTGTCTGGATATTCAAATTTTGGCAATATGACGTCTATCTAACCAGGTGTATGCAAATATCTGATGTAGTCATACACATCAAGTATTTGCTTACGTAGATTACATATGTGCAGCTATGTATGCCTAATTTTCAAAAATTTGCCTGAAATCTATCTTCTCTGTGGTCTATTTCAGAAGCTTTCAAGAAAGGGGTAAAATTATGAATTAGGGTCCTGGATCTTTACTATACACCAGTATCACACCACCACACCAGAAGCGGCTTTCTATAATAACTAGGTAGCAAGCAGCTCAAGTAGAGAGGTCCTCTGCTTAAATTCTGTATGCATAGTTCTCTGTTCAAGGTTAAGAAAACCATGTTTGTGTATTCTGGCAAGAGAAATACATTTTAAATGAAAAAGCATTTGGCATGATGTGTTTTTAAAATATTGTACTGCTAGAAGGAAGTATCTAACAATCTGTTCATTATTTATTGTATGGGGGGGGTTATACGGATAATTATTCGAGTTTTGGAAAGATCTCTCAGTTGGATAGGCTGCTTGCTGATGCAAAGTAACAGCATATTTAAATTAAAATGTAAAGCTTGCTTTATTAAGGTCTCTTAAGAAAACATCACACTTCCTTAAAGTTTAGCTCTCAGAAAAACAGTGGGGGAAAAAATGTAGCAAAAAATACAATTCTTAGCTCAATGTTGATATTAATGCCCCGTTTGTCCAACTGCCATTTGAACCACAAACAGCACTACTGTCTCTGAGGAAAAGCACTACATATCCAATTACCAGATGAAGTGGCATTTCTCATGGTGATTTATGTGGGAGGCAACTTCTTGGACTACAGAAAGAATCAATTTATACTCACAATATATGTTCTCTCTTTAAAATAAATATTGTTCTGGTATTAATTGTGCTCATGTTTGTCTTGAATACGTTAATCACTAATTTGAAATTCTAACCATGAATAGGGCCACTAAGAATATGTATTATGGAGCAAGCCCTGCCCTCAGCTTCTCACAAATGGAGGGCCACCTGGCAGTGGAATCTAGGCAGTTATTCTCTGCTAAGTAGGCAGTCCTCAGGGGGCTGTGCAGAGGGTGCATACTACCTGCAGAGTATAGAGCTCTGTAGTCCTCGCGGTCCCTGCATAACACAGTCCAGCAGAAAGGTGGGGCAGTTCGCCCACACAATTCCTCTAGCCCTTACCTATATGGGACACTACAACCCTGGAGACTCCTACAATCATTACGCTCTGTTGCTCATCCATTCTTCTCCCCTCACCCTGACATCTTCCTTACACTCAGCAAAAATTCCTGCTCCTAATTAGATATGAACATGACACAACAAAACAAAACAGTTAAGCATTACTGGACTACCTAATGTACTAACAGTACTCCTAGGGGAATTCTACACCAAAAAATTAAAAATTCTGTGCACAATGTTTTAAAATTCTGCATATTTTATTTGTCAAAATAACACAATATAATCACTCTGGTTTCAATTATTTCTGTAATTTATTTAAACTACAATACAATGGATGAAGAATAGGAGTGGGGAGCACTGGAGGAAATCCCCAAATGTCCTTGCCTAATGTTAATGTAGCTAGGTTTGACCCTGTCTTTCTAGTTATTAGTCAACAAATACATGCAGCCATATGCTCAATGTTACATCATAGGCAACTGAGGAGCAAGTGAGAGCTGCGGAATCAAACTCACCATTTATATTGGCTACTGAACATCTCCAGGAAGGTCAGTAGCAAACAGTTCATGGAGCATATTTTGATAGCATATTTGATGCATTCTATATGCATCCGAAGAAGTGGGCTGTAGTCCACGAAAGCTTATGCTCTAATAAATTTGTTAGTCTCTAAGGTGCCACAAGTACTCCTGTTCTTCTTTTTGCGGATACAGACTAACACGGCTGTTACTCTGAAACTTGTTATTTTGATAGGGTATTTTTTCAGTCCAAAAATTTAGACCCGTTCTACTCATTAAAGCATCATAAGCTTTTATAAAGACATACTGTCCATTATACCACTCTGGCAATGTAAAGGAGCCTTAAAACTTTTACACCTGATTTATACTCCTGGGGGAATTCACAAAGACAAAGAGAACAATTTACTAAGCAGGCAGGCTGCTACATTCTGCTCTGACTGAGAGGACAGAGCCTGCTCCATGCCTACCTCCTCAGAAACACCCTGAAGCCCTGCCCCTCCATGCAGAGTGTGCTGCAATAGCGAATGAGAGGGACAGAGTGTCTCTCTCTCTCTCTCTCACACACACACACACACATACCTGCCCACCCCTCCTCCAGGCAATGATTTGTGTCTCTACCAGCTGCTCTGGGCGCCCAAACCAACCTGCTTGCGTTGCCAGGGAGGGGTGCATGAACACTCTTGTGCTTCCCTTTGCTTCCCCGTCAGAAGTCATTTTTCTGCAGGGAAGCAAAAGGATTCTTTGGGGGACATGAATTCTGTGCACACGCAGTGACGCTAAATTCCCCAGGAGTATAACATGGCCCTCATCCCCATGGTATCTGAGCACATCACCATCTTGAATGCATTTATCTTCAATACCGCTGTAAAATGGGTATTATCCCCATTTTCACAGATAGAGAATTGAGGTGCAGAAAGGCTAAGTGACCTGCCCAAGTTCACATAGAAAGTCTGTGGTGGAGCATGGAATTGAACCCAGGTCTCCCCAGTCCTAGGCCAGTGTCTTTAATCCTGGACCATCCTTCCTCTCTGTACCTTAGTTCTTTCCCAGAAAACCAGAGTACCCTATACCAATGGTTCTCAACCAGGGCCTGGGGGGCCACGAGCAGGTTTCAGGGGGGCCAATGTTAGACTTGCTGGGCCCCGGGGAAGAAAGCAGAAGCCCCACCACATGAGGCTGAACTCCGGGGCCCTGACCCCATCACCAGGGGCTGAAGTCAAACTAAGCTTTGCAAGGACCCCTGTGGCATGGGGGCCCAGGCAATTACCTAGCTTGCTACCCCCTAACCCGGCCCTGGCTTTTATATGCAGAAAACGAATTGTGGTGGCACAGGTGGGCCGTGGAGTTTTTATAGCCTATGGGGGGGGGGGGGTTGCCTCAGAAAGAAAAAGGTTAAGAACGCCTGCTATATACAATCTATCAAAATTTATTAAGGGTTTGAACATGTGTGGCATAAGAAACAGATATTAAGGCAGTTCATGCCCTAGAGCACTTACAAGATGCACTAAGATCCAGAGGATGGAGAAATGTATTCCTTAATCCTATGTTCATTTTAAAAAAAATGTATTCCCAGATCTATTTTTCTTTTATCTGGCTATGTGCACACATATATGCCAGAGGTGGCCAAACTGTGGCTCGCAAGCCACATGCGTCTTTTACTGTTAAAGTGTGACTTCTGGAGCCCCCCATGCCCCTCCCTCTATTCGCCACATACCAGATTTACTTATTTGAAACAATGCTAACACAATAAGACAAATCACTTAAAGTATACACAAGATTTAGTTTTAAGGGAGCTACTATTGTAGTCTCTTTCCTACTCTGGGAGTGGCCCTGGACAAGAGGCCCCAGGCAGGTGTGGGGATACTCACGAGTCCCCAGCTGGCTGCTGTGCAGTTGAAGTTCGTCCCGGTTGATGAGAGGGTCGCCTCAATGAGACTTTGAGTCTCAGAGAGGAAAACCCTGATTGTTGTTTGTGCCAATGCGCCTAACAGCAGTTCAGAGTACACGGCCTGAAGGCAGCTGGTGCCTGTCATGGTGGAAACCCTAGGTGAGGGGAGCTGTCAAAGCAAAGAAGGATGCCTTCCAAGAAATGCTCACAAACCGGACTCCTGATATGGCGGAGAGGTACCCGCTGGCTAAGAGGGCTGTGGCTGTCATGGTCATTGAAGCAAAAGCCCAAGCTTGGGAGAAGTTTGGAAAGACCATAGAGAATGAGTACTGGATGACCTCAAAGGTGTTCTGGCAAACCATTCATCGCCTTAGGAGGGGTTGGTGGGACGTTGCCCAAGCTGTTCTCAGCATGGGTGGTGAAATGCTGACCTTGACTGAGGAGATTGTTGAGAGGTGGAAGGAGCACTCTGAGGAACTTCTCAACCCAGTGGCCATGCCCTCCCTTCAAGAGGCAGTGCTGGAAACCTCCAGTGAGATCAGACCTATTTCTGTTGTTGAGGTCACTACAGTGTTAAAGTGCCTCCGTAGTGGTAAGGTAGCAGGGATGGATGAGATTCATCTGGAGATGTTGAAATCATGGGACAACGTTGGGGTGTTGTGGTTAATATGCCTCTTCACTGACACGTGGAAGGCTGGCGCAGTACCTCTGGAATAGCAAACCAGGGTAATGGTCCCAATCTTTAAGAAAGGAGACCAGAAGGTGTGCTCCAACTATAGAGGGATCACATTCCTCAGACTCCCTGGCAAAACCTATGCCAGGGTGATAAAGAGGAGGTTACTCCTGAACCTCAGATTCAGGAGGAACAATGCAGATTCTGTCCCGGCCATGGAACAACAGACTAGCTCTTTACTCTCTCACAGATATTCAAGGCATCGTGGGACTTTGCTAATCCAGTCTACCTTTGTTTTGGAGAAGGCATATGACCACATTCCCTGAGGTGTGGAAAGTGCCATGGGAGTATGAGATACCAGTGTCGCTTTTTCATGCTATCCAGTCCCTCTATACTCAGAGTGATAGTTGTGTTTGTATTCTTGGCATTAAGTCAAGTTAGTTCAAAGTGGGTGTTGGAGTCCACCAAGGGTGCGTCTTGTCCCCACTTCTATTCATGATTTTCATGGACAGAATATCGAGCTGAATGTTTCACTGCTGAGTGTGAAGTGGTTGGGATGAGAATCAGCACCTCCAAATTGGAGGTCATGGTCCTCTCCCGGAAGAAAGTGGACTGTTCTCTCCAGGTGAAGGGGGAGCAACTGCCCTCAGTGGAAGAGTTCAGGTATCTAGGGGTCTTGTTCACGAGTGATGGTAAGCAGGAGCGTGACATTGACTGGCGAATTGGTGCGGTGACAGCAGTGATGTGGGCACTGTACTGATCCATTGTTTTGAAGAGGGAGCTGAGTTCTCAGACAAAGTTCTCAGTTTACAGGTCAATCTACATCCCCATCCTCACCTATGGTCATGAACTTTGGATAATGACCAAAAGGATGAGATCACGGGTACAAGTGGCAGATATGAGGTTTCTCTGCAGGGTGGCTGGGCTTACTCTCCAAGAGAGGGTGAGGGGCTTAGCTATTCAGGAGAGCCTAAGACTAGAGCCACTACTCCTCCAGATCGAGAGGAGCCAGCTAAGGTGGTTTGGGCACCTGATAAGGATGCCCCCTGGGAGGCTTCCCTTGGAACTCCACTGGGCATGTCCTACAGACAGGAGGCCCTAAGGGCATGCTGGAAGGATTATCTCTCCTGGCTGGCCTTGGAATGCTGGGAAATCCCTCAGGAGGAGCTGGAACCTGTTGTGGAGGAAAGGGAGTTCAGGTCCTCCCTATTCTCCAT
The DNA here is from genome assembly GCF_027887155.1 of Malaclemys terrapin pileata. Lineage (NCBI taxonomy): Eukaryota > Metazoa > Chordata > Testudines > Emydidae > Malaclemys > Malaclemys terrapin. Next base: position 39,777,459 of record NC_071506.1, on the reverse strand, counting down.
GCTGCCACCGCGACCCTCACCAGAAAAAGCTGAATAAAGGAAACGAAGATGAAGAAGGGAGCTACATTCCATAGCATCTGCAATATAAGTATTAAATAATATTCATCGTCATCATCCTGAAAAGCCCTACTTATTCAGTCTCATCAAGCCACACTGCCATCCTCTTGGAAATAGAAAAAAAAAAGAATAAATTAAGTATGAACTTATAATCAAAATTAATTTCGACAATGATCTTTAAAGGGCAACTTTATAATCTTATTTCTTAATGTATATTGTTGTTACGTAACTGTGTTTATCAAAATGCACACAGCACATGTTTCAGGTACAAATATTAGGTAGCTTCTACCCCAAGACAGAAGAGACCTTAAATTACAATCTATTCTTGCATTCCTTCTCCTAGAGATAGGAACCATGCCTTACCTAGTTTATACATTGATTAGCACATTGTGGGCACTACCGTAAACAAATAATAAAAGATGGTTATAAATTCCTATAGTCTGTGTAAAGAAGGCCTTCATAACTATCTTCTAGGAATTAAAACCAAATCGCAAAAGAAAAAACTGCAAAATGCTTTATTGAAACTGACAGAACTATTCCACCTGTTGGAGACAGGAAATGAACTAGATTATTCAATTAGAATTATTCATATAATAAGAGTGATGGGATCAGCAAAAGTGGATTTTTCAGTCTTTTGGTATATATTTACAGGAGATTTTAATTTAGAGAAAACTATTTCCCCATTGTTTGGGACAGAGGTCTTCTTTAGCGAATAGTGCCTAAAGCCATACTTACCCAGTTTATCTGGCACTAATTCCCACTGCAGTCCATACTTATAATGCCATAGATTCACAGATTCCAAGGCCAGAAAGGACTACAGTATTGTGATCTCATGACTTTATACAGCTATAAGGGAGGTGGGAGTGGCACTCTTGCAGGAGAGAAAGAATAAATATCTAGATTGTGGACTGACCAGTTCTCAGGGAGGAACCCTAGGAACAGTCAAACTTGGAGAGGTATAAATGAACTTTATGATATTTTGTTGCAGATTTGTTTGTTAACAAAGCCAAACACCAGGAAGGGAATGAATTTGGACTGTAAATAGCATGTGGACTATGTATGTAGAGCAGGTTGGGAAAGATTCCATTTCAAAGTTTAATACAATTTACTTTCTTTGCTTGTTAAAGAAGATTCTGTAAGCAAGGATTTTGGAGGGCACACCTTGATAACCAGAAAGGCAAATATTGCTAGAGTATTACAGAAGCTTCCAATTACCAAACTGGTAATTTGAATTTTCACTGATGACAGGGTCTAGACTAGAGCTAGTATAACAAAAAAGAATATGGTCAGTGCCAACCTTTTGTTTGCATTACAAAAGAAGAAGATGGTAGAAATGAATGGAAATAATAAAGGTAGCTGTTGATTAGGGAGGAAAAGAGTGACTAAAGTAGCTGATGGTTTCATTTAAATACAGATAGTAACAGGATGCAAACAAATATGACGGTATCCATACCACAAATATCACTCACTGCTATTTCTAGGGGCTGTCTTTCCATGTTCTAGAGTAGTCCTGATGCCCACAAGATTTCTCCCTTTTAAGACGTCCTTCGTCAAAGAGGTGGTATTCTGAAGAACAGATGTTGCTTTCTGATGTACACCGCTACCTCGATATAACGCAACCCGATATAACAAGAATTTGGATATAACGCAGTAAAGCAGTGCTCCGGGGGGGCGGGGCTGCGCACTCCGGTGGATCAAAGCAAGTTCAGTATAACGTGGTTTCACCTATAACGCGGTAAGATTTTTTGGCTCCCGTGGACAGCGATATATCGAGGTAGAGGTGTATGTCTTTATTTAATGCTACCAGCAGCATGAATGAAGTTATACACTAGATGGATGAGGCAACGCAGGCCACTTACATGTATGAAAAAAGTGCTACTATTAGACTATTGGGTTGGCTTATGGTCATGGCCTTTCCAGCATAAGCCAAACATGGTGGTCCCAGGCGGTAACAGCCTCAGATCTACAACACAACCAGATGAAATGGCACTCATCACCTTTATGTAGTCACAAATACTTAACCACAAGTTTAAATACTTTACAAGAAGAAATCATTGCTATTCTTCAACCTGAAATGCCTTTTTCCTCCCTTCTCATCCTTCCCAAACTGAAACTTAGTACAATTCTTTGGAGTAGCTAGAGTGTGGTTAAATGGAGGAAGCGATGCTTGTTTGCATGGAATCTGCTATTTCCTCCCTGCCAAAACACTTGTTTAAAAAAGTCATGTAATATTTCTATTAAACTGTAAATGCAGTCGACAAGGAAATGGCCTACCGGCAGTGTATTACCTTTGTGGCAATGCCAACCGGCCTACAGCAAAATAGCGCATATAACATGCATTCCCAAGTAACAAAATTGTACTTTACATAAATACCACAGAACTCAAGCAAGATCCAGAAAAAGCAATGAAAATTTGCCCAAGCTTTCATGCTTGCCTATATCAATTGTATGTCATAACTAAAACAAAATAGAAAAGCATCTACATATGTCCAAGGATCCTGTGAAGTTAGATCATATAACTCTGGGAAAACTATTGCAACTTAAATCTGTGTATTTCTTGTTAACCACTGTAACAGCTCACTAATAAAAATTAAGAAAACCTGTGGGTATCAAATATACAAAAGAGTACTAACAGCATACAAGTCCTTAAAGACCATAACACAATTTATTAACAAGAACATGTGTTCTGTGTAATCCAGAATTGTTATGTTAAATTACTTTGGCCTTTGATATCATTCATTTGATTACAAGAATTAAAAAGACTCACAAACTTTCAAATTCAAACAGTGACCTTTGGTTTATAAGCAGCTATTGTCATACTGATAAAATCCTCTCTGATAATTTAGTCCTTACCTTTCATTACCTAGTGCAACTACATGCAATTATGTTAAAGTGATCCCAGATGTAATGAAGATGATTTCATTAATGTTTCCGAGTACAACTAAAAAACCCCAATACAATCAACTATAATTAATCTGTAATCAATACAGTTCTTCAGAACAGTTTAAAATGTTAAATCTTCATTAATTAAGCCACTCATTAAAAAAGAGCGAGCTTGAATGATATGTCTTGTTCGTCTCAATTTGAATTATTTCTAGTCATTCTTTAATTTCAAAATAGCCAAGAACAATGGCTTTGCCAAAAGTTTTATTAGGTGTTTCTTTAAATGCTACAATGTTTCAAGACCACAAAACAGTAGTTTTGCTTTAACTACTCACTAACAAAACTTTTTGCAACCTTAGAGATCATTCCTGCTTTTTTTAAAAACCATAAATCTACTAAATACTTTTGAATGTATTCAAGTTAAAGTCACTGTGTGAAAACAGCACCTTTTTACTCAACCACTGTGGTTCCCTGTATTTATATTAAAATGCTGACTCATGAGATACTGACAAAAAAAGATTAAACAATATGATAAGCAAGTATGTGTGTCATGCTTAAATATTCCCAAACATACTGGGAAACATACTGCCTTTAACAGCATATAATGTCTTGTTAATCCAGAATGGGTTCTAATTATAAATGGCACATGAAAATAACTGTTTTTATTATAATCATACTTATTAGAAAGGCATAACTATTATTTATAGTGCATTTCAATAAACAAAAGTATATCCAACTGGTAGCAGTAAAGTCCCTGGATAACACCAGTCCATGAACTTCTCAAAAAGCAATATTTTTCAATTATCATCACTCTTAGATCATACATTCTATTTATTTATTTATTTTTAATCTAAGCTAATGCAGAAATACACTGCTAACTTACTTTATGTTTAGTAACACATAAAAACTGGTTTGGAATTATGAACACTGGCAATAACAACCAATGGGTCAAATCCTGAATTCCGTTCTTGGCTATTATTAATCAAAACACCCTTTGAAGGAAGGAAGGATGGTCACGTGGTTAGAACAGTGGACTGAACTCAGGAGATCTGGGTTCAACTTCAAACAGGCTTCTTTTGTTACCTTGGGGAAGTCACTTAATCTCTCTGTGCCTTAGTTATCTATCTGTAAAATGGAGATAACAGTACTTTCTTATAAGGGGATTGTGAAAATCAATTCAATGTTTGCAAGGTACGAACTGTAGTAACAGTACCTTTTAAGTATTGGGGAGATAGAAGTCAAGCAGTGAGTGAGACCTGATTAAGGATTCCAGGATTTTGCCCACATTTCTCTATGCCATAACTCTACAGCTAGCTGTGAAAACAACATACCATGGTCAATAACTCATTTTAAAAAAAATCACATTTTACTTACTCTCATTGGATGTATATCAGCATATGGAGGTTTTCCTTCGGCCATTTCTATTGAAGTGATACCAAGGGACCAAATATCTGCCACACAGTTATAACCAATCTCTTGTATTACCTCAGGAGCCATCCAAAATGGAGTACCTATAACAGTATTTCGTTTTGCCATTGTATCCTGTAATTACATCATTTGTGCAATTAAAATTTGGACATTTGTCTGCATAGATTCCTATTACATTTGTTTCATATTTAAGGTTAGAACTGAGATTCCATTGTAAGCACTACATCGCCCTCCCCAACCCCTTCTAAATCTACAAATAACAAATACCCTCAAAACTGGTAGATGTCTGTGACTGAGGAAGAGTTTTCCTTTCAAACCTGAAGTAAATAAAACAAGGGATTTCTTGATTTTTTGCTCTTAAAATAAAGAACTTCCCTGGAGTCCAATCAGTCTAAGGTTTTTTACCACTTTATTTTATTCCTCTTCTTCTTTCCAATTTTTTGCCACAAAGTTTACTGGACTCATGTCATCAACAGGACAAAGTCTAGTTGATTTAAACTCATTTTTAAACTATATCAGCATTTTTAAATAGTGATACCGGAATGGGGCTTCAGGAGCTGCCAAGCTAATGATAGCTCACCAGCAGCTTCAGAGACAGGCCTGGTTGCATAAGAAAAATCAAGTGTAAGGGTTGTTTGCTCTCCAAGTCTCCAACACAGAGCCCAGGAAGAAGGAAAGAGGGTGTATCTACCAAGACCAATGGATTTTAGGTGGGAAGGGACAAAACTATGGGCTACCCCACGCACCTCTGTTGATCACCTTACAGGCAGAATTAAGATAGTGTGGGTACCTTAATTGAATTTCCAAACTCTCAGATGTTTGAATTTCTTGAAAATCTAATCTTAACCCTACATTTCTAGGATTTTTATTTATGTGCATATTTACTTCTATAAAATAAGGATTGTTATTAGCTAGGATTGCTAACTACAATGTTCTTATAAAGGTTTTTACTCTTAAGTTATTGATATGTACTCCCAACTGCTTCATTTCTAAGATTTTTTTAGAGGGATCACTTCATGTATTTAGTTGAGTTCATAATGTTCAACAGACGCTGTTACAATGATAATGTAAAGTTATTCCTGTTATGTCACACACAAAAAATGCAAACATTTATGATCCTACTGCCATAACAAAGGATCAAGCTCTTTTGAAATGTAGCAGTGCCCATAAATCCATATGACTAATAAGTTAGCCAGCCACTTTTCCAGGTTTTGGAACACTTGCACCTTAATGGTGCCAGAAAAGGGTCAAATTGGATTAAATAGAAAGTGGTATTTTTCCAAGCTCTGCCCACATAAATCACCAGGATGAGATTGTGCTCACTGTAGGTGTGGAGATATTCAAAATATGATCACATGCTCTCTGAGCTCCCCTGGGCTCAATAAGCTTGGCTTCCCTTTCGTGGGTCTTCAATATGCACATGAGCTCTGCTAGTCTACCTAGGGAACTGGCTCAAAACCTTTTCAGACTACTATACCCCTTTCAGGACTCTGATTTGTCTTGTGTACCCCCAAGTTTCACCTCACTTAAAAACTACTTGATTACAAAAATCAGACAAAAAAAATCCAAAATGTCACAGCACACTATTACTGAAAAATTGCTTACTTTTTAATTTTGTTTGTATGAAATTTTAGTTTGTACTGATTTTGCTAGTGCTTTTTATGTAGCCTGTTGTAAAACTAGGCAAACATCTAGATTAATTAATTAATTAATGGAGATATCCCATCTCCTAGAACTGGAAGGGACCTTGAAGGTCATCAAGTCCAGCCCCCTGCCTTCACTAGCAGGACCAAGTACTGATTTTGCCCCAGATCCCTAAGTGGCCCCCTCAAGGATTGAACTCACAACCCTGGGTTTAGCAGGCCAATGCACAAACCACTGAGCTATCCCTCCCCTGGAAGACCTCTGTGTACCCCCAGGGGTACACATATCACCCTGGTTAAGAACCACTGACCTAGGGCATCAGTCAAGGGGGTGAAAACAGTGGTAACTTTCCCGAAGGCCACCTACTTGTGGCACCAAAATGAGAAGTCTCTCACAATAAGCTGTGCAGTACTGTGGTCCTCCCTCTTCTTTTTTACAGGAGCAATGAAATCATTAACAATGTTGACATTTAAATTATTGTTAATACCTCACTTTGAGAGCTGTTGTTCCAGGCTCTTTCCACATTCATATTGACATCTCTGCATCACTTACATGCAATTAATATATCTGAGATTTTCTTTGCAACCACAACAGCTAGGGACTCACTTTTTAAACTAAGTTGAACTTCTAAAGAACAAGACAGTAACTTCAGAGAGTTATGGTACGGCATATGGGCACATACAAGCTGTTCCCAAGCCCTGGTACCAGACTGACAATACTAAAGTATTCCATGTATTTTCAAGACAACTACACAGAAGCAGTACAGTCTTCCGAAGGTCTTGACTAGGCTATATAATTCAACCTGCTAAAATCAAATTAAAGGAATTAAAGTTGATGGTATTATGGGGTTTTTAATCAAGTTAAGTAAGCTCAATAAAGTTAGAGAGCAACAAAATAATCACCATGGGAAGAAAAGTGCTCTCTTTCCCACCATCACCAGTCACTCCTGGCCATGGAAAATGATGAAAGGAAATCATCCCCCATGCACTTTTTTTTTTTTTTAAATGAATGGTTACGAGCATTATAACAATCTAAAAAAGGTTCTGACCTTTTCATATACTTACTGTTAATTGGCCAGCCACTCCAAAATCAGCTAATTTTGCATGTCCTTCTGTGTTAAGGAGGATGTTTCCAGCCTTTATATCTCTGTGTATTTTTCTCATGAAGTGCAAATATTCAAGTCCTTTAAGTGTGGATTTAAGAATGGTTGCTATTTCATCTTCTGTTAGCTACAAGAAAACAAACATCTAACTACTTTTCTTCCTGGGTGTGTATGTATATGTGTGTATGTATATGTATGTGTGTGTGTATATATATATATATATATATATATATATATATATACACACGCACACACATACATATACATACACACACACAATAGTTATACATTTAAATAAACAATGTTACAGCATAAAAGAATAAAACACAGGTTCTGTAAACTGTTTTATAATTATTATTATTTATATAACACACATGAAGCATGCTAGATGCTTTACAGACATGAGGTAACACCAGGTCTAAGAGTTTACAATTTAAGGCTCTGATCCTGCAATTTGATCCACATAGCTGGATAGGAAGTAACCCTACTTCAAACATGAGCAGGAGTTCACCCATACAGATCACACTGCAAAATTGGGCCCTAAACATCACATAAGCAAAATAGGGGTTGAAATGTTGCCACAAGATTAGCTTAAAACTTTTTTGAATTTTTTTTGTTTTCTTTATTTTATACATATGAGAAAGAGAATTCTCTCTCCACTATATGGAGATATACCTATCTCATAGAACTGGAAGGAACCCTGAAAGGTCATTGAGTCCAGCCCCCTGCCTTCACTAGCAGAACCAAGTACTGATTTTTGCCCCAGATCCCTAAGTGGCCCCCTCAAGGACTGAACTCACAACCCTGGGTTTAGCAGGCCAACAGCTCAAACCACTGAGCTATCCCCCCCCAATCTAATAATTAGATTATTAACTCTTAGGCTTGGTCTACACTAAACCCCCAAATCGAACTAAGGTACGCAACTTCAGCTACGTGAATAACGTAGCTGAAGTCGACATACCTTAGTTCGAACTTACCGCCGTCCAGACGCGGCAGGCAGGCTCCCCCGTCGACTCCGCGTACTCCTCGCGGCGAGCAGGATTACCGGAGTCGACGGGGAGCACTTCTGAGTTCGATTTATTGCGTCCAGACTAGACGCGATAAATCGAACCCAGAAGTTCGATTGCCTGCCGCCGAACCAGCGCGGTAAGTATAGACAAGCCCTTAGAGACAGGTGCTGCCACAAAGAAAATGTCAGCAGTAGAGTTAATGCGGACTCTTACCAAGATTTTAGCACAAACAACCCCCCATTGTCCGCATGCTAAAAAAAAAAAAACCATTGTCCACATGCTAAAACCTTTAACCCAGATTTGGAGGTGCTTTGAGCCTGAGCTAGCAGACCAGCTGGGGGTAGGGGTTAGAATCTGGTCTCCGCTTAAACTCGGGCTGGAAAACACCCATTTTGCAGCGTGGATGTAGGCTAAATCACTCAAGAGCTGATAGTCCTCTAATGCTTTCCCACACTTCTCCCTGAAGAACAGACAAGTACTCCCACAATTGCCTGGGAAAGGATCAGAGCATCTCAGCACACAGAACCATGGGATATGACCCCAAACACAAATAAGCAAGTAAAGAAATAGTGAGGACACCATAATGTAGATATGACTTTGCATTGGGGACACTCACACCTGGACTAGACTACCCCAGGTGCTCAGACCTGGGTACTTATCACCCAGATTAACTATTCAGTGAATCACAAAAATCACAGAAATGTAGGCTGGAAGGGACTTCAAGAAATCATCAAATCCAGCCCCCTGCACTGAGGCAGGACTGAGTAAACCTAGATCATCCCTGATGGGTTTTTGTCCAACCTGCTGTTAAAAACCTCCAATGACAGGAACTCCACAGCACTCCTTGGAAGTCTATTCCAGTCTTAACTGTCCTTATAGTTAGAAAGATTTTCCTGATCTCCAACCTAAATCTCCCATTATTTCTTGTCCTACCTTCAGTGGACGTGGAGAACAATTGACTACAGTCCTCTTCATAACAGCTCTTAACATATTTGAAGACTGCTATCAGGTCCTGCCATCTTGTTCGCAAAATACTGAACATGCCCAGTTTTTTTTTGTTTTTGTTTTTTTGTTTGTTTGTTTGTTTTAAGCCTTTCCTCATAAGTCAAATTTTCTAAATCTTTTATCATATTGTTGCTCTCCTCTGGACTCTCTCACCAACTTGTCCACATCTTTCCTATTGAACACCATACTCCAGCTGAGACCCCCCCAAGGGTCAGTAGAGCACGACAATTACCTCTTCTGTTGTACATATAACAGTCCTATTAATACACCCCAGAATATTAGTCTTTTTTGCAAATGCATCACATTGTTGACTCACTTGCAGTTTGTGAGCCACTATAACCCAGATTCTTTTCAGCGGTACAACCTAGCCAGTTATTCTCCATTTTGTAGTTGTGCAGTTTTTCCTTCCTAAGCGGAAGACACTTCTTAACTCTGCATTTGTACGGCACATAACAGAATGTTACTCTGATCCGCATGAGAGCCTCTAAGTGCTACTTCAATATAAGTAATAAATTAACAATAATAAATTAAATGTTAGTTGAGGGTGCTAAGCACTTCGCAGGAGTGGCCCAGGATGAACTCTTCAACTCTAGGTACAGAGTAAAGGCCAAAAAAATCCTTTTCAACTCTGGGGTGTATTAATAGGAATGTTGTATGTACGACACAAGAGGTAATTGTCCCAGTATACTTGACATTGGGGAGGCCTCAGCTAGAGTACTGTGTTGAGTAGGAAAGATGTGGACAAGTTGGAGAGAGAATCCGGAGGAGAGCAACAAAAATAATAAATGGTTTAGAAAATGTGACCTGTGAGGAAAGGTTTAAGAAGTGGAAATTAAATTCTACTAAGGAAAATAGAAAGGAGCAAAAACTCTGGCAAGTGAAGTGTAAAAATATAATTAGGGAGGCCAAAAAAGAATTCGAAGATCAGCTAACCAAAGGCTCAAAACGAAGAGCAAAAAAAAAATAATAATAAGTACATCAGAAGCAGGAAGCGTGCTAAACAACCAGTGAGGCCACTGGATGATCGAGATGCTAAAGGAGCACTCTCCAAGGAAGATAAGGCCATTGCAGAGAAACTAAATGAATTCTTTGCATTGGTCTTCATGGCTGAGGATGTGAGGGAGATTCCCAAACTTGGGCCACTCTTTTTAGGTGACAAATCTGAGGAAGTGTCCCAGATTGAGGCATCATCAGAGGAGGTTTTGGAACAAACTGATAAACTAAACAGTAATAAGTCACCAGGACCAGATGGTATTCACCAAAGAGTTCTGAAGGAACTCAAATGAAAAACTGCAGAACTACTAACGAGTGTGTAACCTATCATTTAAATCAGCTTCTGTACCAGATGACTGGAGAATAGCTAATGTGATGCCAATTTTTTAAAAAGGCTCCAGAAGCGATCCAGCAATTACAGGCTGGTAAGCCTAGCTTCAGTTCCAGGCAAATAGGTTAAAACTGTAGTAAAGAACAGAATTATCAGACACCTAGATGAACACAATGTGTTGAGGAAGAGTCAACATGTTTTTGGTCAAAGGCTACAGGGGGGAGGGATAGCTCAGTGGTTTGAGCACTGGCCTGCTAAACCCAGGGTTGAGTGTTCAGTCCTTGAGGGGGGCCACTTAGGGATCTGGGGCAAAATCAGTACTTGGTCCTGCTGGTGAAGACAGGGGGCTGGATTCAATCACCTTTCAGGGTCCCTTCCAGTTCTAGGAGATAGGATATCTCCATTAATTTAATTTAATTTTTTTTTTTTTTTTTTTTTTGGGTAAAAGAAAATCATGCCTCACCAATCTACTAGACTTCTTTGAGGGGAGTCAACAAACATGTAGGCAAGGGTGATCTGGTGGATAGAGTGCACTTGGACTTTCAGAAAGTCTTTGACTAGGTCCCTCACCAAAGGCTTTTAAGCAAAGTAAGCTGTCCTGGGATAAGAAGGAAGGTCCTCACATGGATCAGTAACTGGTTAAAAAATTGGAAACAAAGGGTAGTAATAAATGGTCAGCTTTCACAGTGGAAAAAGGTAAATAGTGGTTTCCCCAGGGGTCTGTACCAGGACCAGTCCTATTCAACATATTCATAAATGATCTGGAAAAAGGGGTGAACAGTGAGGTGGCAACATTTGCAAATGATACAGAACTACTTAAGATAATTAAGTCAAAAGCAGACTGTGAAGAGTTACAAAGAGATCTCACAAAACTGGGTGACAGGGCAACAAAATGGCCAATAAAATTCAATGTTGATAAATGCAAAGTAATGCACATTGGAAAACATAATCCCAACTCTACATATAAAATGATGAGGTCTAAATTAGCTGTTACCACTCAAGAAATAGAGCTTGGAGTCATTGTGGATAGTTCTCTGAAAACATCCACTCAATGTGCAATGGCAGTCAAAAAAGCTAACAGAATGTTGGGAATCATTAGGAAAGGGATAGGTAAGAAAACAGAAAATATCATAGTGCCTCTCTATAAATCCATAGTAAGCCCCCACCTTGAATACCACATGCAGATCTGATCGTCCAATCTCAAAAAAGACATGGAATTGGAAAGGGTACAGAAAAAGACAACAAAAATGATTGGGGTATGGAACAGCTACCATATGAGGAAAGATTAATAAGACTGGGACTTTTCAGCTTGGAAAAGAAACGACTAAGGGGCGGGATATGACAGAGGTCTATACAATCATAACTAGTGTGGAGAAAGTAAATAAGGAAGTCTTATTTACTCCATCTCATAACACAAGAACTAAGGGATCACCAAATGAAATGAATAGGCAGCAGGTTTAAAACAAACAAAAGGAAGTATTTCTTCACACAATGCACAGTCAGCCTGTGGAACTCTTTGCCAGAGGTCATTATGAAGGCCAAGACTATAACAGGCTTAAAAAAAGAACTAGATAAATTCATGGAGGATAGGTCCATCAATGACCATGAGCCAGGATAGACAGGGATACAAAACCATGCTCTAAAGTGTCCCTTGCCTCCGTTTTCCAGAAGCTGGGAATAGGCAACATGGGATGGATCACTTGATGATTATCTGTTCTGTACATTCTCTCTGAAGCACCTGGCATTCGCCACTGTCGGAAAGCAGGATACTAGGTTAGATGGACCATTAGTCTGACCCAGTATGGCCATTCTTATGTTCTGATGTAACACTCTGTTAATTTTCGTTTTCAAAATACTCTGCTGAGATTATAGAGTACAAAAGACAGATTTTTCTCCGAAGGAAAAATTAATTACTGTGAAGAGGAAAAGGACAAAGGTCTATCTATGCATTCCTTAAATCCTACAAGTGAACTGGCCAGATGCTGGCCTTCCACAATTAAGGAATGAATTTCACCACAGACAATGAACATGATTGTCACACATGAATCCCCATTTTCCCCCCATTTTATAAGATGTTAAAATTGGTCAAAATTGCTGATCAATAAAGTTAAAGTGTCAAAACTGTTTCCAGTCCAACCCCCTTATTTTCATAAACTTTACTTTCCAAAACAGTTTTTTAAACAAAATCAATATGTTTCTGACTTTTACAAAAATAATCTAAATTTATAGTACAGTAATAACTAAAAAAAATGGCTACTTTTTATAGTTCAAATTTCCCATGTGCTTATTCCGCAGAACTGGTGCATAGACTAGTTTTGACAACATCTGGTGACAATATTTGATCACAAATTTTAAAAATGTTTAATTGCCAAGTGACTGACTGTGCCTTACCTATGCCAGCAGAGAGGACAGTTATCATCAGACCAGATGATGCACAGCAGAATAGATGCCAGTCTGTCACTTTCTCTTACCAGAAGGAAAATAAACTACCTTAGCTGTACAGTATAAGAGAGGCTATCAAGATCTCACGCCCTAAAGCACTAATGAACTAGCAGAGTCCTAAATTTGGATTGAGCTCAAGGGAATGCCATGTTTTCTTAATTTCTCAAACTCCCACATATGAAATTCCTGCAAAGTCTACAATTAGCAATATCAAGGCTGAGCTACTGCTCATTAGCACTTCCTAATGGCAGCATCTATCAGTTTCACACTGCTGACAGTACATAAGCCAGACAATGCTAATTAAGAGTTTCTGGGCAAGAGAAGAGAAAGAAAAAACAAAAATGGATAAAACAGATGAGTCTGTACACAGAGACAAAAAAAACCTACATACAGCATACTGGGGCAGAGAAAACCACCTAACCCCACCCTTCCCATTATTCTTACGGCTTGTCTACACAATGAGTTATTCGGGAACAGATATTCCTGAATAGCTACAGGTGTGAATATTCTGGAATAAGAGTGTCTTGTTCCTATTTAGTTTAAATCACTGGGGCTACATCTACACTACAGGGGGGGGTCGATTTAAGATACGCAAATTCAGCTATGCGAATAGCGTAGCTGAATTCGACGTATCGCAGCCGACTTACCCCGCTGTAGGGACGGCGGCAAAATCGACCTCTGCGGCTTCCCGTCGACGGCGCTTACTCCCACCTCCGCTGGTGGAGTAAGAGCGTTGATTCGGGGATCGATTGTCGCGTCCCGATGGGACACGATAAATCGATCCCCGAGAGGTCAATTTCTACCCACCGATTCAGGCGGGTAGTGTAGACCCAGCCTCAGTTAAACTAAACAGAAATAAGGCCCTCTTATCCCAGAATAAGAGTCTCCACCCATGGAGCCACTCAGGAATAGCTGTTCCTGAATAACTTCAAGTTCAGACAAGCAACCCACATCCCCTGCTTTTCCCTCCCCCCCAATTGCAAAGATGTGTCTTTCAGAGTGTCAACATTTTAAATTGACATTGGGAGTACTATTATACTGGAATATGTTCAAGGCTGCCAGCAGTAGATTCTTTGATCTGTAGATAATTACAGAGGTGTTGAACATAATGAGCCTGTTCACCAAACGCAAAGAAATCTGTGTGTTCTTCATATCTCCCCCCTCCCCCGCCTTTCAGTTTTTTTTCAATTTTCACCATAATCAATAGGGTTCTGCTAATGGATACCTACAAATGTTCCCTGACATTTTGGAATTGATCAAATGTGTCATTGAAAAGTTATCACATTATATCCAAACAGCAAAATTCCATCACGATGAGTGTAATCCCTCATGGTCAGCCAAAAACCTGCTTTAAAATGTCCTTCAAAAATATGAATTACTTTGCTGTTTGCCAAATGCTTTCTATTAGCAGGTAATAAATTGCCAAAATGCAACATGATCTGCATTAAAATATATCATGTTACTAGAGCTGTTATAGCACTGTATTGTGGAATAGCAGGAATCTTAATTTAGCTGGCCCTTTACTATATTTCAACAATAAGACCATCTGCATTTTAATAAGAACAGTAATTACTATGGGAAGATAATGGTACTACAATAGCTATGACTTTCCTTGCAGCCACAGCCTATTAATGCCTGCTGCTCTATCCTGCAAAGCATTGTTAGGCTGTGTCAGTCAGGGGTGTGAAGAAAAAAAAAAAAAAAAAAACACACTCCTGACTGACAAACTATGCCAGCAAAACTGATGTCGCTATACTGGCAAAAATCACTCCTTTCACTAGTATAAGCTGCTGCTCCACCAGGGGGCTCTGCTGGTCTACCTATACCAGTCTAGCAGCATCAGCCAACCCTTTATAGTGTAGACTGGCCCTACAAAGCATATTCAGTACTAAGATATTGCTTTTTCATGAAGAGGTCAGCTGCCCATACTACTCGCCTCCACAATCATTCTGGGTTTTAAACAATCTTCTTTATTTCACTCACTAAACACCAGGTAGCCCTTTTTATTTATTTATTTTTAAGGTGAAAAGGGCATTATAAGATTGCATTAAAAGTCAACAATTGTGTGACACATTTTGAAGAATTACACTCCATTTTTTCATATTGTGTTTGCTTTTTCAGTCAAGATGTATGGAAAATTGTCTCCTCATATTCAGTTAGGGTAGTACAAGAGACCATAACCAGGAGAAATGGGATGAAAATTAAAGAAATAAAAAACTGTGAATGAATGGGCAAGACAAAACTTCTTGAGTAGGAAACCTAGTAAACTCCATTGCTTGGGACTTTTAAAAGTGGACTGGACAAGGCATCTTTTTAAAAATAACACATTGTCAGGATCCAGCAATGGCAAAGGGACACACTAGATGACCCAGGTCTTCCCCATTTCTACAGTTCTTCATCAATCATTTACATAGGAATATAAATTGCACACTTTGCTTTCAAGAAGGCAACCAATGATCAACAAATGACATGTCCTTGCCCCCCAAAATAAAAATAATATAGTACAAGAAAACACACAGTGGGATATAGCCATTTGCATTTGGCTGCTTAATGAACCAGGTGGACTACTCAGGTAACCTGACAGATTACTAAACCCCACAACTATCCCTCTCAATTACTCTGGATGAACACAAGAGGGATATATAAGCTCTTCTAATAATTATTTTCAGGTGAATAGTAAGAATACATCTTTTGCATATGCTATATTCCAGGAAGAGCCCCTTCAGTTTTCTGATCAGGATTATGGAATAAATGAAGAAAACACCGAGAAAGAATCTAATTTAATCTATCTATATTTTACACTTAGTGCATATTGGAACACAATTTGGATAATTCTTCTTAAAATTGTGTAAGCTGTTCATGCAACTGGCATATATTCAAAAAGTAATGGAGTACGTGAATGCAACAAGCTCCCAAAAACCTGAGGGCTTGTCTACATTTACAGTGCTGCAGCTGCACCGCTCTAGTGCTTACTGAAGATGCTACCTACACTGACGAGAGAGATTCTCCCATCGTTATAGGTACTCCACCTCCCCAAGAGGCAGCGGGCTAGGTTGCCAGGAGAAGCCCCTCTCTTGACACAGCGCTGTCTACACCGGGGATTAGGTCAGTATAACTGCGTCACTCGCGGGTGTGGAAAATCCACATCCATGAGCGATGCAATTATACTGACATAAATTGGTAATGTAGACACTACAAGAAAGAGGAATGCTCTATTTAGGGACCAGTGCAGGCTTCAAACTTTCCCTCTTCCCCGCACACACACAAAACTGTAAAGAAATTAAGTTAAGCAACAGCAATTTTTTTACAGTTGCTGTTTTGAAAGAGTACAGGATATATCCGCTACCTCCTTTTCCTATTTTTTTTTATTATATCACAAGATCAATCATTTCGTAAGAGAGCGGAATGATTCCACAGAAAGGGGGAAGGGGGCGCGGGAGGGAAACAGTTGTAATTAGCAAGCTCATCTCCTTAAGGGTTAATGTTCACAACAAATTTAAATTATTTAATATATAGAAAAACTTCCCAGCTTGAGGTTCAATCCAGTCTTATTAATTCTGGGTATGGAGCTTACCCTTCTCAGTCACTTTTACTACCCTTTTCATTTGCAAGTGAAGGTGAAAACTGAAGTAGAGTTAACTCATTGTTCACTAGGGATTAGTTAGTACTTCTGCTCCATGTTTCATACACCTGGTCTAACGTCAAGCTTAACAGTCCTTAAGAATTATTTTTGCTTTTTTTGCTCAGCAGGTCATACAGACCAAAGTCTTTTCTAGTGCTCCTCCTTTAGGCTGAATGCTGTGGCACTTGAAAGGATTTTGGAGAGAGTTTGGAAATTGAAAGCAGGCAGTTATGCATAACTCAACAAGAAAAGTTATTTGGTATAAACTTTCCTGATCTTCCTCTCTCCTTGATAGAGTAAAGTTGCTTAACTGGTTGGGAGCCAAGAGAAAGGGGGAATCTTATGTCAAGTGTAAGATAAAAGTCTGAGTAGAAGGACATCTAGGAAAAAAGGCCTCTTGTATTACATGAATTCACAATTTACTGGGCAAAATACAGTGGCAATTCAAATGGTGGTGTAAATAACATGACAGAGATATATAAAGTGGTCAGAAAAGGAGACATAAGCATGTGTAGTCTACACACCATACAAGGAGAATATGGGAGAGATTGTATTGGAAAGGAGGAGGAAAGAGATGCGGGTTTTGCTTTATTTTACAACTTTTTGTTAAGCTGATTTATGTGCTACATACCCATTCCAGTCTTTGGCATATAACTTACACCCATTTACACTTCCTTTTCTGACAAATGTGTGCAGCCATCTAACTTATATTAACATTTGTCACCTCTAAATTTGTCCAGAGGCTTCTGTGGGAGCTCCTCCTGCTTATACCGGGACTAAATATGGTCAACTGTGGCTTGGTCTACACTTAAAAAGTTATATTGGCATACCTAGGTCAGTCAGGAATGTGAGGGGGGAAAAATACACCCCGATCAACACAGCTCCGCCGACAGAAGCATGTTTCTGTCAGCACAGCTAAAGTCATTTTGGGAGTGGGTATTCCTACACCAGCAGAAAAATTCCTTTTGTGAGTGCAGTAGGGAGCTATGTCAGTATAGGATCTGTAGTGTAGACATAGCCTAACAATACAAAGAGAGCACTGAAGAGTATTAAAAAAAGGTATCTTTTAAACACTACATCGTTTATTTGCAGTGTTCCTGAAATAGCAGCATTAAGTATACTCACTTTCCCGTATGTGATACAGCATTATATATTGAATAGTACTAATGTCACATTGGTCACTGTTGCATTAACACACAATGAAAGAACCTATTATAGTGTCTTTGAAGGAGTTAAGGTTGCTGATTTTCTTTACTTTTGTTCAATTAAAATATCAATCTCAATAGTGAATTAATGCAGATTACCTTTATTTAATACATCTATATCCTATATATATGCAATTCTGCACTAGACATGCTCCTAAACCCACAGGCACGCTATGTTAAAAACGTCATTTCAGAGACCCATGAATTTAGTATCATTTTACCATGGCAACTTTGACTTTTATACTGTGACAAAATTCCTCCTCTATCTTGGTGGGTCCTGCGCTTATTGGCGGATTTTCTTGCCTCGGAGATTCACCATGTGGGTTGGGGAACAGCCCAGAGACCTTCCCCTCTGGAAGAACCCACAGGGGTTGGGCAGCTTGGGACGCCAGACAGTGCACACGAGACAAGCCATCGGCATTGCCATGACGGCTCCCTGCTGTGTGTTGCACACGGAACTGGAAAGGTTGGAGGGATAAGAACCATCTGGTCACCCTTGTGTTCTTCTCCTTGTTCCGCTGCATCCACTGAAGAGGGGCATGGTCGGTCACGAGGACAAATCTGCGCCCGAGCAGGTAGTAGCGCAATGTTTCCATGGCTTATTTTGCAACGAGGCATTCTCTCTCCACCACTGCATATTTTTGTTCCCTTGGAAGGAGTTTCCGACTGAGGTATAGAATTGGGTGTTCCTCCTCCCCGATCATCTGTGATAGAACGGCACCCAACCCTACTTCCGATGCATCTGTCTGCAGGATAGCCCCTGATTTCACCAAGGAGTTTATCAGTACGGGGTTATTGCAGAGGGCAGTCCGTAGGTCTGTGAATGCTTCCTCTGCTGCATCAGACCATCTCACCAGATCAGGTCCACGGGCTTTCACTAGGTCTGTCAGGGGGCTTGCCCTTGTGGCAAAGTGGGGGATAAATCGTCGGTAATACCCCACCACACCTAGGAACGCCCGGACTTGTTTCTTGCGACTTGGTCGGGGCCAATTTTGGATGGCCTCTAACTTGTTCACTTGGGGCTTTATCAGACCTTTTCCCACAACGTAGCCAAGATATTTGGCCTCTGTAAACCCTACAGCGCACTTGGCAGGGTTTGCTGTAAGGCCAGCTCGCCTGAAGGTATCGAGGACTGCCTCCACCTTCTCCAGGTGGGTTTCCCAGTCTGGGGTATGAATGACCACATTGTCCTAGTAGGCAGCAGCATAACTGTTATGCGGGCGTAATAGCTTGTCCATGAGGCGCTGGAAGGTAGCTGGGGCCCCATGTAGTCCAAAGGGGAGGACAGTATATTGAAAAAGACCCTCTGGTGTAGAGAACGCAGTCTTTTCCTTTGCGTCTTCCGCAAGGGGAATCTGCCAGTACCCCTTTGTCAAGTCTAGGGTAGTCAAGTACTGGGCATTACCCAGACGGTCGACTAGCTCATCTATGCGAGGTATGGGGTACGCGTCGAACTGGGATACTTCGCTTAGTCGCCAGAAGTCATTGCAAAAATCTTGTGGTGCCATCAGGTTTGGGCTCCAGCACAATTGGGCTGGACCACTGACTATGGGATTCTTCGATGATCCCCAACTCCAGCATTTTTTTTCCTTCTGCTTTTATTTCCTCCCTTTTTGCCACTGGCACCCGATAGGGCTTCATTGTTACTCTGGCCCCAGCGTTCGTGATGATGTGGTGATATGTCTCGGTTGTTCGACCCGGTTTTGTCGAGATCACATCTTGGTTCTGGAAGATCATCTCAGACACCTCATTCTTCTGGTCTAGTGTTAAATCGGGAGACACTCTCACCTGTTTGGAAGGCTTGTTTTCCTGGGTTAGGTCTTTTTGGACCGTTGTGCATGCCTCTTGTGCATGACAGGGTTTCAGAAGGTTAACGTGATAAATCTGTTCTTGTTTTCTGCGTCCTGGCTGCCGCACCTTGTAGGTTACTTCCCCCACGGGTTCAACCACCTCATAGGGCCCCTGCCATTGGGCCAGAAGCTTGCTTTCTGCCGTGAGTACCAACACCATAACTCGATCCCCTGGTTGGAACTGTCGCACTTTTGCCTAGCAATTGTAATGGCTGGGCCTCCTGTGCCTTCTCCAAATGTTCCTGTACAGTAGGGGTAACCCGGGCTATCCGGTCCCGCATCTGCATTACATGCTCTATTATATTTCTCCCCTCATTGGGTTCCTCTTCCCAGATCTCTTTGGCGACATCTAGTATGCCACGGGCGTGACGCCCGTATAATAACTCGAAGGGGGAAAACCCAGTTGAGGCCTGTGGTACCTCCCGGATAGCGAACATAAGGTAGGGTAGTAGGGTGTCCCAATCCTTCCCATCCCGACTTATCACCTTCCTTATCATAGCCTTGAGGGTTCGGTTAAACCTTTCTACCAACCCATCAGCCTGCGGATGGTAGACCGAAGTTCTCAGAGTATGTATATGGAGCAGAGTACAGAGGTCCTTCATTAGCTTCGACATAAATGGGGTTCCTTGGTCAGTTAATATCTCCATTCGGGCAAAGATCCCCACCAGCTCTTTGGCTATAGTTTTAGAGGCCGTGTTCCGCAGGGGGACGGCTTCTGGGTAGCGAGTAGCATAGTCCAAAACAACAAGTATATATTAGTGGCCCCGAGCCGTCTTCTCCAGGGGTCCCACTAGGTCCATGGCTATTCGCTCGAAGGGGACCTCTATGATGGGAAGGGGTACTAAAGGTGCCCTCAAGTGGGGACGGGGACTGTGCAGCTGACACTCCGGGCAGGAGGCACAGTACCTCCGCACTTCTTCATGTACTCCGGGCCAGAAGAACCGTCGTAGGACTCGTGCCAGGGTCTTCTCTACCCCCAAATGCCTCCCAAAAAGATGACTATGAGCAAGACTTAATACAGCATTCTTGTGTTTTTGAGGTACTAGGATCCGCTGTACCTTCTGCTCCTGTACTCGTGCAACCCGGTATAAGAGATCCTTCTTCATTATGAAGTAGGGTCCTGGTCCCTGGGTTTTCCCTTCCACGGGGACCCCATCTATTTCAGTCACCTCCTTCCTAATGTTGTCATACCTTGGGTCTTCTGCCTGGTCCTGTCCAAAATTTCCTCTCCCAGGGCTAATCTGCCCAAGATCTAGGAGCCCAGTCTCTGTTGCCTCTACTGGTTCAGAAGCATTAGGGTGGGGGTCAGACTCAGGTGCTTCTCCCTCCTGCGTGGCCTCCTTTTCAGCTGTGTGGGTCCGCCTACCTACAAGAGCGACCCTCTGGCCTTGGGTCAGTATTCAGGTTCCCAAGGCATTAGCTGCCCTTCTTTTCCTTTTTGTCTTTCTACCCTGTCTGGGAGTGGAGAACAAATCTGGGGATATTTCAGAGAAGATTGGGGGTTGACAGTCTGCTGTGGATGAGTCATCAATTTTAGGGTCCCCGTCTTTCTCCAATCCCCCTACTGGGAGTAAGTTTCCAAACCCTGGGAAGTCCCTCCCTATGAGCACTGGGTATGGGAGTTTAGGGACTACACCTGCAGCTACCTCAGTAGTGTCCCCTTGGATCTCGATTTTTACTGGGATGGTAGGGTAGTAACTAACTGTCCCATGGACACATGTTATCCCCGTACGTTTAGCCTTCAGCAGCTGACTACGCTTCACGAGCTTCCCTGAGATAAGCGTGATAGCACTCCCCGAATCAAACAGTGCCGTGGTCCCTATCCCATTTAGTTTCACTGGCCTGGTATACATATGTGGGGTTAGTGAGACCCCCACAAGGTGGACTAGGGAGCATGGATCTGCCCAGTTCCCCAGGTTCCACTGCATAGGCTCCTCAGCATTGGGACACTGTGCAGCTATGTGTCCCCACTCCCTGCAGGCATAACATCTGTATGGAGCCCTAGGTGTTCCCCGGTCTCTTGGTTTGGGCAGTCTAACATCACAATCCTTTTCTCCCTCAGTGCTCCGACTCTTTGTGGTCTCTAATGGGCCTTCAGCCTCTCTCTTTTTCCACCTGGGCCCTCCTGGTGGCCCAGTCACCCGAACTTTAGGGCTTGGTGCTGCTAGTTTAACCCAGGGTGCCTCTTCCTTAACTGGTCAGGTCAGCTCCTTCTCTGTCCTTCACCTCTCTACCAGGGCGACAACCTCGTCATAGGTGGAGGGTTCGTTCTGGCTTACCCAGGCACGAAGGTCTGGTGGTAGTCCCCTCATGTATCGGTCGATGACCAGAACCGCTAGTATCTCTTCCGGACTCCAGGACTCTGTTGCAACCACTTTTGTGCGAGATGGATGAGGTCATACAATTGGGACCGTGGGGTTTTGTCTTCCTGGTACCTCCAACCATGATACCACTGAGCCCGCACTGCTGTCGTTACCCCAGATCTGGCCAGGATCTCTGCTTTCAGCTGGGGGTAGTCTGCCGCAGCCTCTTCAGGCAGATCATGGTAGGCCTTCTGGGCCTCCCCACACAGGAATGGGGCAAGGATGCCAGACCACTGATCTCGAGGCCAGGCCTCCCGTAGGGCTGTCCTCTCAAAGGCCAGATGGCATGCCTCTACATCATCCTCCCGTGTCATTTTCTGCAGCCAATGGCTGGCCCGTATGAGCCGCGTCCCATCATGGCCGCGATTCAGCTCTGTCAGGGACTTTACCTGGTTTACCAGTTCCCGCAACATAGCTCGGTCTTGAGCAGTCTGGTCCATCAGCAGGCGATTAGTCTCTTGCTGCAGCCGCACTGCCTCCTGTTGGGCGGCTGCCTGGACACGGGTAGCCTCCTGCTGGGCCGCCGTAGCATGTATCAGTGCCCGCACTACGTCATCCATTGTGGTGAAAAAAAATAAACCCTCTCCCCTTTTTTTGTTTTTTTTGTTTTTTGTTTTTTGTTTTTTTAAATTACCCTCCTTCTTCCGCCGCGCTGTGCACCCCAAGATCCCACTCCTGACACCAGTGTGACAAAGTTCCTCCTCTATCTTGGTGGGTCCTGCGCTTATTGGCGGATTTTCGTGCCTCAGAGATTCATCATGTGGGTTGGGGAACAGCCCAGAGACCTTCCCCTCTGGAAGAACACACAGTCCAGGTCAATTGGGAGGTTTGGGGGGAACCCAAGCCCGCCCTCTACTCCGGGTTCCAGCCCAGGGCCCTGTGGACTGCAGCTGTCTATAGTGCCTCCGGTAACAGCTGCATGACAGCTACAACTCCCTGGGCTACTTCCCCATGGCCTCCTCCAAACACCTTCCTTAGTCTCACCACAGGACCTTCCTCCTGGTGTCTGATAACGCTTGTGCTCCTCAGTCCTCCAGCAGCACACACTCTCAGCTCCTTGCGCCTCTTGCTCCCAGCTCCTCACACTCGCACCACAAACTGAAGTGAGCTCCTTTTTAAAACCCAGGTGCCCTGATTAGCCTGCCTTAATTGATTCTAGCAGCTTCTTCTTAATTGACTCTAGGTGTCCTAATTAGCCTGCCTGCCTTAACTGGTTCTAGCAGGTTCCTGATTACTCTAGTGCAGCCCCTGCTCTGGTCACTCAGGGAACAGAAAACTACTCATCCAGTGACCAGTATATTTGCCCTCTACCAGACTCCTGTACCCCGCTGGTCTGGGTCTGTCACAATACACACACACTTTCTATTCTTATTCAGCACACAAAATAGTCTATAAAAAGGCAGATGTTAAAGGGTCACCACTAGTTACTTTGTATTCTTGGGAGGTACAGCAAAGTACAAAATCGTACTAGTATTTTCAGCTAATCCATTCTGTTTTAGTAGGATTAGCTGAAACGTAGCCTATTTAAATAATTCAGTTCTAACTTTTTGAAATATATATGTCATATATTATAGAATATAGAGAGAGAATAATTCCCAAATATTTTAGCCCTGAAGGGATAACGAATACTTTAGTTGACTGATATCTTCCTTTAGATCCCCTTTAAACTCTCCTTCGCTGTAAAGTTATTTCCTCATTTGGATTTTATAATACATCTAGGGTGACCAGACAGCAAGTGTGAAAAATTGGGACAGGGGGTGGGGAGTAATATGAGCCTATATAAGAAAAAGACCAAAAATTGGGACTGTCCCTATAAAATCAGGACATCTGGTCACCCTAAATACATCCCATCTTCTCTAGGCCTTTCTTATAGGCCATGAATCTGAAGTCAGTTCCACCTTAAATCCCATTGACTTCAGTAGAACTCTATGCAGACGCAAAGGTCTACCTATGCAGAAAAAACGCATGATCAGGACTTTATATTGCAAGTTCTTTGGAACAGAGATTGCTTTCATCCATACATCTTGTTCCACAGCAAGCATTTTCAGTCCTATAACAAATACATAATTCATCTTTTCCAAGCAAGTATATTATATTCTATGGCCTTCTACTTTTTGGGAAGTTATAACTTAGTGCTGTTTGAAACAGTAATATATTAAAGCACACTAGGGAACCTTTAGTGGGCACCAGCGAGGTCTACCAGACCAGTTAATATTAGGGCTGTCAAGCGATTAAAAAAATTAATTGCAATTAATCGCACTGTTAAATAATAATAGAATACCATTTATTTAAATATTTTTGGATGTTTTCCACATTTTCAAATCTATTATAACACAGAATACAAAGTATACAGGGCTCACTTTATTTTTGATGACAAATATTTGCACTATAAAAAACAAAATAAATAGTCTTTTTCAATTCACCTAATACAAGTACTGTAGTGCAATCTCTTTTTCATGAAAGTTGAACTTACAAATGTAGAATTATGTACAAAAAATAACTGCACTGAAAAATAAAACAATGTAAAACTTTAGAGCCTTCAAGTCCATCAGTCCTATTTCTTGCTCAGCCAATTGCTCAGACTAAGAAGTTTGTTTACATTTGCAGGGGATAATGCTGCCCGCTTCTTGTTCACAATGTCACCTGAAAGTGAGAACAGGTGTTCGCTGGCTACAACCGTGCCATGCATCACAAGATATTTACATGGCAGATGCACTAAAGATTCATATGTCCCATCATTCTTCAACCACCATTCCAGAGTACATGCATCCATGCTGATGATGGGTTCTGCTCAATAACAATCCAAAGCAGTGCGGACTGAAACATGTTCATTTTCATCATCTGAGTCAAATGCCACCAGCAGAAGGTTGATTTTCTTTTTTGGTGGTTCAGATTCTGTAGTTTCCGCATCGGAGTGTTGCTCTTTTCAGACTTCTGAAACCATGCTCCAAACTTCGTCCCTCTCAGATTTTGGAAGGCACTTCAGATTCTTAAACCTTGGGTTGAGTTCTGTAGCTATCTTTAGAAATCTCACATTGGTACCTTCTTTTCGTTTTTTCAAATCTGCAGCGAAAATGTTCTTAAAATGAACATGTGCTAAGTCTTCATCCGAGAGTACTATAACGTGCAATATATGGCAGAATGCGTGTAAAATAGAACAGGAGACATACAATTCTCCCCCAAGGAGTTCAGCCACAAATTTAATTAACGCATTTTTTTTAATGAGCGTCATCAGCATGGAAGCATGTCCTCTAGAATGATGACCAAAGCATGAAGGGGCATACAAATGTTTAGCATATCTGTCACGTAGATACCTTGCAATGTCGACTACAAAAGTCCCATGCGAATACCTGTTCTCCCTTTCTGGTGACATTGTAAATAAGAAGTGGGTAGCATTATCTCCTGTAATTTTTTTGAGTTAATCACATGTTAACTGTGATTGACAGCCCTAGTTAATACACAACACACTAATGTGCTTAATAAATCACCTTGCCATTAGTCTACATTACCCCATCACAAAGACAAGCCATTATGCAACAGCTCCCCAGAGAGCCGTATAGCAGACCAGAAAAGTTGGCGCACAATATGCTCCAACCATGCCTCCTCCCTCTCCTACACCACTCCTTTCCATGCCAGGGGCTATGAGGGAAGCCACCAGCCTTATGCTACTGACAGTATGCCCTTGTGGGGAGATCAGTTCCAAAGCCCCATGCACACAGAGAGAGCCAGTCTGTAAAGGGTGTCAGAGAGCCCAACACGAGGGCCATAGTTTGGCTTTTCAGAGTAAAAAGCTGTTGCCTGCATAAAGTACTGTCCTATGCTCTATATTCCTATGCATTATTTTTGATATTTTTATATTGGCATATAACTATTGCCATTAGTTAAAGAGCCACAGCATGCAACAAAGGGAACAGGAGTTAGTCAAATTCTTCCTATAAAGTAAAACTGATTTACTTTGGTTTTTAACCCAAGAGCAAGCGGGCAAAAAGGAGCTATCCAACCAGCCAGCAGTCATTTTAGAAACATTTGA
Organism: Malaclemys terrapin pileata; assembly: GCF_027887155.1. NCBI lineage: Eukaryota > Metazoa > Chordata > Testudines > Emydidae > Malaclemys > Malaclemys terrapin. Next base: position 39,751,494 of record NC_071506.1, on the reverse strand, counting down.
GATAAGGAAAAGAGGGTATGAATGAACCAGCAGTATAGCTGAGAAAAACAAAATTTGAATAGAATATAAAATAACAGTATTTGTGCTTCTGTATTTATTTTACAATATGCTCCCTTCCCCCAATCTTCCAAAATTATTAGCCATAGGGAAAAATATCTGAATCCTCATGACCCAAGCATAAATTAAATTAGTAACAGAAAAAAGAACATGAAATCTTAGGGGAAAATATAAACTATTAACTTTAAGGGTGATATGTAAAATGAAATAAGCAAATCTTTATCATGAGAAATTTTCACTGTTTTCATTAAATCTCATCGTTCCATCTCTGTTGTCAAACTAGAAGAAGTGGCTTCATTTTCTAATCTTCAGGTCCAAAATAAAAAATCTCCACACAGAAACAAAAGTTAAAAGCACAGAAAAGATATCTCTGTTTTTAATTGTTTCCAGCTTGGTAAGTAAATTAATCGGCTAAGTACTGTACGACCTCTGTGTGGGGATCTTCCAGTTGAAAGTTAAAAAACTGAGCTGGTTTCTCTGTGTAGACACTAATGATCCTGAGGTACAATCATTTGCCTGGTATCTTTGATCACCATTTTCCTTTCCCCATGCTTGTGTACAGTGTGCTGTGCACTTCTTGTCCATTTGGGTACCATCTGCCATTCCTGAAGCAGCTGTGAAGCAATTCTGAACCCTTCAGCATTAATATAAAATACACCTCTACCCCGATATAACACGACCCGATATAACACGAATTCTGATATAACGCGGTAAAGCAGTGCTCCGGGGGGGGCGGGGCTGCGCACTCCGGCGGATCAAAGCAAGTTCGTTATAACGTGGTTTCACCTATAACACGGTAAGATTTTTTGGCTCCCAAGGACAGCATTATATCGAGATAGAGGTGTAATTCAGAAAGCTAAAGTGGTCCAACACTATAGCCACCATACAGACCAATGGCAACTATTATGACAGCCAGCTCTGGTCAAACTGAATATTCTGGTGGATCAGACAAACATGCACTAAGTTCAGGTGTAACATATCTCTTAGGAGAATGGACCCTGAAGATATGCTTGGCTGGTTAGGCATGGATGCCCATGCACCCTTAATTCCACTTTCTGTGCATATTCATTATTATAAAGTCTCACCAAAGTCAAATACTATTTTTCTCCCACAGGACCCCTGTCTCATTCAGTAGGCAGGAAGGATAGTGAATGAGGCAGGGGTACATGGCTAAAAAGCCATTGTTGGCAAGACCCCTGTCTCTTTCCCTGTGAAAGTTGTAATACAGGTAACACATGAGGCAAGGAGCTACAGGAAGAGAATTAGTGTTGTTGTGGTTATAGCACTGGATTGAAACCAGTGAGAATGGGATTCTAGCCCTAGCTTTGCCACAAACTTCCTCAGACCAGACTTTTCAGAATCAGTCATTACTTGCAGGTGCCTCGTTTTCTAGATGACCAGCTTGAGACCGGGCTTGATTTTTCAGAAGTTCTGAACACTCACAATTGTAAATGAAGTCAACACCTATAAAAAAATCCGGCCCTACCTGTCTTCAATTGGGCACCCAATCAATATTCAAAATCAATGTACACTTTTGAAAAATTTGGCCTACATCTTCCTATTCTTTAGTTCTCTATCTGTAAATGGAAGATAATACTTCCCTACTTCACAGGAGTGTTGTGAAGATAATCATAAGGCACTCGGATAATACGGTAATGAGAGCAATAAAGAAAACCATGACGAAATTATTAATTAATTAATACTAATAATACATATATAAGAAGTAAATTAGGCATAGGATCATGAATTGAGTGATGCAGAGAGAAAGACATTACATAGCTGCCTCATTCCCAGAGCACCATCCACCTCGAGCAGTGAATGAGGCATGGTCATGTGGAAAATAAATAGCAATGAGCACATACTAAAAATAGTTCTACTCCCTTGTGTATATACAGGCTGCATGAGCATTTAATTCTGACATTTGAGTATTAGACTTTCAATCATAAGGTATTTTGTATGTTATTGTATTTATATACATAAAATCAGACCCCCTCAAGTTAGCACATTTTAGGGGATAGGATACTTAGGACAGTGCTAATGAGCTATAGAGCTTTCCACCTGTAGTTCAACAGTCTGAATCCAGCCCAGATCAGGGGAGAGTGAAAGCTGTCTCCATCTAATATATATCTGCTGGCCACTATATGAAATGAGTTTGGTGGAGGTCATTTCCAGCTCTCATATCACAAATTCACCATAGCACTTGGCACAAAAGAGTTTTGCATGGAGAGGCCAAAAATGGAATGGAACATGGAGACTAGACTCCCTCTGCTACTCCTAGGGCTTATCTTCAATACCAAGTTTGATCATTGTAGACCACAACTGTGAAGTATCAAATTAGCTAAGCAGAGGCTAACCACAACTTTGCAATTAATATAGAAAAGGACAAGTCCTGTTCAGCACTGTGTCAGCCTGACATGGTTAAGCCACAGGGGAGGTCTGAGACTTAAACATACCATTTAACCATGATTACATGACACAATAATGCACATGGCTTGTCCTTGTCCACACAAAGATGTGGTCAGCATCAGGACAGTTAATTCCACTCTTCACAGTAATATTTTAACAATAAAATTGTGTAGTGACAGCAAGGCCCAGTGGAAATCCTACCAGACCAGGGTTGAGATAAGCTAATAGGGCAGTATGTCTGGGCTTCTCAGCCTGCAGATAAAAGAACTGTATTTGCCAGCACTGTGATCTTTCATTAACTCTAAATACAAAAAAGCATTTTAAAAAAAAACAAACTTTATGGTTGCGTGAAACATATTTGCAAATAGGCAAATTAACTCATTGCTATTTGCATGAACTGCTCATGTGACAGCAACTACATTATTATTTCACACACAAAAATGCATTCCAAAAGGAGAGACGCTTGTTTCTTATAGACGACCCACCCACCCCCCGCAATCCATGCAGACCTTGGATCTAGGGAAGTTGGAGAAGGTGAGGGGGACAGAGAAATCTTTTCTTCTGGTGAGAGTGCAAAAAAAATCTTATCTCACAAAACTCCAACACTGCATTAAACAGCTTGATGAAAACTCCATGGGGAAACCTTGTGAATGTCTCCCCCATCACTCTCTTCTGTTGGTTTTCTTCCCTTTCCCCACCACAGTAATATTCAGCAACTGACATCTCAAAAATTTCATTTATAAAGATTCTCTTCTAATTAACCAGTATTATAAGCAGGGCCTAGTATCACTGCCTATTATTAAGGGTACCCAACACTTCCCGTTATAAGATCCTCTTTTCACTGGGTTTATGATTTTGTCAAACTTTAACCATTTGGACTGAAATTTTACATGCCAGGTGTCTGCCACAAGCTGAATTAAAAAAAAAATAATAATAATCTCAGTCAAAACAGTTCCGCCCTTTCTGAGAACTAGGCTATGGAAAAATAAATTGTTTTGCTCATGTTAAAAATTGTTGTGACTGTTTCTTTAAGATGCTTTAGCATTGCTCCTTCCCTTCCCTCCCTTTACCCCCTTCTCCCTCCTCCCCCCCCACCCCGCTTTGGAGCAGGGCCTTCAAATTTGGCACAGGGTGGCCTTGGGTCAATAGAAGTGCCCTTCACCATCCCTGTGAAAATCCACCCAAATTTGGCAAGTTATAAACCTTTGGGGAGAAAAACTGCAGTTTGCACATACTCAGTAGAGAGTATTTCAGTTTTTAGCAGCTAAAATCTCCAAAGATGCTCTATACCTTCACCGCTCCCAAGCAGGACTGGACTGCACCTGAGCCAGCCCCACAGAGTCACTGAATGTGTTCCAAACCAGAGCTATAGAGTGAAGCCAGACTTTCCCTGTAATTGCTGCAACCACCTGCTCTGGGCAAGAGTGGAGGTGAGCACCACAACTGAGAGCTCTAAGTGACATATATTCCAGCACCCAGGAATGTGGAGGAAGCTGCCTGATTCAAAAACAGAGGAGACAGAAGCTGGATCGGGGGAGAGAAAGAAGTAGATTAGGACAAGGTAGTGTAGGACTAGAAGAGAAGGGAAGAAGAGAAACTGTGACTGGGAATTGGGAGAGACTAGGGATCCAGGAAGGAAACTGGGGCTTGGACAGACAGCCAGAAGGGAGAGAGGAGTACTGGCTGGATAAGGCAACTGGGACTGGGATGAGAATCCTGAGGAGTGGAGACTAGAACTGGATAGGCAAGAAGAATGGGACAGGGACAGGTTGAAGTAAAAGGGGCAGAAGGACTCAGTCCTCTGTGGAACAAACAGAAGACACTGTGACCATTAAGGCAAATTCCCCTCCAGAGCTTGGAATGGAAACCAAGATTCCTGAGTCTCACCATTCCTCTCTCATCATCAAATACCTACAAAATCCACTAACAAAGTGTGTCTCATCCTCCTCCAATGTTGGTTCACATAGATGATAACAAACTTACTGTTGCTATCAGTTACTCTATTAGCTCAAAAGGCAGAGGTCTGTGTGGTAGAACTAAAGGTTCCAACCAAACTGATGACCCATATGGGTGTCAATATGATGCAGCATGATGGAATTTCTGTATTTTCAGTTTGCTATTTTTAAAACCTAGGAAATTTTTAAACACAAAAAGCAAAGTATATTAAAAACATTTTAAGGTTGCAAAGTGAAGCTTTCAAAAGTTAGGAAATGACAGAATTAAGGTTGTCTGTACAACCAAAATTCAGCTTCCTTGTGTATATGTATACTGTCTTTAATTTCATAAGTCATATGATTTTTCCCCACAGGACCTCTGCCTCATTCAGTGCACAGAATGGATAGTGCTCACTTAATGAGCAGCTATTCAATATTTTGTTTTCTCCTCATTATTCATGGGGGGCCCACGGCCTTATTTACTGCACACTATTCAAATCCTACTTTGAAGACAGAATTATTCATTTCCTCATGAGCTTTTCTATGGCAATCCTCACTATAGTACCTGAATATCTGAATATTGCAAATATTAATGAACTTATTTTAACAACATCTCTGTGAGATGAGGGAGTTGTATTATTATTCTCATTTTACAGATAGCAAACCGAAGCAGAGAGATTAAAATCAAAAGTATCCAGTAATTTTGAGTGTCCAGTTACAGACACCTATGAACTGACTTTTCAGAGTAGTTAGCATCATATGCACATTATAGTTCAAAGCATAGCCCCCACTAACTTTAGTGGCAGCTGTGAGTCCTCAGCACTTCCACAAATCAGTCCTCAGGGTCTCAAGTCAGGCATCCAGAAAACGAGAAATTCACAGCTAATGACCACCTGTGAAAAATTTGGTTTAAGTGACTTGACTTGCATCACAGGCCAGCACAGAATCCACTTCTCCAGGACAGCATTCAAGTGCCTCAACCATACGACCATCTTTTCTCTTTCTGCAAACTCTTATCTTCCAACTTCAGCAACAAATGATCAGCATCCTACAGACAACAGTCTCCTTCACTACACAACCCTGATTTATCCCCACAGCAGGTCCATCCTGGCACTGAATGAGGCAGGTATCCCATGGAAAAAATAGTATGTCATCATGCAATTAAAGACTGTAACGTAATGCATAGTAACAGAGATGAACAGGCAACTTTAATTCTGGCATTTCCTAACTCTTGAGTGCTTGAATTTCCAACCTTAATAATGTTCTTTTAAAAAAGTTTTTTATATGTAATATATTAATACATTCTGAAAGGGCTGCTGTACAGCAGGGTAGTGCCAACTGGCTCTTGTTAGGGAACCATTTGAAAACACTTAACCTAGTTTTTAATATACCATGTCAAACTAATTTCTGGTTCAAAGAAATTTGAATAGGTCTCCTTCTTAGGTGAAAGTTGGTTTTCCATCATTAGCCACTTTCAGAACACACTGCTCCAATACCAGGAAGCATCTGAAGTGATTCCTAGATTTATTTCAGGTGAAGGTAAACTCAAAACCTAGGTCACATTAATGGAATAAAACATTAAAACAAAAATTAAGAGAATTATTCTATACACAAGTGTCAAGTTCACCTTAGAAAAAATAGAAAAATAAGTTCCATCAGCAAGTATACCCTTCAAAAGAATTTCTGGTAACAAAATTCAGACCATGTGTGCAATGAAGCTATTTGGGAACTTTAAATTATAGTGATAGCTACAGTTATACTCTTAGGTCCATACAATTGAGATTATTGATGGGGGTGGGAAGGATATGATAATTCTGCCTCCCTCAACACTGCAATTTTGCATTTGAAAAGCCAAAACTGCTCTATCAGAAACAGCTATAGTTATTCTCAGAGCTACATAATTTAAAATGCTCAAGTTTAAAATGCCAACAATTTTTGCACACAGAATTATAGACATTGATTCACAGTCAGCTTAAATTTTTTAATACATAAGGATGACATTGCTAAATGAATTAAGGGTTATCATTATGTTTTCTAGGAGCAAAATATGACTATTTCTCCAAACCGCTACTTACAGTGTTTGTCTAATCCATGAAATTCTTTTGTGTGTGCATGTACATTTTGAATTGTTCAAATGCTTTTTTTCTATTAACTATGGGGGATAAAGGACAACCAATGTTAAAAGGCCAACGATTCTGAGTAGAGCCCTGTGAGGGATTATTTTTTTTAATCCCACTCCTGTCCCATCCCACCATGCAATACCGATTCTCACTTGCTCTCACACTGTTTCTTGCATTTTTTATCCCACTCACATCTGCAAAAACCTTAGATCCCACAAATTCCACAAGAGAGACAAATTCTCCAATGCTGCTAAAAAAAAATAGTTGGTAATATATATTATTATAATAATATATATAATAATATAAATGGAATTCAGGCACAATTTTTACCACTAAAAGAATAAAACAAATCTTGCTTAAACCATGGAAAGAAATACTTTAACTCCTATTACAATAGACATCAAATCTCTTTCTATCCCTCATTTAAATTTAAGTATTAAAACCTTTATTAAAAAAAAAAAAGAAAAACTTGCTTTACATTGCTGAAATTCTATTTATGACAAACTGAAGAGAGTTTTAGTGTTTTCACACAAATTACAGCAGTCTATTTTTTGCCCACCCAATCCCACCTGCAAAAAAGTACATTTTCCTGCCCCCACTATTATGGAAGCAGGTTCTGTAGGACCTGCAGGATCCCAGTCCCACTGCAGGGCTCTAGTTCTGAGTAATTGTGAAGTAAGAAACTAATCTGAACTAGGCATGCATGACGGGGGGAGGGAGAGGAGAGTGGGGAAATAGATTTGTTTCACGATGAACAGGGTGATTTAAAGGGGGGGGTGGAGAAGTAAAAACACACTGGGAGGGAGTAATTCAAAAAGTCAGCTAAGGTCCATCTTCCCAGTCCTGCACTTCCCAGACCTGCACCATAGGGCCCAATTAAGCATCACAGTGTCTCTGCACCTTCCACCATTGGCTTCTTAAAGACAATGTGATTGAGTTTAAGGGATGATATCATCAATATATAAATTTTAAATTTTTCTAAAAATTGTAGGGCCAGGTCTTATAAACCTTATTAATGAATAATTCTTATTTACAAGATTAGTCCTATAGACTTCAATGAGTTTATTTATGTGACCAATAAGTCTTTCAGGAATAGCATCCTTATATTGTAAAATATCTTGACCATATTATTAATAACTACCTCAGATTAGCAAAAGCATTTTTTTAAAGATTTAGTTTACTTATCAGTGTTAACATATTGTTTACTTTGTGTGCATTTCTCTGAGCTTGGATGAAGAAAATCAGTTAAGTCAATTTTGTTTTGGATTGTCGGTTCTGTACTGTTTGGATTGTAAGTACTGAAAAGTATATTTGTTTGAAAATTGATTACATTTGGATAAGATAGATAGATAGATAGATCTTTCTGTACCTGGAAATATTTCTTTTTGTCTTGTTTTCTAAAAGCTTGTTTTTAAGTAAATTTAAACTTTGGGACAAATTTGGAGTTGACAGTAACTCCTTACATGACTAGTGAAGGACAGCTCTGTAGTAATTAAGTACCTAGTACTAAGAAAAAGGTGATTCTATTGCATAATATTAAATATATTTTTGAATGGGTGCCTGAGGACTACACTGATGTTTGGGAAATGCCACCGAATGCCTTTGCTATTAATCATACATATAAATTAAACAAAATTTTAGTTTAAACAGCACATCAATAAGCACTCAGATACTACAGAGACATTGGCCAAATTAGTACCTAGGTACTTCACCACATGCAATTTTACCAACATTAGCCTTGCAACCATAAAAAGTTTTCACACTCTTACAAAATTAACATTTTAAAGTCAGAAAATAAGGCCATCATACAGGGGAAAACAGGTTTCCCAGCTTCCAACAGAGGGCCACATACTGAAAATCTTATTTGAAGAAAGCTCCCAATGACCTGCATTCTTTCTTAGGGTTTTTTTTAAACTATGGGTTTTGTCAGCATTTAAAGTGATTCTGGCCCACAGGATCAAATCTACAATAGCCAAATTGTCAGTGCCTGAGGATTTCAATGTAGGGGATGTTACCTGTGGATTGGCTAAGAATTTCACAGCCCCCATTACAATTACTGGACTTTCCCAGGCAGTCACAGACTCCATTCATAAGGCTGGACACACTCTGGATCTTAAGTATCAGGGGGTAGCCGTGTTAGTCTGTATCCACAAAAACAACAAGGAGTCCAGTGGCACCTTAAAGACTAAGGGATTTATTTGGGCATAAACTTTAGTGGGTAAAAAACCCACTTCTTCAGATGCATGGAGTGAAAATTACAGATGCAGGCATTATTATACTGACACATGAGGAGAAGAGAGTTACCTCACAGTGTTGACAGGGCCCATTCAATCAGGGTGGATGTCCTGGATGGAAGCTGGAGGCATGTAGGTAAATATAGCAGTCAGCAGGTTTCCACAGGTAAGTATAGCGGTCAGTAGGTCAGTGGTACAGTGCAAATAAGTGATGGTCACATAAACACCACCCTATACCGGAAACCTACTGACCGCTATACTTACCTACATGTCTCCAGCTTCCATCCAGGACACATCACACATTGAGTTTCCAGGCAGCCACGACAGATAACAGTGATCTTTCAGAAAAACAACCTATTCATGGTTTTGGTAAGCTTTATAGTAGTATTCGGTCATCCACTATTGAAACAGTGGCCCCTAAATGCCCTCTGCACAAGCTTCATCCTCACCATGGTTCCCAGAAAAGACAAATCAAGTGAGAGAAGAGACAGCCACAACACCAGTGACAGAAATCTCATGCAGACTGCAACCAGTTATATAGTTGTTGTTTTTTTCCCTACCAAAGGAATTCCAATACAGAAAAATACCATCCTTAGTGGCCAATAGCTTGGTCAAGCCTAGCTGTCTCATCACAGGTTTCAGAGTAGCAGCCGTGTTAGTCTGTAGCCGCAAAAAGAACAGGAGTACTTGTGGCACCTTAGAGACTAACAAATTTATTAGAGCATAAGCTTTCGTGGACTACAGCCCACTTCTTCGGATGCATACAGAGTGGAATAAATATTGAGGAGATATATATACACACATACAGAGAGCATAAACAGGTGGGAGTTGTCTTACCAACTCTGAGAGGCCAATTAAGACAGAGAAAAAAATTTTTGAAGTGATAATCAAGATAGCCCAGTACAGACAGTTTGATAAGAAGTGTGAGAATACTTACAAGGGGAGATAGATTCAATGTTTGTAATGGCTCAGCCATTCCCAGTCCTTATTCAATCCTGAGTTGATTGTGTCTAGTTTGCATATCAATTCCAGCTCAGCAGTCTCTCGTTGGAGTCTGTTTTTGAAGTTTTTCTGTTGTAATATAGCCACCCGCAGGTCTGTCATTGAATGGCCAGACAGGTTAAAGTGTTCTCCCACTGTTTTTTGAGTATTATGATTCCTGATGTCAGATTTGTGTCCATTAATTCTTTTGCGGAGAGACTGTCCGGTTTGGCCAATGAATCTATCTCCCCTTGTAAGTATTCTCACACTTCTTATCAAACTGTCTGTACTGGGCTATCTTGATTATCACTTCAAAAAAAATTTTCTCTGTCTTAATTGGCCTCTCAGAGTTGGTAAGACAACTCCCACCTGTTTATGCTCTCTGTATGTGTGTATATATATCTCCTCAATATTTATTCCACTCTGTATGCATCCGAAGAAGTGGGCTGTAGTCCACGAAAGCTTATGCTCTAATAAATTTGTTAGTCTCTAAGGTGCCACAAGTACTCCTGTTCTTTTTGTCTCATCACAGTTACAGAGTTGAGTTCTTCCCCTCAAAATTTTCCATATTACTTGGCAAATAAAAATTGCTTGCATTTAGAATAAACTGCTTACTTCTGTAGAAATGGAACACTGTCTTGAGGGAGCAATGAATTAGTCTTCCGAATTTCAGCCAGTATTGCTCACTGAAGTTAAAGAGGTACTGAAGTAGCTTTGTGCTACAACCTGTAAGCTGGACCCATGACCTGCCGGGCTGGTGAAGGTCAGTAGGGAAAATGGTTGGTTCCTCCTTGATTAAGACTGTCAACATTTCCCTATGGAAGGGCAGAGTGCAAGTAGCTCTTACAGCTACTGTGAAGCCAGTGCTCAAGAAGCCAATTTTGATGCTAACAATCTATATAGTATTCATTTTGGGGAAGTTCATGAAAAGGTTGTGGTGGAAAAATTTATGTGGGTGGGGCTTTTTGTTTGTTTTGATTTTTGCAGTCCTCTGGTTTCCTTGATCCCAGTTTATAGGTTTACAGGACTGGATATGAGATTGCACCTGTTATACTAGTGGATGATCTCCAAGTAACGGAAAAAAAGAGAATCTATGCTGATTTTAGATTGGTCAACAGCTTTGATATTGTTCCTTTGCTTGTGAACTATAGCAGTTGGTGGAAGGAGTCACTCTTAGCTTTCTGAAAAAAACAAGCTATTGGCTGTAGATTCCTTTGCCCAAAGGATTCTTTCCTGCAGGATACCACAGGGGTTTAGTGGTACCACCATTATTTCTGTTTGAAGATGCAGATACGGTTAGTGAGGAGACTTAGGGCCTGTCTACACTACCCACCGGATCAATGGGCAGCGATCGATCCAGCAGGGGTCGATTTATGGCGTCTAGTATAGATGCCATAAATCGACCACTGAGTGCTCTCCCATTGACTCCAGTACTCCACCAGAACGAGAAGCGCAAGCGGAGTCGACGGAAGAGCATTAGCTGTCGACTTACTGCAGTGAAGACACCGCAGTAAGTAGATTTAAGTACGTCGACTTCAGCTACACTATTCACATAGCTGAAGTTGCGTATCTTAGATTGACCTTGCATGATAGTGTAGACAAGTCCATAGGCTGCAGTGTATTCAGCATGAAAACTCTCATCTCCATCATGTCTGATCTGATAAAACAATGGAATAAGTTACCCAGTGGCTACATTAACTATGGGTTTCGATGAGAACTAGCTGGTTACAAATTAATTCAGACAGGAAAGTTATAATGTTGTTGGCCTGGTGAAAACGGTTAAAACTTACAATGGCACCTGTAACGGAGGGAGAGTAACAGAGGTGTGCAACCTGATTGCTTTATTACATCTTGGAACACCAAATGATGGTTGTGATCATGTGCACTTTCCCCTTCATCAGCGCCTATGGAAAAGAGTGCCCTTTTCCCTCTGATGTGAGCCTTGATAAAGCTAGCCATACCTTTGTCATCTCAGAATAATACATAGGGTCACACCTTGGGACCATTCAAAATGTGAAGCTAGTGGAGACTATCACGGCCCTCTTAAATGAAGTTGCATATTGAGAGCACATTACACTACTGGTCCTGGATATATACTAGCTTCCAATAAACTTCTGGGAGGGATTCCAGGAGTTGGCTTACCTTATAAAGCAATAAATGTTTTGGGACTTCATTACCTGAGAGGCTGCCTCTCTTTTGAGCTAGAACCACCTTGATATGAAAGGGGAGTGGCTAACAAGGGTCTGAAGGGTACTCAGTTTTGGAATTTGTTTCCCATACTTCTGGTCATACAGGGCTGAGCCAAGATTTGTAACCTTCTTGACATGCTGCAAAGCCCAAATCTTTCTGCTCAGTCTTTTTACAAAGGGGTGGGCTGAGGGTTGAAAGGATTTGGTGGAGATAAATGTATATAATATGGAACATTTTTAAGTTTACAAACAAGCACCGAGGGCAAAGAATGAGTGCCTTGAGATTTTTTTTTTTTTTTAATAAATATGAAAAAAATTCCATCTCTTTCCTCACCTATTTTTAAATAAGAATTAAAAAAAAAAAATTCACAGCATCATCCTCCATTATCTTGTTCACAGGTTGGTTGGTTGTTTTTTGGGAGAACAGGATAATCAGCTACAGAGACTGTTAAATCTTAATCTATTTTATCTATTTTCCACCTATAAACACTAAATTAAGAATGTTTTTCCTGAAGCAACCATTGTATTTGTTTACACTATGGTGGTGATCTAGGAAAATTCTAAAATACATAACTATGAATGAGAAAATAGGTGAGGTAATATATTTTATTGGACCAATTTCTGTTGGTGAAAGAGACAAGCTTTTGACTTTACAGTGTCTTTTACAATATGTGTTAACTACCTATGCTAAACAATACATTCCACCTTTTATTTAGCTGCGAGAGCCTGAGTGCCTTTCCCAGACCTGAAGAAAAGTTCTGTGTAAGCTGATAAACTTGTCTCCTTTACCAACAAAAGTTCATCCAATAAAAAATATTACCTCACCAACCCTGCCTCTCTAATATCCTGGGACCAACACAGCTACAACAGTACTGCAGATAACTATGAATGGCAGTGGGCAGTTAATACACAATCTGTCAAACTAAGAATTAACTCTTGTCTCCCTTCTTTAAATGAAGTGGTTTATTTCTTGTGGAAAATATAAAAACAGTAAAATAAGTTTCCAACTTATTGTTTCCACAAACAAACTTTATTTTAGGTGAACCACAAAGCACTGAAGTATTTAGCCAGCCTTATTCCAGTAATATGTAGTCAGAAGTTTTCCATCAAGTCATACAGCAATCAAGTTACTGTTCCAGAGAATCAACAGTATAAGTTGTCTTCTTGTTCCTCCATCATTACACAGAAAAATAAGGTAGTTTCATTCTTATAAATCATGGCAACCACTAATGGGACACACAACTTGCCTTAGGTACTATTGTAAATAACTTTTTCATTTAGGGTTATTCAAGATAAACAGTTAAAACTGATTTTAGTGGAAATGTGATTAACTAAATACATCATAACTACATGTAGGTTTATTAAAACTACTTAAATCTCTTTCAAACAGCCTGAAATGATTTACTGGTAAGGGCATAGGGGGAGAGGAAGAAGATTATACTTTTAAGGGCATATTTTAAAATTAGGCTATTGAAACAAATTAGAGCAACTCCTTCTGTTCCATTTACTAGTCATGAAATAGAAAGCAACTTATTCATCTTTCAAATTACAATGATGTAATAGAATAGACCCCTTAAAAAAAAAAAAAAAACTTCACACACCACCACACACACTCAAACAACAGTTCCAAATACTATTCTCCCTTTACAAAATGGACAAGTCGAAAAGGGCAGGAGGTCTGGGCAACATTTATTCAACAGTAACTCAGAAAAAACACCGAGTACAGATGCTTTTCAGGGAAAAACCTTTGCTATCATAAATAGGCCATTGTTGAGATCTAGGAGTATTCGCAAAAACTCAACATCAAAGGGATTTCACTTTTAATAAAGTGTTGCATACAGTATTTTATAACAAAAAATAGTTTTAAGCTAAGCATGGCACCTAGGTAATATGACATTTGTCATTTTAAAGCGACAACTCCTAGTGGCTTCCATAAAAGGAATAAGAAAAATACAAATATTGGGGGAGGGGGAGGGGGGTTGGGTGATAATGCTAGCCTGCACCTAGTGAGTACTTGATAGGTCAAAAACATCATAATTCCTCTCCTCCCCATGTATGTTTTTGTTATATATGGTGCAGGAAGATGTCAAAATAAATGCTGGAATATCAATTTTGGGGAAAGAAGGGGGAAGAATAAAACAGAGCCCAATCAACAAACAGCTCAACCTCCTAAACAAGGTACTTACAGGATGGCACGTGAGAGGTGAAGGAGTAAAGAGGAACAAAGTATTACAGTTTTTGTTCTTTCTATCAGTGAGAAAAAGAATTTGTACATTTTAGAGCTACAAACTATGCCATGAGTGTCCTTTTAGGATGAGTAAAATTATCAAGTGAAAATAAACTGAATTTTGTGATTTAGAATACTATCTTGCAGATGAAGAGACAATACTTGTGTAGCTGAAATAAATACCATATTTGAGGGCTCCCATCCTGAGAGGTTTCATAGATTAATAGATTCTAATCACAACTTTCAATTCCCATTAGCCTCAATGAAATAAAGAGTGCCCAATATTAAGGGCATGTCTACACTGCAAAGAATGTTCTCAACCCAGTTTAGCTAACCTGAGTTAGTTAATTCAGGGTTAAAATAGCAGTGAAGACACAGTGGCTATGTCTACACTGCAAAAAACAAAACAAAAAACTGTGGCAGCAAGTCTCAAAGCTCGCATCAACTGACTCAGGCTCACAGGATTCACACTACAGGGCTAAAAATAGCAGTGTAGACGTTCCCACTCAGGCTAGAGCTTGGGCTATGAAACCATGTGAATGGGGCAGATCTCAGACCCCAAGATCTAGCCTAAGCAGGAATGTCTGCAGTGCTATTTTTAGCCCCACAAGCCCAAGTCAGTTGACATAGGCTCTGAAACTCACTGCCACGTGGTGTTTTGTTTGTTTGTTTTTGCAGCGTAGGCATACCCAGTAACTCAGCTTTTACCTTGGGTTAGCAGTTCAATCCTGGGCTCCCATACTCGAGCTGCTAATATGAGTTAAAAGCCAACTTGCCATGTCTTCACTGCTATTTTAACTCAAGTTAGCTAACTCGGGTTTGCTAACCCAAGTTAAGAACACTTTTTTTTGCGCACACGCAGTGTAGACATGCCTTTAGGATTGAGCCCTCTTCAAAAATTCCCCTAGAGTTAGACAAAGCCTCTAGGCGAATCTTTTCTCTTCGTCAGATTACTTAAGACTAAAAGTTATAATAAAACAACAATACAAAAAAATACACATAGAAAAGAGAACTTACTGTTTTATTCCGTAATCTAATTATGTCCGAGACAGAGCCAGCTCCACAATACTCCATAACAATCCATAGATCTGTGTTCTTAAAGTAGCTGCCATAGTACTTGACAACATAGGGACTAAATATAAACACAAAACAGTTGAGATTCATATATTAATAATCATCAACAATGAAAAAATATCCAGGGTCAGTTCTAATAAGATGAGAATTGGGGAGTCACTAGGACAGCCAAAGATTGCGTGGTGCATTTGAGTGAATTTTAGGTCATGGTGGGATTACCTTAATCAAGGCTTCAAAAAGGCCTGGTTAGACTTCCAGAAGTTTGGTTGTTTAACGAAAATGAAGGAGGCACATGTAGAATGACCTACAATACTCCCACACCCCTCAAATAAATACAAAGACCTCCCCAATCACCAGTTGCTTTCTGATGAAGGGGAAGCACCTTCTTCACTCCCCTTTTCCTTGGGAAAAGTCTATTCCCCTTTTCACTATCTTCAGGAGCCTTCTTCTTTTTCTCTCTTTCCAGTGTTGAATGGACAGTGTAGCAATCATTCTAAATATCCCCCTTTTTTTCCAGACAACCTGCAGGAGTCTATTTCAAAAACAAACCCGAATAGCTACCTGAATATTGTTCAGTCTAACGTTTTGCTATAGAAATATTTATGGAACTCTAAGTGCATTTTCCATATTAAGTTTTAACGGAAGACTGTTATTTATATAGTGCCATAAATTGTGCATGTTGTATTTCCATTCATCAACATATCAAGTAAAGGACATAAATCCTCCCCTGAGCTCAGGGGCCAAAGGCACAAGGGACTCCGGTAGAATATAAACAAGTGCCTCCAATTAGAAAGGGAAGCAGTCCTTGTAACTGGAATGCTTAATGAATTAGGGGTGTAATGTTGCACCCCATAATACTTTATAGAAATATGCTTATGAGTGTAAATATGACATAACTGAAATATGTTTTATGCTAGATATGCCATGTAATATATCTTTGCAAAGGTTATAATCTAGGAATATGAAATATAAGTCTGAGGTCCTATTGTAATTATGCAAAGTGTGGGCCATTAATGGTGGCTTGGAACCTTGATGGCTCCCATTAACCAGGATACTTGGTTGTAATGGGTCTGTTTACTTGCAAGTCTTCCTGTATACCTGTGTGCTGGCAAGTGGGTAATGAAGTCTTACAGTGACATGTGATCATGTCACCTGAACTGGAATCCATCTTCAAACTGGTGCTTTTCCATTTAGAAGGAGGGATGGGAACCCAGAGAGGGACAAAGGATTCCCACCTTGTGCAAAAGATATATAAGGGGGTGGAACAGAATAAAAGAAGTGGCAGTCATGAAAAATCCCCTAGCTACCACCTGAACTGGAACAAGGATTATACCGGGGAAAGGTTTGGGCCCAGACTAGAAGGAGGCTAGTCTGTCAAAGACGCTTATTGGAACATCTCTGAGGGTGAGATTTACCTGCATTGTTTCCTACTGTATTAGGCTTAGACTTGCATGTTTTATTTTATTTTGTTTAGTAATTTACTTTGTTCTGTCTGTTATTACTTGGAACCACTTAAATCCTACTTTTTGTATTTAATAAAATCACTTTTTACTTATTACATACTCTGGGTTTATTAATAATACCTGCGGGGGGGAGGGGCAAACAGTTGTGCATATCTCTCTATCAGTGTTACAGAGGGCGAACAATTTATGAGTTAAACGGGTTTATTTGGGGTTTGGATCCCATTGGGAGCTGGGTATCTGAGTGTTGGAGATAGGAGCATTTCTTAAGCGGTTTTCAGTTACACCTGCAGCTTGTGGGGGACGTGGTTCAGACTTGGATCTGTGTTTGCAGCAGGCAAGCGTGTCTGGCTCAAACAAGGCAAGGTACTGAAGTCCCAAGCTAGCAGGGAAAATGGGCTCAGAGGTTGTCCCAGCACATCAGGTGGCAGTCCCAAGGGGGTTTCTGTGACGCAACCTGTCACAAGGGGTTTTCAGGAACTTCTTAAAGAGAAGAGGCAAAACCATCATATACTAACTGGAGGACTGTTTTCAGACTGGCAACAGCCACTTCTTGTAGTTTGGCAGTAAGATACTTATTCAGTCTTCTGACACTGGCCTCCTGTCACTGTAGCCTGAGTCCCACATAGAGTTTTCTTTTTGTTTTATTAAGCAAATTTAAGACCCTCTTCTCCTTCCCTAGATCACAGAGTTTCTGTAGCTTCCTCTGTTAATATGTTCTACTGCTAACTCAAATCCAGTACAAAAGCAACAGCTGTGATGGAATAGCTGAGATACTGCAGGTATTGGAGCATAAGCTTTCGTGGGTGAATGCCCACTTCATCAGACGCAAGTAACGGAAATTTCCAGAGGCAGGTATAAATCAGTATGGAGATAACGAGGTTAGTTCAATCAGGGAGGGTGAGGTGCTCTACTAGCAGTTGAGGTGTGAACATCAAGGGAGGAGAAACTGCTTCTGTAGTTGGATAGCCATTCACAGTCTTTGTTTAATTCTGATCTGATGGTGTCAAATTTGCAAATGAACTGGAGCTCAGCAGTTTCTCTTTGGAGTCTGGTCCTGAAGTTTTTTTGCTGTAAGATGGCTACCTTTACATCTGCTACTGTGTGGCCAGGGAGGTTGAAGTGTTCTCCTACAGGTTTTTGTATATTGCCATTCCTGATATCTGACTTTTGTCCATTTATCCTCTTGCGTAGTGACTGTCCAGTTTGGCCAATGTGCATAGCAGAGGGGCATTGCTGGCACATGATGGAATATATAACATTGGTGGACGTGCAGGTGAATGAGCCGGTGATGTTGTAGCTGATCTGGTTAGGTCCTGTGATGCTGTTGCTGGTGTAGATATGTGGGCAGAGTTGGCATCGAGGTTTGTTGCATGGGTTGGTTCCTGAGTTAGAGTTGTTATGCTGCGGTGCGTGGTTGCTGGTGAGAATATGCTTAAGGTTGGCAGGTTGTTGGTGGGAGGGTGTCTGGAAATTTCCATTACTTGCATCTGATGAAGTGGGCATTCACCCACGAAAGCTTATGCTCCAATACTTCTGTTAGTCTTAAAGGTGCCACAGGTCCCTCTGTTGCTTTTTACAGATTCAGACTAACACGGCTACCCCTCTGTTACTTGACTGCAGGTATTGTACACCAGTGCTTACTGGCATGCATTAAGAACACTACTGGCCATCCTAAATGAGTATCCAATTCCAGCCTGGCCATAAACCAAACTATTGGCAATGTATATTATGAAAATCCATTTCAGCCTTGTACACATTGGCATTTGAATCTTTAATAATATATGGAGATATACCTATCTCATAGAACTGGAAGGGACCCTAAAAGGTCATTGAGCCCAGCCCCCTGCCTTCACTAGCAGGACCAAGTTCTGATTTTGCCCCAGATTCCTCTAAATGGCTCCCTCAAGGATTGTACTCACAACCCTGGGTTTAGCAGGCCAATGCTCAAACCACTGAGCTATCCCTCCCCCTAAAGATCAAGCACCCAACGTGGGGCATGAACCCACGATCCTGAGATTAAGAGTCTCATGCTCTACCAACTGAGCTAGCAATCTTGCCTCTTACCATTATGCTTCTCTATAAGGTAAAAGTTTAGTACTATTTCCATAGCACAAATTCTGAAGACCTTGAATAAAATATTAATAAGGTATAATAAAAGGAGTAATACTACCTCTATTTACAATTTACACATATTTTAATATTTCAAGCAGCATTTCTGTGATATTATAGGCAGGCCTGGCAGCACTTTTTCAGGGGTTGCTTAAGTCTGGAGGCTTCATTCAAAGTTTGTCCATATTAGAGAAATGAAACAGTTTTAAATACAATCTGTGCAGTGTTTCCACACTAACTACACTGTTTCAGTTTAAAGGTTTATCCTGCATTCATATCTGCTTTCAGGGTGTATAGAAATAGATGATTTTTAAAAAGCAAATAAAAATAAATCAGATTTTTATTTAAATTCAATATTTTTTCCTTTTTAAAAATACACCTATTTAAAATTAAATTTCAAGCTATGACAATATATGTCAAATCTATTAAAATCATTTAAACTAAATTTAAAATTTTAACACTAAGCAGTACATGCTTGCTGCCAAACTTTTAAAGTAAGTTAAGACATTGAACTAATAGAAGTCACTGGGTAAGCACCTTTTGACAGCAGTAGCCTCTTCTGCATGTGCAGAGAAACTATTTTCTTCATTTCTGAAATTCAGTTCAATGACTAGTTGAATGACTGCAGCCAATGGGAGCTTCGGGGGAGGTACCCACAGGTGACGGCAGCACACGGAGCCCTCTGCCCCCCCTTCCCCAGGGGCTGCAGGGACATGGTTCCAGCTGCTTCCGGGAGCAGCGTGGGGCCAGGGCAGGCAGCCAGTGCATGCCGCTGCCACCCCGAAGCCACTCCAGGTAAGTGGCATCAGGCCACAGCCCTCACCCCAAGCCCCTCCTGCACCCCGAACCCCAATCTCCTGCCCCCCCATCGCACCCTGCCTGCACCCCGCACTCCTCCTGAGCCCCCTCGTACATCCCACACCCCTCCTCTGCCCTCAACCCCTCGCCCTGAGCCCCTTCCTGCAGACCTCATCCCCTCCCACACCCCAACCCCCTACCCCAGCCCTACATTCATGGCCCTACATGCAATTTCCCCACCCAGATGGGACCTCCGGGCCAAAAACTTTGCACACCCCTGATCTAACTCCACAAGGTACTGGTGATTAGTCTTGGTCTATAACAATCCTTGCCAATGCTTTGAAATGGAGGACTCAAAACTCATGTGGATTTTTCTGATTACAGGAAATTTTAACAGCACTTCAAATTTAAAAAAAAAAAACCTTACTTTAATTATAATCATGTCAAGTGATTTTTGTTTGACAGTCTTGTAAACAAGTGCATATCTAAACAAATTACTTTATTCTTCTCAGGATAACATTTATTAAGTGAATTTTTAATATTAACTTAGAAGTATATATTTCTCTTTCAGTTGTTTATATTAAGCACATTTCGCTACAAACTTAGAGGAAAATTTGACCCTCAATGAGTACATATGCAATGGTCATTAAAATTTGAACTTAATACCAAGTGTAAATAGACTTTTACTAGACTTCAGTTGTGCTCTTGAAACATTACAAGTACATTTTCAAATAGATGCTTAAAAAGGAGGCAAAGAATCAAATAAATAAATAAATATTGCTCATACCTGTCACATTGCTGCATTATAGAAATTTCTTTAATTATTTCCTGAAGATCTGACTCGACAGGGACTTGTTTAATTGCCACTACTTGTCCAGATTCCTTGTGTATTGCTTTAAACACACTACCATAAGATCTAAAAATTACAAAGAATTACAAATTAATTTTTTCTACAAAATATTTCTTTCTTCCTCCCAATCAGCACTATTCAAAAGATCATGCCAATCACTGTATTCATTTAGAATACTTCTTTTTTTATATTATCTACATCAGATGCTTGTAAAATTGCAAGGGATTTCAATTTCATCATGACTGTGCCTCTGAAAAGGAAATCCTCAGATAATGTTTACCTTCACCAATTCATAGGATTTGGCATATTATATCAGAATATTGATCAATAATATCTGGTACCTTACCTCCAGCAGTTGCTTATGAAGTAATATAACGTTAAGTGAAAGGTAAATCAACATCATAACACACTTAGCCAGTTAGGAAATGCTGTAAATTAGAAAAAAAACAAGGAGGGAAAGAATAAATCCCCCCCGATCCCTTCAGGCAATCAGCTTACATCCTGACCACGAGATTTATCCTCATCATCATTTGCATACCAATCATAATTTTATCTCATTCTTCTTAAAAATCTAGCTACAGTATTTGACTCAGATTTTCTGTGGCTGTACATTTACAGAGATTTGGTATATGCTTTCTAAAATATAATTACAAAGAAAAAAGTGCTATTACCCTTTTGTGTTTTCTTAACATGGGATCAAGAAATTGGAGAGACTGATCATTTTTTTTGCAATTCCCTTCATAATTTAAATGCCTCTATCAACTCCCCTCTAAAAACTTTAGAAATTGAAAAATCTTAGTTTTGTAAATAGCTCTTAGATTCATCATGAACCTAATCCAAATTTCCGGATATACATACATTTTATTTAAAAGGAATAAGATTACAATTACATGTTTACAGTTACATTTTTCTATTTTACAATATTCTCCCTATTATCATAACAAGTTAGTTATCAGGCGCCCAAAATGAAGGTTTGCAGTTTGAAACTCTAGCCTCTAGTGTGAGCTACCCAAACACATGAGCAATCGAGCATACTGCGCTTGTTTGGAAGGCTCTGTTCCTCTTACATGCGCCATAATTCTGAGCCAGCAGGGGAACAGAAATTGACAAGATTCATGTTTTGTCCATTTCAGTTCCTCATCATCAGCCTTGGGCCTAGGAATGTGACTTCTCTATATTCATAATGCTAGAAGATTCAATAGAATTCTACAGAATTTAGGCTTACCACAGGCTTTGTCAGCTGCCAGAGAAGCTGCCCCTGTTCAATTTACAAATCCTGCAGAGCTCCTACATTCTGGTGGTGGTGAGTAGGCTTGTACCCTTCCCAAACGCATAAAGCACCTGCAGAGCTACCAATTTCCCTGGGCAGATCACAGTAAAAATGGAGCTCTTATACCACAGAGACCTTCTCTATTTCAACCTCTTTCCCTCTCTAAAAATAATAATCTACTATCTTTGCAGCTAGCCAAGCTGCGAAACAACCTTACAGTATATACCAATCCTTCAATAATAAGATACTTTGCTGTGTAATAATCACATTCTTTGTTCCACTAGTCTATATGACCAATAAAATGATAACAGGGAAGGTAACACGTACCCTACTCGGAATATATCTTTATATCATCATTCTCATCTACTTTCCAATTTGCAATTAAGTGTGGCTTGTGGCAAAGAAAATATTCCTGACTTCACTACAACCACAAAAATAAACTTATTTTTCTGCATCAGTAAATGAAAGGCATGAAGGTTTGCAGTCTGAAACTCTAGCCTCTAGAAAGGCATGACAAAAATGCATGGGTAGGTTTTCAAAAAACCCACACAGGCATTTGCTGTTTAAATACTAAAAAAAAGGCCCAATTTAGTTCATGCTCACTGACACTGTGTCACTTTTAATATTATATTAATTTTAAATATTTTCCCCATGTATTCCCTCCACACACACACACAAACAGTTTTACTCACCCTTCACCAAGCTTCTCTAAAACATCAAAGACTTCTTCAGGCTGCTTAGTTAAGCTGTCTTCACTTAGCTTTTTCAGCTTGCTAATAAAAATAATATTTTACAATAAGTCATTTGCATATTTGTCTTTAAAGGTAAAAACCTGTAGTTCAAATAAAAAACATGGCTATTAAATGAGAGGAGACAAAGAAATTAAGATCTTACAAAGAGAGAGGCAGGAGCACTTGTAATGAAAAACAAGCATCAGGTACAGACGGTTATAAAATACTGTCCATTAAAAAAATAGAAGGTGAAAAAGACAACACTCCTCACCATTGAGAACGAGGGGGCGGAGGCACTGCCCTCCTTATAACTTTTAGCTTAGTGGTTAAGGTACTCACCAGGGAGACCTAGGTTCCATTCCCCCTTGCCTGAGGTGGAGTAGGACTTTGACTTGGGTCTACCCACATTGCAGGAGAGCACCCTACCCACAGGCCTATGGGATACAAAGGTGTGTAGCTCTCTGAGTTTCTCCTATTTAAGAGTTAGTCAAGCAGAGACATGACCTTAGATCTCCCCACTACTAGGTGGGTGCCCTAACCACAAGACTATATAGTCAGTCAATCAGACTAGGGTTACCATAGGTCTGGATTATCCCGGACACGTCCTGATTTGGGGGTTTTAAATAGCCATCCGGGAGGACTTTGTAAAAATCTAAAAAGGTCCGGGATTTCCCTCCCAATGCAGAGCACGGCACGGTTGACAGAGCGGTCGGGATGGATTGCGCCGCTCGCATCGGGGCCTCCAGCAGCCAGAGCCGCTCCCCTGCTCCCCCACCCCCACCGCCTCAGTACCCCCAGCACCGTAAGGGGGTTGGGGAGTTGGAGAAGGGGCAGAGGGCCCCAGGAGGCAGTCAGGGGACAGGGAGCAGGGAGGCTTGGATGGGTCAGGGGTTCTGGGAGGGGCCTGTCAGGGGGTGGGGGTGTTGAGAGGGATCGGGACAGGTAGGGGAAGGAGTCCTGGGGGGGGGGCAGTTAGAGTGGGGGGATCTCAGGAGGTGGCAGTCAGGGACAAGGAGAAGGGAGGCTTAGATGGGGGTGGGGTCTCAGGGGACGGTTAGGGGCAGGGGTCCCAGAAGGGGCAATCAGGGGACAAGGAGCGGGGGGGGGGGGTTGGATGGGTTAGGGATTCTGTGGGGGGCAGTTAGGGGGCAGGAAGTGGTAGGGAATGGATAGGGGGTAGGGCTACACCCCTCCTCCCCCATGGAGTGTCCTCTTTTTTGAAAGTTCAAATATGGTAACCCTAAATCAGACAGACAGACACACACACACACACACTCACTCTCTCTCTCTCCTGCCCCATGACTATTTAAGTATTTTATACAAACTGCAGCAGCTTCAATGGGAGAGACTGAGAAAGACTGACCCCAGAATAGTCCATAGCCTGGTGGCTAGGACACTCTCCTGCAATGTGGGAGACATAAGCTCAAATCCCAGCTCCACATCAGGCAGAGGAGGGAACTGAACCCAGGCCTTCCACATCCCTGATGAGTTCCTTAACACTGGGCTAAAACTTATAAGGTAGTGGATGCCATTTATAATCAATGGGATCTTTGTACCCACTGTTGTTTTGGAGGACCATGCATACCCACTCTAGCCATGGTTCATGAAATCATACCCTGACATTAGGGGCCCTGGCAAAAAAAGATTCAATTACAAGCTTAGCAGCTGTAGGATGGGGTAGAGTGTGCATTTGACAGGCTGATGGCAAGAGGGTGCTGCCTACAAAACCATTTGTATGCCAATGCAGCCAATGCTGTCCATATGTCTGTGGTCTGGTGCACCCAGCACAACATCTGCTAGGTTAAAGGCATGTGTTTTTGCATGGGCTCTTGACACTTCTGGTTTGCAGGCCTAGTACAGGCAACCATAAGGTAGAGTCACCAATGAACCCTGGAATTGGTTGCAGTGGGGGAAGGAAGCTGCCTGTTTTCATCACTTCATTATCTGCTTTTTTTATAGAGATGTAAACTGTCTATTTGATATAGTGTAGAGGTGATTTAACCTTTAGTGTGATTTTAGGTTATATAGGCTTGGTGTGAAGTTAAGTGCCTATGTGATTGTGACATTTTGCAACTTTATTAAAAGATTAGTTCAAAACTTCCAGGATCTTCCTTCCTTTGAAAGCACCCACAAAGCCACATTTTCCAAAAATAACCAACTTAAAACAAACAAACCAACTCAAGGAAAAAGCCAGCTACCCCTATATAAAATAACTATTACATGTTATTTTATGACATGCAATAAATATTCCACATATTGTGCAATGCAAGTGCATGGCATTTGTATACAAAATATTAACCACCACTGAATACTAAAGGTTCAAAAGCCAGTATTAAAGGATGTGTTATTCTCTGGCCAAGTTCCTCCTCCTGTTCGCTCTCCCCACTCCAAAAACCATGTTGCTTGCTTTGCATATGACTACACAGAGAACACCTGTGCTTCCAGTTCGTGAAATAGTCCATTGCCAAGCCATCCCCAGTTTTCTAAATCCTGCACTGGCTGCAAGATATGGTAATGTGAGGAGTCTATGGCCGTTCGTGCAAGCATGGCCGGGTTCCCTATGCCTCCATTCTTCCTCCAGAAATCTTTCCATACCTCTATGCCTGCAGCATGCTCCACTCCTGCTTTGCCTTCTGATACGCCACGTATTCCTCATGCCTTTGCATCATATCCTCAACCATATCGTTGACAACCCACTTAACGTTTATCCTGCTGCTTTATGGTCCTGTCACTAGGAAACAGTTGCAGAGGCTAAGACAGAATTCAGCCAGGCTTGATTACAGCAGCAGCAACATTGTATTGTTTTAAGTTAAGTTAAGTAACAACAAAAAGTACCCTAAAACCTGCCTCAGTCATCACTTAAATAATACCGCATGCTAGAAGTGGAAGGTACAGACTCCTAGCTGATCCAGGAAGAGAGCAACCAGACCACAGAAGTTTGATGAAAGTGACACTGACTACAGGGAGAGACTTAAGAAATGGCTGCTGAGAGGTAGCAGCATGCAGCTGCAACATGCAATTCCCTCACCAGCCCTATTAGTTATGGGAAATTCTGATACAAAAAATGTATATAGCAATTTGAAGTGTGTATGGAAGCCATAGGGACTAGTATAATAAAAGAGGAGCAAAAGAATGGCTCTATTTGATGGTGGTTGGTGTTCTAGTGCTGGATATATACAATGTATTCCATATAGAGGATGTGGAGGGGAAAAAATGAAGTTTGGAGGATCATTGGGACCTTATGGAAAATATGTCACCTCTGACATTTTCCTGGATAAAAACCAAAAAAGGGGGGGGGAAGAGGAGAAGAGATGGGAGTTTAAGTCTTTAACATTAAAAAGCCAGTGTTATGAACATAGAACATTAAGCGACCCTTTTATTAAAAGTCAAGCAATCTTGGAATGTAATAATTCAAAAAAAGACACATTAAAGGCTACTCAGAGGCGTAGATCCAACACTTGAAAAGGCAATTTTCATATATGCCAAGTGTCAGAATAAAAGCAGAAATGTAGAATAAAAAGTCTCTAGAGGGACAGGCAACAGGACTAAAACCCAGAATTAAACAGCCTTCCAAGCAGAATGGGGGCAAAAAACCTAACTTGTTTGGAGACTGAGCTTGTTAAGTTAATGGAGGGGACAGTATGATGAGGCTGCCTACAACAGCATATGGCCCATCCACAACTGCTATTAGCAAATATCTCTAATGGCCAAAAATGAGGAGGGCTCTGAATTACTACTAGGTGTCTGGCTAATGTGTCTAACTGATCACCATATTTGGGGTCAGGAAGGAATTTTCCCTCAGATCAGACTGGCAGAGACCTGGTGGGGGGGTGGGGGGGGAGGTTCACATTCTTCTGCAGTGTAGGGCAGGGGTCACTTCCTGGTTTGAACTAAAGTAAATGATGGATTCTATGTAACTTGCAATCTTTAAATCAAGTTTTGAGGACTTCAGCTAGAAATTATGGGCCTATTAAAGGAACTGGTGGGTGAGGTTCTGTGGCCTGAGATGTGCAGGAAGTTACATTAGATGATCATGATGGTCCCTTCTGGCCTTAAAGTTTATGAGTCTAAGTAAGAAAGAAGTTCAAAGAGCAAAAGGGCAAAGGGGAAAAGCCACACATCAAAAATGTGTCAGTGATGTAGCAACTGGTACAAGTATAAGAAGAGTCCAGCATTGTGGAGGGATGGTTTATAAACTGTAATAAAGCCTAAGCAGTTTGCAAAGGTGAGTGCAGACAAGACTCAGGAAAGTGTCTGAGTTGAAGGCAGAGTAAAAGGTCCCCCAAGTGAATGAGAGGAGCTGTTCATGAACACAAAGGAAGAAAATGTTTACAAACTCAAAGAACAACTAATGCAAATTTGTACAAATGGCTAACAAACCAGACACAGCAACACATGTGAATCTCTACTTTCTCTGAACCACTCTTTCTGTTTCTTAAAGATTAAGAAGTCAAAGGCGAAACTGAAATCCTGTAATAAGGAGCATATTCTGTCCCTAAGCAAGTGTGAATTGTCACAGATATACTAAAACAAAACAAGAATGTGTGTATTAGAATATCAACAAAAGCAATCAGTCTGTGGTGAGGTGCTTGGCCTCACCAAGACAGTACATGTTGGAATCGGAATAAATATGAAAACAAGCTTGAACCAGATATGAATAGGCTAAATGCATCCTATAATTGTGTGTCCACAGAATGGAGGATTCTCTCAGCCTGTTATACTTGCCATCTGTAGTGTCTCACAAGCCTTAAAAAGAGAGATAGTTATACATATTACTCTCCCATAAACTAGAGAAAGAGCTGCCAAAAATAAGAACAGATGGCATCCACAAAACAGAAGAGTTAATAGACTGGGTCAACTCATTAGTAGGTACTTTGACCCATCAACCTTTTACTCCCAATCGGGGATATTGCAGATTATGTATTCCTCATGCCACATTATCTTAAACCAAACTTTGCACCCTCGATAATCTGTATGTTATTCCCTGATAATCAGAAACCTAGATGCTCAAACTCTGTTCACAATTTTTTTTAACATCTTAATAAAATTTTAAAATTTGAAGACAGAAAAGAGGGGCTCTGAACAATAAAGGAACATTAATTCTTGCCTAGAAATGAAATGGTTGGTGAAATGGCAGAAGCCAATTCTTCAAATCAGATGCTTTTGCAGTGTTTTGTCAGACTCCTCTAGGAAAAGGGAGCACCAAGATTTGCACTTTCAGTATACCATTTGACAGATACTGCTTCTTGATATAGCACTCAGAAATGTGTTCAGTAACAAAAGTATTTCACCATAAGTGTCAGGTCTTTCAGGAGACCACAAAAGTGTACACTGATGGCAGTTTGGAGCAGCACCACTATTGGACATCAGGAATCATTGTAAAAAGTTCTGGACACTGTAATAAGAAACAACCTTCAATTGAATAGAGTCAAATGTCAGTTTCAAACAACTGAAATTACCTACATTACTTAGGACAGAACTTGATCCTAAGGGAATAGTGTCTCATAATTCCAAGTGTCAAGGAACTTGGAACTCAGGACATCCAAATAACAAACAAGGAATTCACATATTGAACTAGGTCAGTAAGTTCATCCCCAAATAACTCACTTAAGAAAACTCCTTCACAAAGATGCTGAATAGGCATGAATGCCAGAGAACAAAAAAGTGTTCAAAGATTTAATTATCATTAGTATCAGTTATGCAATTCTTTAGCACTCTGAAAAGGATCATGGTCCTCAGAGATGTTTCAACATGAAGACTGGAAGCTGTATTACTACAGAAACATTGGACTAAATGGTTGCCTGTAACATATGCAGCAAAAGCTGTGATAAAGTGTTTGCACAAATTGAAAGAGATACTAGGTCTTGCATACTTCTGCACAGAGTTCCACAATTTTTTCTATGGTAAAAGCTGAAACTGACCATTCAGTGCAATACAAAAGGAAAAGCTTGAGCTCTGATGAACACTGTCTTGGACAAGGAAGACATCAAGCCACAGATAGTAAGAGTATTGGTTCCTGGTGCAGCTTCAAAGCTATTGTTTCTGGACTCAGGAAGGCAATGTGGATTGGTGGGAGAGGACTGCTCTGCAGACCAGGGATGATCAGCAGCGGCCAACGAATTTCAGGATGGAGAAAGAAACCTTTCTGGAGATATGTGCTGAACCCAGACATAGAGCAGCAGCGTACCAACATGTGGTGCCCCATAACTATCTGGAAGTCACCCCAAATACTACCGGTCTGCTGCAAACCAATTCAGCAAGGAGAAAGCAAGCATTGGGGCCATTCTCATACAGGTGTAGAAGGCCATAACAAAGGTACTGTTGCACTGGGTTATAAAGCTTGGCAATGCTTAGCAGATTATAGATGGTTTTGCACACATGGAATTCACAAACTATATTGGAGCAATTGATGGGACCCATGTGCCTGTTATTTGGCTAAGTCCTGTATCACTAAATCAAAGCTCAGACTTCATAAACAGGAAAGGGTATTTCCCCATAGTGTTCCAGAGGATTGCCAACCACCAGAGCAGATTTACACTTAAATGCTAGGTGGTCTGAAAGGGTCCACAGTGCTAGGATGTTTTGGAACTCAGCTCTTTTTAAATTAATGGAGGAAGGACTGTTTGCCCCCAGAAACACTATGGACAATAGTAGTATGGACATTGCTACAATTATCCTGGGAGATTCCGCTTACCCTTTGATGACCTGTGAATGTCTTCATTAAACAAGGCCATTGGGAAAGAAGGGAGGAACAGTTTAACTAGCACCGCATTAGTTGCAGAATGACAGAGTGTGCATTTAGCTTTCTGAAAAGGAGATGGTGCTATTTGTGGAATAGCTTGAAAGCAGCAGAAAACAAAAGTCCCAAAGACTGTAGCAGCCCATGGTATTTTGTACAATATTTAAGAGTGAGGGAAAAAGCCTTACAGATGCAGGGGAGGCGGAGGTGCAGAGACTTGCTCAGTGGTTTGAACAGCCAGCAAGGCACCTAATACAAAACGCACACAGCCAGGGCAATATTGTCAGGGGTACCTATTGCTCTTATTTTGAGGCTCAGGCCTGAAACTGTGCAGCTGCATTTCCAGCTGTTAAATTCCATCCCTGCCCCCACTCCATGGGATTGTTGTGCAGTTCTGTGTTGTTTATGGGCAGAAGTGCAACATTGTGGCAATCCCTACTGTATCTTGTTTTTGACAGCATTTGTTTGTAAGCCCTTAAGAATTAGTGCAACCAATGATTTTGTGTAAAATGAACTGTCAACTCTCTATGAATTAAATTAAGTAGGGTTACCATTCGTCCGGATTCCCCCGGACACGTCCGGCTTTTTGAGCTAAAAATAGCGTCTGGGGGGGAATTTGTAAATGTCCGGACTCCCCCCCGCCATGCAGAGCTCGCGCGCCTAACAGGGCAGGTGGCCGGATGGTGCTACTTACATGGGGCTCCAACAGCCAGAGAGAGCCCCTCCTCCCCCCTGCAGCTGAGAGCACTCCCTCCCTCCCTGCATTTGCAGATCGCCTCCGGCAGTCTGGAGCTCCTCCCCCGCGTGCCAGAACGAACAGCTCAGGCATTCCTGAGCAAGCTCACAGAGACATTAGGCGAAGGCCAACAACAAGGGGGCCAGGGGGGTCGGAGAAGGGACAGGGAGGTTCTGGAGGGGGCAGTCAAGAGATGGGAGGGGTTGGGAGTTCGGGGGGGGGGCTTTCTGGGGGTGGGGGTGTGGATAAGGTTTTGGGCAGTCAGGGTACAGGTAGGGTGCTGGGGGGCATTTGGGGGTGTCTTAGGAGGGGGTAGTTAGGGGACAAGGAACAGGGAGGCTTAGATAGGTGGTGGGGTTCTGGAGGGCAGTTAGGAGCAGGGGTCCCAGGAGGGGCAGTCAGGGGACAAGGAGCATGGGGGGGGAGGGGCTGTCAGGTGGCAGGGGTGGGGAGAGGGATCGGAGCAGTCAGGGGACAGAGGGGTTTAGATGGGTCGGGAGTTCGGGGGGGGAGGGCTGTCAGGGCTGGAGAGTGGTTGGATGGGGCGTGGGAGTCCCAGGGGTCTGTCTGGGGGTGGGGTTGTGGATAAGGGTTGGGACAGTCAGGAGTCAAGAGGCAGGGAGGCTTAGGTAGGGGGTGGAGTCCTGGGGGGCAGTTAGGGGCAGGGGCCCCAGGAGGGGGCAGTCAGGGGACAAGTGGGCGGGGCTAGGGCAGGGCTCCTCCCATCCTCGTTTTTGCTTGCTGAAATATGGTAACCCTCAATTAAGAGTTTTTATTATTAAACAAAATGCACAAACAAAAATGAAAAAACAGCTTTTAATTATGAAAGAAAACAACTACAAAGAACCCTTTCATTAAACTAGCTGTAAAATGAAACAGCAAAATCCAACAGCGTAGGGCAGGGCCCAACACGAGTTGTGGGGGGAGCTCCTCATCACAGAAAAGCAAGTCTTAGCACTGCCTTTTCTGGTTTGTCAGACTTCTGTAGCTCAAAGTTGTCAAGGGCAATAGAGGGCTCAAGAGAGCTGGGAATCCAGGTGCACTGTTCTTGGTGCCCTAAGCTAGGGGCTAGAAAGGAATGGCCTCTGGGAGCAGTGTTCTGAGGGTACAGTGGGGAGCAGAAGTTGTTGCTCACAGTAGTCCACATTGTCCAGAGGCTGCATAACATGGATGGGTGCTGTTTTGCAATAGTGCATTGCCTGCTGCCTTAACAGTAACACTTGCTGCAAAGGGGCATTTTGGCTTTGTATTGCCTCCAAGAGTTGCCTCTGCATTCCCTTTTCTGTACTTTCTTGGACCATGGCAATGCTGTCCCTGGAAACTGCAACACTGTCCTTCGCTACTGCAACAGTCTCCTTAGAAAGATTATCAGATTCCTTCTCAGTCCTCAGATACTGCCTCTACCGCTCCAGATTTTTCAAGTTGAGACAGGGGCGGGCGGGGGGGGGGGGTGAGAAAGACTAATGATGACTTCTCTTGTTTTCTCCCCCTCAAGTTTGCCAGCCACCCAAACACTGATAAGGGCTCTGTCCTAGAGGGTCTGGCCAGTGCAAGTGCTGTAACTAATTTATTAAAAAGTGACAAGAAGTTGTTGTTCATATTCTAGGAAGGGTGGCTAGATTTTTTTTTTAAGCTTCCCCAAGATTCTTTGGAGTCTTGGGGCAGCCTCAGAGATGGTAAGTGGCATGTCCATTGGGACTTTTGGCCTGTGCTATATAGGCTATTATGGCTATGCCATTGTGCCTTGGAAGCTAGGGAGAGGGGAGGGTAAAATGAGATTGGGAATTATTTTCCTGATCTGGCTTTCAAATTTTGTTGAGCCTTGGAGATGCGCATCTGATAGAGGAAGTATGGCTGTCAAGTGATTTTTTTTTTTTTAAAGTGCGATTAATTGCACTGTTAAACAATAGAATACAATTTAAATATTTTTGGATGTTTTCTACATTTTCAAATATATTTATTTCAGTTACAACACAAAATACACAGTGTACAGTGCTCACTTTATATTTATTTTTGATTACGTGTACTTGCACTGTAAACAAAAAGAAATTGTTTTATTTTTTAATTCAATTTTGTACATAATTCTACATTTGTAAGTTCAACTTTCATGATAGAGATTGCACTACAGTACTTGTATTAGGTGAATTGAAAAATACTTGTTCTTTTATCATTGTTACAGTACAAATATTTATAATCAAAACTAATGTACCTGACTTCAATTACAACACAGAATATATATATATGAAAAATGTGGAAAAACATCCAAGATTTCATACATTTCAATTAGTATGCTATTGTTTAACAATGCAATTAAAACTGCTATCACAATTACCGTATATACTCGTTTATTAGCCTGTTTGTTTATAAGCCGACCCCCCAAAATGGATAGGTAAAAATAGCAAAAATTGTATGACCCTTTCATAAGCCGACCCTATATTTCAGGGGTTGGAAAACTTTGGCTCCTGGCCCATCAGGGTAAGCTGCTGGCAGGTCAGGAGGGGCTCCATGCCTGCAGACGCTCCAGGTAAACAACATGACAATGTATTAGATATTCAATTCAATGATTCCATAGAGTTTAAAATTATCAAATTTTGGTGTAAACCCATTTATAAGCCAACCCCCACTCTTTGATGCGTCACTTTTTTACCCAAAATATTTGGCTTAGGAACGAGTATATACAGTAATTTAATTTTTTTTTAGTTAATTGCACGAGTTAACCCTTCCTATTAGGGCTGTCGACAGTTAACAGGGTAAACTTAGGCACAAGCATGATAGTAATCTCCTCTACATCCCCTTTAGGCTGTCCTGACTCTGGATGACTTAGCATCTAGAGAATGGCCTTAGTCAAAAAAGCAAAGGGCAGACCAGCAAAATTCATTGTGATGTTATTCACCAAGACGGTCCACCAAGCAGTGTTGCAGGAGTGCAAGGAAGTACTGAGCTATACCAGTGGGGAAAGCTGTGCAGCTAGTCCTCATAATTAAGGCTACAATTTAGTCACAGGTATTTTTAGTAAAAAAAAGTAATGGACAGGTCACAGGCAATAACCAAAAAGTCATGGCCAGTGATCTGCCTGTGACTTTTACTAAAAATATCCTTAACTAAATCTTACCTGCTTGGGAGGGGGTAGGTGCTCGAGTTGCAGCCTGAGGTGCTGCTGCTGCTCCCAGACTGTTGCCTGGGGCCGCTGAAGCAACAGCCAGTGCAGCAGTGGAAGTCACAGAGGTCCTAGAAAGTCACGCACTCTGACTTCCGTGAAAGATTCACAGCCTTACTCAATCTTCCAACAAAAATTAGGAAAAAATTTCCAGCCTTAGAGTTTGCTTTATCTCCCTTGCAGACACGTTGAAAAAGAAGAGAATGATTTATTGGGTTCTGCAATGGCTGCCTGAAGCATTCATCGTTACCAGTCTAAGAATGCATCTTACAGGAGAGCTGTACTCTTTACATAATGGCCATGCTGGGTCAGACCATAGCCCAGGATCTGGGCTTCTGACAGTGACTCATGCCAGCTGCTTCAGAGGAAACAAACAGAACAGGGCAATTATTGAGTGATCCATCCAGGGGCGGCTCTAGGCACCAGCTAAACAAACTGGTGCCTAGGGCGGCAAAATGCCGAGCTACCAGCTCCTGCCTGGGGGGTAAGTGGCCGCTGCCCGCAGGAGAGCAGCGCGAACAAGCCGAGGAGCAGCCCGTCCTCTGCAGCCAGGGCAGGGCCGCACCGCGCTACCGGCTCCGGCTGGGGGGTGGGCACTGACAGCAGGAGAGCGGCGGGAGCCAGTAGCGCAGCCCTGCCCCGGCTTCAGAGGACGGGCCACTCCTCCACGCCGCTCTCCCACGGGCAGCGGCCACCTCCCCCTCAGGCGGGAGCCGGTAACGCAGCCCTGCTCCGGCTGCAGAGGATGGGGGAACATGGCGCCCAGGCGGTCCGCTCCTCCTCGGCTTGTCCCGGCCTCTGCCTCCTCCTCTCTGCGCCGCCTCCTGCCAGGGGAGGGGAGAGGCGAGTGGAGCGGCAGCCCGGGCTGAGCCCAGCTCATGCCAGGGCCAAGGCAAAGCCCAAGGATGAGCAGGGCTGGGATCCAGCAGCAGCCCCAACCCCTGGCCCTGGGAGTGGCGGTGACCAGAGATGACTCCACCTCAGGCCAGATCTGCAGCAAGGTAAGAGTCGGGCCAGGCGGGAGGGTCCCCAGGACCCCTGGGGAGCTTCTGCCTGCTGGAGCCCCAGAGGCTGCTGCCTCCCTCCCCAGCCTCTCACAGCACTCCAGTGCCTGGAGTCTCCTTCTGCCTCCCCTCCTGCAGGGGGCGAGCGACCTGGCAGAGAGGGGCAGCATCTGTCCAGCAAGCCCAGCACCTCTTCCTTGGCTCCTCCAGCCACAGAGCTCTCTCCATTGCATGCCCCTCGGGCTCCCAGCTGGGCGGCCTCAGCGCTGGGCCAACACCAGCAGGGCTGGGTCCAGTGTGTATCCGAGCTCGTGGGGAGCTCTCTTGCCCCAATGACTAGCGCCTTATCTACGGCAAGTACAGTAGTGCAATAGGAGCGTGACGTGAAAAATATCATGTCATGTTGTGACACGATCACTCAAATCACAATTACGTGTGTGCACTGTGCTGCCCTATCGGCGCCATTTGCACTAATTTCCGTTTTGCATTGGTGCTAGTGGTTATAGGGCTAAAATGCCGGGACAAAAACGAAAACTACTTTCTGGTGCTGCTTACCGGCAACAAAGAGAGAAACAGCAAAAAGAATTAGAAAAAAAACTCATACTTCAAAAAAGTATTTTAAAAAAGTC
Organism: Malaclemys terrapin pileata; assembly: GCF_027887155.1. NCBI lineage: Eukaryota > Metazoa > Chordata > Testudines > Emydidae > Malaclemys > Malaclemys terrapin. The sequence goes on along the minus strand of NC_071506.1, from coordinate 39,716,786 downwards.
GACAATCAAGGAGAAAGCTCTAAGCAACGCATTGAAGGTGATTATTCATCAACTGATGAAGACCGATCGAACCAAAGATTACCTTTATCAGTTGATAAAGGTAAACAACAATCTGACCAAAGATTATCTTCACTAACTGATAAAGATGAACAATCACAATCCATCCAAAGATTTACTACTTCAGCTGTAGAGTCCAGAAATGAAGAACTGTTATCCAAATCTAAAACTGAAGAACCATTATTGGAAGGTGGAGAGACTGACATAGGATTGGATCCAAGTACATGGCTGACAATTACTGATACAATGTGAATTATTATTGTGAAAAAAAGGCCCTTCAAAACCAGATCCTACATTTGAATATCCATTTAAATGAGTCAAATCGTCGATTTATACCATCCAGTTCGAAGAAAAAAAATGAAAAATGGGGAACAAATTAATAGATCCTGGTTAGTGTATTCACAGACCAAAGATGTAGTTTTTTGTTTTTGCTGCAAACTGTTCTGTAACTCGGACATTTTTCTGGCAACTGCAGGTTTTAATGACTGGCGAAATTTGCATCAGCATTTGAAAACATCAAAAAATCATTTATGCTCATTGACAAATTGGATTGAGCTCTCAAACAGATTACGTACTGGTACAATAATCGGTGCAGTACAGCAACGTCAACTAAATTCAGAAATTCTACGTTGGCAAGCAGTGTTGGAAGTTTACTGGCAATCATTAATTTCCTAGCCGAACAGTGCCTCGCATTCCATGGATCCTCAGATATTTTATATGAGAACAATGGAAATTTCTTAAAATTGGTTGAGTTATTGGCAAAATTTGATAATGTTATGGCTGAGCATGTACGAAGAGTGAAAGATGGAGAGATTCACACCCATTATTTGGGTAAAAATACACAAAATGAGATAAAAGAATTAATTTCTAATGGAGTGCGTAATGAAATTTTATCGAATTTGAAACATGCCAAATATTACTCAATTATAGTTGATTGTACTCAAGATCTGAGCAAAAGACAATAGTTTTACGATTTCTGAAAACTGATGAAAATGCATAAGTGAAAATTTGTGAACACTTTCTAGAATTTATACCAGTGAACGAAACCACTGGGAAAGCCCTCACAGATGTAATTCTACAGAGATTGGAACACTATGGAATACCTTTAGAAAATATGCGCAGCCAAGGGTACGATAACGGCTCAAACATGTGAGGACGACATGCAGGTGTACAGCAAAGAATATTGAATTTAAACAATCGAGCTTTCTTCATTCCTTGCCATGCACATTCGCTAAATCTGGTTGTCAGTGATGCCACCAAATCATCTAAAGATGCCGTTTCATATTTTACCACAGTGCAAGCAATTTACAACGTTTTTAGTGCTTCCACACACCGTTGGGCAGTCTTGAAGAAGCATCTTGAACAAAAACTCACACTTAAATCTCTGAGTCAAACTAGATGGGAAAGCAGAATAGAAGCTATTAGACCATTCCGATATTCATCAGGAGAGATTTACGATGCACTATTTGAAATAAGCCAGGACTTGTCATATGATCCTTCATTTCAACATGAAGCTGAAACATTGGCTCAGAAAATGATGCAGTTTCAACGTTCATGTTGCGCGGTTATTTGGCACAATATTCGAAATCAAATTAATTTGACCAGCAAAGTTATGCAGAACATAACCATAGACATATCAGAGGCAAAGATGATTTTGAATAAAATGCTGGAATATTTAAAAAAATACCGTTCAGATGAAAGCAGCAACAATAGCAGAGGATCTTGATTTTGAACCAACGTTTGCACCTCAAAAATTCATTCATCCTCGGAAAAAAACAAGACAGTTTTGTTATGAGGCTCATGAGGATCCTATTCTCGATCCAAACGAAAGGTTTAAAGTTGAATGTTTCTATTTTATTTTGGATGTAGCTATAACTTCCATTGAAGAAAGATTTTGTCAGTTGCATGGTCATTGTGAAACTTTTGGATTTTTATACGATATTGGAAATATTAAAAATCAGTTTTCCAAAGAAGGCACTGCTTCATGAGGTCAAGACCTACATTTAGCGCTCAGTACTGATAATGCTGCTGACATTGATGCAGTAGAATTGTATGATGAATTAATAGCTTTATCTGAGCTAATAAGTCCTAAAACTTCTCCTCTAAAAGTATTAGAATTTATAGCAAGAAATGATTTTTTCACTCCAAACAGTGCTATAGCATTACGCGTTCTTTTAACATTACCAGTATCAGTGGCTTCTGGTGAACGCAGTTTCTCAAAACTGAAATTACTAAAAAATTATTTGAGGTCCACCATGTCTCAAAATCGTATGTCAGGACTGGCATTAATTTCAATTGAAAGTACTATTGCAAAAAATTTAGATTTCACTGACTTATTAAAAGACTACGCAAGTATAAAAACCAGAAAAATTCAGTTCATATAAATTTTTAATTTATGAGAAACTGGAAGACACTAAAGTTTTTCACTACAGTGTATAGTTGAACTCAGATTGTTTGTAATTGTGTTTTTGTTAAAATTAAATGTTAAAATTACACTAGTAGGAAATTGTTTTATTTCACTAACTACAAATTCTCTGTTTTCATTTTTTTTTTAATTTTTAAAAGTCAAAACAAAACTGCGAAGTGCAAACATGTGTAAAAGCCAAAAAAAAAAAAAGAACGGTGGGGGGGGGGGGGGGGCAGCCAAAATTTTTTTTGCTTGGGGCAGCAAAAAACCTATAGCCGGCCCTGGATCCATCCCCTGTCACTCAGGTCCAGCTTCCAGCAATCAGAGGCTATAGGACACCCAGATCATGGGGTTGTGTCCCTGACCATCTTGGCTAATAGCCATTGATGGACCTAACCTCCCTGAACTTATCCAATTCTTTTTTTTCACCCAGTTATACTTTTGGCCTTCACAACAACTCTGGGTAAGGAATCCAGAGGTTGACTGTGTTATGCGAATAGTATTTCCTTTTGTTTTAAACCTGCTGCCTATTAATTTCAGCCAGTCATCTCTTATTCTTGTGTAATGTGGAGAAAGTAAATAAGGAAGTGTTATTCACCCCTTCACACCAGTCATGATTTTATAGACTTCTATCATATCCCCCCTTAGTAGTCTCTTTTCCAAGATGAGCAGTCCCAGTCATTTTAAAACCGTTACTGATCCATGACTGAACATTCCCTCTTAACCAAATTAAACAGTTATGGGGTAATAGCCTTTGACAAGGTTCCCTCAAAGACTTTCTGAAAGTCCAAGTACACTATGTCAACTGAATCTCCCTTGTCCACATGTTTGTTGACTCCACCACTCCCAAAGAATTCTAATAGTATATGGGTAATCATAATCGGTATGATTTCCTTTTAGAAAAGCCATGTTGACTCTATCCTAACAAATCACATTCACCTATGTTTGATAACTCTGTTCTTTACTATAGTTTCAACCAACTGGTACTGAAGTTCAGCTTACTGGCCTGTAATAGCCAGGATTGCCTCTGGAGCTTTAAAATAAATAATGTGTTTCAATTGCTTCTTTGGTTTAGAGGCAGATTTAAAGTGATAGGTTACATACCCCAGTTGTTAGATATGAAGTTTCATATCTGAGTTCCTTCCAGAACTCTTGGGTAAATCCCATCTGGTCCTAGTGACTTACTACTGTTTAATTTACCAATCTGTTCCAACAACCTCTATTGACACCTCAATCTGAGACAGTTCCTCAGATCTGTCACCTTAAAAAACAAACAAACAAACAAACAAACAAACAAAGGTGGTTCAGGTCTGGAAATCTCCCTCACATGACCTGCAATCAAGACAGATACAAAGAACGCATTTAGGGCTTGTCTACACTGGCACTTTATAGCGCAGCAACTTTCTCGCTGGGAGCTATTCCCCTCATGGAGGTGGGTTTTTTTTTTTTTTTTTTTTTTTTTTTTTTTTTTTTTTTTAAGAGGACTGGGAGAGCTCTCTCCCAGCGCTATGCCACGACTACACAAGCCACGGTATCACTTTAACGTTGCCAGTGAAGACATGCCCTTAGTTTCTCCACAAAATCTTTGTCTTCGAGTGTTCCTTTAGCACCATGGTCCAGGGAGGTCTGGCAGGCTTCTTACTTCTGATGTACTTAAAAAAAAAAAAAAAAAAAAATAATAATATGCTGTTACTTTGTGTGTCTTTTCGTAGTTGCTCTTCAAATTCTTTTTTGGAAGGGGAACATCCAACTGGAGCAGAGGGAAACGATCCCATAGTTGGGACCCTCCTTCCAGATGATGTTGTAGTTCCCTCCCAGTGCAAGAGGATACTCCAGTTATTAGGAAGAGACCAATATTAGTAATGGGTGATTCGATCATTAGAAACATAGATAACTGGGTTTCCAATGTGTTGGGGAGGAGGGCGGCATAAACGGACAATAAATGGAGTAGGAAGGGAGGCTCAGAAAGTTTGCTCAGAACAGAAGCTAGCATGGCAATATAGTGTAACAAATCAGTTAAAATAAATACATGCCAATGTTCCCTCCATAGGATCAGCCTCCTCAGTCCCCATCTGGGTATAAATTTCTGAAAAAGACACACTAGATACCTCCCATCAAACCTGGGAATGAGTTCATATACTGACAAATCTGTTTTTAATAAAGCCTAGCTAATGGAAGAACATCCACATTTAGTACTACCCAAACATCACTGCAGCATTGAATATGTTAGCACAGTTATATAGAAGATTTACCACGGTTTTTATATATATATATATATATATATATTATACACACACACACACACAGTTTGACAAGGTAGTTAATGGCCAGAAAAGGCTAGATTGATTAAAGAAACATCACCTTATTGTCATTCAGTGATCATGAGGTAAAGAGATTTTACAAAATTAATAGCAGATGTCTGCTAATGGTACCAGAGAAAAAGTAGCAGAAAAGAGTAAATCAAAAGGCAGCTACCCCAGAATTCCATGAATTGATCTTGTTATGAATTATAGAAAAATGACTGTATGAGACATGGACATACCTATAGACCAGTGGTTTTCAACCTGTGGCCCATGGGCTGCTTGTGACCCAGTCAGCACACACTTGCAACCCACGTGACATCCTCAGGGACATGCAGGTAGTATTGGATGTGGCCCACATCTCACACACACACAGTTGAGAACCACTGCTAGAGACACTTTGCTTTGTAACAGAACCAGAAGACAGATGAAACATCTAAAAACAATGACTGAGACCCATTTATACTGCAATAGTAAAATATAAGATAACAAATTGACTGGTCTAATTTACTAGAAGTGGGCAAATAGTGCATGGAGTGTTTAAGCCATGTGAACTATAAAGAACTTTGTATTTCACACAAATTCCCGAAGTTTTCAGAAAGAAGTTGGCTAAATAAAATAAATTAATGGAGATATCCTATCTCCTAGAACTAGAAGGGACCTTGAAAGGTCATCAAGTCCAGCCCCCTGCCTTCACTAGCAGGACCAAGTACTGATTTTGCCCCAGATCCCTAAGTGGCCCCCTCAAGGATTGATCCCTCACCCCTAAGCTATTATCATCTCTCTCATCACTTATATGCCCATAGATGTTAACAGTAAAAACTTTGAGTAGAATTCTGCCCTCATTTGTACACTGTGCAATCCCAGTGAAGTCAGTGGAGTTGTATAGAATGTGAGAACAGAATTAGTCCCTTTATATTTGCATATACGGATATCCCACTACCAAATGTGACTGAGTAAGATAATAGTAAAGCCCACAAATTCTGTTGCTCTATATGCGTCTTCATATGTTACAATGATTCGTAGCAGAGTTGATAGGCTAAGTTCATTTTAATAAATGACAGGTGACCCTCAAAAAAGAAAAAAAAAAGTTAAGAAAAGCAACTTGTGCTCTCTTTTCTATTACTATTCTGCGAATGTTCACAGACCCATAAAAACTGCTTATTTTAAAAATGTAAGAGGGAAGACAGGAGTATGAATGGGAATTACACACAGTTCACGTGTTGGGAAGGAATCATTCCTGGATTATTATTTTTTTAAAACTTAAGTTTATTTACAGACAAGTTTAAGTCATCTCAGTTTAAAAAAAAAAAAAGCTGAGTCAGAATTTTATGGCTGCTGATAGCATTCGTTTGAAATGGGGATGAATAATTTAAAGTGGATGCCAGGGCACTTTTTCCTTCTACTACTGTTAAAATTAATATAACTGAAAGATTAAAGAGGGTAAAAAAAACCCACTTACTGTAGAACCACAAAACAAAGATTCTCAGGAAGATTCAGAGGCAAATGTAGTGGCTGGAACTATTTCCAGTCACTTTTTAAAACTAATGACTTGATTTCAAATGTGATAGTGTCCTTTTAAGTAAAGAGGAAGGAAAGTATCAAGTTAAGCTTCACACGCAGATGTAGGAAACACTGTTGAAAGTGCAGATAGAAAAATGCAACTCACAACTATTATAAAACTAGTTCACTGAAAAGAAATTGAAGTAGATATACCAAACAAATTAAAAGAAACATCCTTGGACTCCTTAACATTCATAATGAAAAGGCAGGTACTCAGTTTCCTGCTGTTAAGACCACTTCTCCTTTTCTTGTTTAAGCTCTCACCCTGCCCCAAGTTCCCAGTAAAAAGCTATAGTGGTCTAGTATGTCTATTGGACTGCGTCATATGCTGCTCTCTGAAGGACTCAGGTTTGAGAAATAAGAGTGTTACAAGTCAGTTTTAGTTTCTGGATTCTTTCAGACCCTTAAAAAGAAGAACAGGAGTACTTGTGGCACCTTAGAGACTAACAAATTTATTAGAGCATAAGCTTTCGTGGACTACAGCCCACTTCTTCGGGGCTGTAGTCCACGAAAGCTTATGCTCTAATAAATTTGTTAGTCTCTAAGGTGCCACAAGTACTCCTGTTCTTCTTTTTGCGGATACAGACTAACACGGCTGTTACTCTGAAACTTTTCAGACCCTTGAGGACCATGGTTTGTTTCTCCACAAAGCAAAGGGAGGAGAGGGGATGGACCCTCACAACATCCATGGAGCTCCAGAACATTCACTAAAAGACCCTGCTATCTTTGAACTAAATTCCAAGTCTTCCACACATCCCCCTGGCAATATGTCCCTTTCAGCAGCTGCCTCTACAGGCAGGCATACGTGCATGCGCTCATGCAGACACACTCATCCCTACACAAGTCTAGTGATTAGAATCTATTTATGTTATTAGACATATGCCACCACCCTCGCAAATCACCATGGCATCGAAGAATCTCTGAAAGTATTACAAAAGCAAAAATAGTCACTCTGGTTCTTCCCAGCCAATAGGATAAATAGGTTGATTAGACTGGGGGGTGAAAGCAAGAATAGTTTGACACTTCAGATTACTTTTTTTAGGGTGTCTCTATAAAGCAGCTAAGAGATTGTTTCCCAGCATGGATAGACAGACACTCTAGCACTGATCAAGCTAGCACACTAAAGCTAGTAGTGGGACCATGGCAGCACAGACAGTGACTTGGGCTATTTAAAGCCAAAACTCATTTCCCATTAAAATCCTGAATTTTCAGATCTCTTCTCCCACTAAAGAAACAAACCTATGCACCCTGTGACAAAGTTCCTCCTCTATCTTGGTGGGTCTTGTGCTTACTGGCAGATTTTCGTGCCTCAGAGATTCACCATGTGGGTTGGGGAACAGCCCAGAGACCTTCCCCTCTGGGAGAACCCACAGTCCAGGTCAATTGGGAGGTTTGGGGGAACCTGGGCCCACCCTCTACTCCAGGTTCCAGCCCAGGGCCCTGTGGACTGCAGCTGTCTATAGTGCCTCCTATAACAGCTGCACGACAGCCACAACTCCCTGGGCTACTTCCCCATGGCCTCCTCCAAACACCTTCCTTATTCTCACCACAGGACCTTCCTCCTGGTGTCTGATAATGCTTGTGCTCCTCAGTCCTCCAGCAGCACACGCTCTCACTCTCAGCTCCTTGTGCCCTTGCTCCCAGCTCCTCACACTCCCACCACAAACTGCAGTGAGCTCCTTTTTAAAACCCAGGTGCCCTGATTAGCCTGCCTTAATTGATTCTAGCAGCTTCTTAATTGGCTCCAGGTGTCTTAATTAGCCTGCCTTAACTGGTTCTAGCAGGTTCCTGATTACTCTAGTGCAGCCCCTGCTCTGGTCACTCAGGGAACAGAAAACTACTCATCCAGCAACCAGTATATTTGCCCTCTACCAGACTCCTGTATCTATAAAACTAGGGAGAGGAGGTTGGCCGATGGAGTCGCCTGTGACTGTGGGGCCTATTTCCGGTCCTCCGTTCGTTCACGTATCCGGGCAGAGTTCCTCTGGGCGGCGTCCACTGGCTCCCTTGACACCTTCAAGGAGCAGTGGGCGCTGTCCGGGGTTCTCTGCTCGGTGTCCCCATCTGGTTCCCTGATTTTGAACCTTTGACCGTCACCTCGCTCCCTGTTTTTTTATTAGTTGTCCCACGTAATCATTTGGTACTGGGTCCAGTGGTCCCTCCCGCTAGGCTGGGGGAGGGGCCTTTAGTAGTGGGCGGCTAAGCCCGCCCACTTCCCGGTTTGCCAATACGGCCTATTTCCGGTCCTCCGTTCGTTCACGTATCCGGGCAGAGTTCCTCTGGGCGGCGTCCACTGGCTCCCTTGACACCTTCAAGGAGCAGTGGGCGCTGTCCGGGGTTCTCTGCTCGGTGTCCCCGTCAGGTTCCCTTCTTTTGACCCTTTGACCTCACTCCTGTCCCTGTTCTTTTATTAGTTGTCCCCTGTAATTTTTTGGTCTCCAGGTCCTGTGGACCCCCCCTTAGGCTGGGGGGTATCCTTTAGCAGTGGGTGGGCTTTGCCCGCCCACATCCTGGATCCCAATAGGACCAGACTCCTGTACCCCACTGGTCTGAGTCTCTCACAACCCCTAACGTAGACCACATTCTCAGCCAATAGGTGAATTTTTTTCTCCCTGGGAAATATAAGGGGGGGGGGGGATTTCAGAAAAACTCCCTACAAGTTTTGCTACTGACATTTTGACTCATCATGACTCTGAATCAGTAAGGTACTGAAGCACATGAGTGGTCCCCCTAAAGTCAATGGTGCTACTCATATGCTTAAAGTTAAGTACATGCTTGAGTACCATGCTGTCTCAGGGCCTAAATCTCCAAATTGGCTTGGTCTACAATCTTAAATGTAAGGTGCTTCACTACCTATGCATTAGATTAGAAGCACCGTATAAGCAGTATTTTATGAGGATGCAGACAGGAAAATTTCAGAAGAGTGGTTTTGTTTGGACAGAGGATCAGTTGGATGCCAAACAGTTTTGCCTTTGCAGATCAGAAGGCTGGAAATGCTAGTTTCATCCACAAAAGTGGTTTAATGTCTACAGTGAGCAAATAAGTGTTAGACCTCTTGTTCCTTGCCAAATTTTGCTAATTCACGCAATTTTAAGTCACACGTCTTGAAATATTTGGTATCTTTTGTATAGCCCCAGCTCCTGAAGTTATGTAAATACAGGAGAACCTCAGTCTTCATGTGAGAGCAAACAAAGTGTCTTGCTCTCTTGGTAGCAAAGAAAGAGCCTCAAAAATGTGGCATAAGTGTATCCCAAAGGTTCAGAAACCAGAAGATTTAAAAAAAAAAAAAAAAAGTAACAAGCCGACTTCAAAAAAAAAATCTTTTAATTCAGCCAACTTTAAGAATTTTGAATGCTTGGGGATGGTAGTACCACTTCCTCCTGCCCCCTGTAACACTGGGAAAGTCACTTACACTAAAGCTTTCAGAAGTGTACACTAATTTTGGGTGCCTCTGTTTAGGTGCCAAACTTGAGACAACTAAAGCTTGTTTTTCCACAGATGCTGAGCATCCTGTGACCCCCACTGAAATCAGGCCTTAGGTATCCCAAATTGAAGACCAAAGATTGAGGCACATAAAGTTAGTGAAAGTTTTGGTCTTAGTCACTATGCTTGTTTATCCATTTATAAATCAGGGACAGACACCTACTGCACTATGAAGTTTAGGGCAGGGCCACCCAGAGGGGGGGGGGGCAAGTGGGGCAATTTGCCCCAGGCCCCAGGCTCCACATGGGCCCCGCGAGCCCTGACTGAGAATCCCTTTCCTGGCTAGAGGCACCTTTTTAATTTTTACTCATCCAGCAGCGCTCCGGGTCTCCAGTGGCACTTCGGTGGTGAGGGGTCCTTCACCTCGCTCCAGGACTTGAGCGGCACTTCAGCGGTGGAGCGGGGGGGTGGGGGGGGGCGGGGGGAGTCCTTCAGTGCCGCAGAAGACCCAGAGCCAGTGAGGGACCCGCTGCCAAAGACTCGGAGCGCCGCCCGATGAGTACAAGCGCCGCAGCAGATGATGCCTTTTTTTTTTTTTATGTCCACTCCCCCGCTTTGCCCCAGGCCCCCTGAATCCTCTGGGTGGCCCTGGTTTAGGGTCTGAACCTGCAACCAGAGTAAACAAAACTCCCACTGAAGTCAGTGGAAGTACAGTCCAAGACTGCAAATTTTGGGCTTAGTTTGTTAGTATTTGTTAGTACTTGTAAAGTGCTATGAGGTTCTGGAAGGGCTATAGAAATATAAGGTGGTTTTTGTTTTTGTTTTTAATAGATACTATTCAGTTCACCTGGGAAAAAAGTAGAATATAAATTCTCAATGGATTAATTTTAGATTGTGCAGTTGTATCAGTATTTGACAGACTTGATGAACCAATGTAGCTGTATTTCTAGTATAGGCAACAGATAGTCAATGAAGTAGCAATGGGTTCCAAACAATGAGTAAATAGTGAGCAAAATCCCAAATCAAAAGACTTAAAGAAGTTGGTATTAGATTTAATATATGCCAGATAAAACAAAAAGCACATGCACCTAAAAACAAAACAAAAACAAAAAAACACTCAAAGTTGTCATTAATATATACAACTTTTGTTTTAAAATATTTATGATTTTACATAAGAACACGAAAGTTGCCATGCTGGATCAAAACAGAGTCATCTAGTTCTGTAACCCTCTCTCTAACAATAACCTGGTAACAGATGCTTCAGAGGAAAGATACAAGAAAGCTGGCAATCAGCAGTCATAGGATAACCTGCTCCCAAAGAAAGTTTCTTCCTAACTCCCCACCCAATCAGTTTGGCTGGGTGTTTGCCCTGATGCATGATGGTTCCTATAACTTAATATATGCAGTGTTGATAACTCTCAAAACTGTATTGCTATCCTTGTGATATTTAGGCCTGGTCAACAGAGAGATTTTGTACAATTATAGCTACTTCTGTTAAAGAAAGTACAACCACCTCTAACTGAAATAAGTATACTTGTATGGTACTATTCCCCTTCCTCTACTCATCAGTAAGCTATAGTGGTATAAGCATTTTATACTACTATCATTGCATCCACACTAGGGTGAGCTGTACTGCATTAACTATACCAACACAGGTAAGGCAGTATAACAACGTTTGTGATTTGACAGAGCCTTGGTGTTTTACATAAAGCAACAACTCCTGGAATCAAGTTTCTAGTCTTCGTGGTTGTGGAGAAAAGCCTAAAGACATGACGCCTAAAGGCTCAAAATTCAAAATGTATTTAATTATCACGATATGGGGGGGACCTAACTCATGATTTTGGGGCATTTGGGGTTGTCAATACTGCAACAGTAAGGGTTTTTTGTTTTAAGTTTCTAATTTTGGATGTTCCTGATTTATTTGAATAAATCTCTCTAATTATGAGATGAGGCTATTTTAACAGTGCTTTTCAGATAAAAGCTCCAGCCAAATAGTTTGGATGAGGTCCATAGCTTTTATTATTGTACTGTTATAGTCTAATAAAAATTCTGGATAATACATTAGCTGCAATTAGCTTCAGATGCTTACAAAAATAGTTTATGAAAAGCTTTTCTCCAGAAGAATCACAATTAAAATGGAGTAGTGATGATAAATCATGATTTATCAATTCCCTATCCTCCAAAAACAATTAGGTATCCTAAAGCTATATTTCACTGCCAGCGGCTTTTATTTAGTATTACTGACTGCTGCTTGTAGCCAACAGAACATTCACATATTCTCCTGGCTTCTGCTGTGTCTTAGACTTGGGCAACTTTTTTTAAAATGAGATCTTAAAGGGAGCACTGAAAAAGCAGGATCTTTCAAATGTAAGAGCAATATACTTTACCAATATAGTCTCTAAATCAGGGGTTCTCAAACTGGGAGTCGGGATCCCTCAGGGAGTCACGAGGTTATTACATGGGGGGGGTCAGCTTCCACCCCAAACCCTGCTTTGCATCCAGCATTTACAACGGTGTTAAATATATTAAAAAGTGTTTTTAATTTACAAGGGGGGTTGCTATTTGAAAGGGGTCACCAGTACAAAAGTTTGAGAACCACTGCCCTAAAGGCTGCACTGTGATACATGCCCAGAGCCTGACTAAAGTTAGTGGTTATCCACCCATGTCACATTACACGTCAGGATTGGAGACACAGGCAGAGTACTGGACAACTTGGATGCCATATGGATTTAAGTTATTACAGAAAAAAAGTTGATATTTCAGGTCACTAATAATCTAGTACAAATGCTATATGTAGTAGTATTATGAAATGATGTCTATATACCCTTCTCTTTCCCTTTCCTTCATTTTACGTATATTTTAGACGAAGGGTCGGGGGGAAGACTTTCCTTCCCTTTGACCTGGAAAAATCCAATGGCTAAACTCAATTAGAAAGATAATTTCAACTAGAAAACTTTACTGTTAGTAACAAGGCCCCTGCCATACCTATTTAAGAAGGGGAAGAGTATAAGGGCTCTCTTATGCAGCTATGCGACCTCACCCTCAAACATATCATTTCCTAATTTCCTCACATAGTGGGGTGGATTGGGAGGAGAAGGGATCTTTCTGAAAGTTATTTTAAGGCTGGGCACATATGTCAATTTCTCCCTCAGAATTAGTTTTAAAAATACAGAGTTTAAAGCCAGAAGGAACCATTGACCAGAGTTTCTCAAATTTCATTGCACCACGACCCTCTTCTGACAACAAAAATTACTACATGACCCCAGGAAGGGGTACCAAAGCCCAAGCCCCACTGCCGCAGGCAGGGGGCCAAAGCTCAGGCACTGCTGCCTTGAGGGACACCAAAGCATGAGGGCTTCAGCCCTGGGCGGTGGGGCTCAGACTTTGGTTTCAGCCAAAAGCCCCAGCAAGTCTAACGCCAACCCTGGCAACCCATTAAAATGGGGTTGCTACCCATTTTGGAATCCTAACCCGCAGTTTGAGAACTGCTGCATTAGACCATGTAGTCTGAACTCCTGTATCTCTCAGATTTAGTTTCATCCCATCAGCCCTCTGTGGAACCCAATAAGGGTTTGGCTACACTTGGAAATTTAGCTATTCCAGAATAATATACCTTTTCTGATTTAGCTTAATCCATTAGTTAAGATATACAAGGCCAACACTTAGAAAAGAGCAGATTTGATTTAGAAGTAATCAAGATAAAAATATGGAATCCCCAATGTCATTTGTAGTCAGGTTCAGACTAGAACTGCATTCAAAGGAGGTTTGTTACAGTCTCCTCACCATCCCCAAAACTAGTTCTAGAGACAGAAGAGTGAGATATTATGATTTTCCTCCTGGATTAGTTTTAGTGTTGGGTGTTTTTATGCTCTCCTCCCCCACCCCTCCACTCATAGGGAATAAACTAAATTTGTAAGAAGCAAAGGTTAATTCCTGAGCTGGGGGAAGAATAACTTTAAGGCTTGGAGGAGGGGGTGCATTTTACAATTCTGTATTCCCACCTCCCACGGAATTAGTGCTAAATTGTGCAAGCACAGGTCAGTCTTCATATCTACCCTAACATGGGGTGAATGCCAAGGCTTGGGGAGAGGGAAGACCAGGGTCTCTCCCCCCCCTCCCATGGGCGAGGTGGGTAGTGCCAAGCCTGGGGGGAGAGGAGAATCAGGGTCTCTCCCCTTCCCCATGAGGGGTTAGTGCTAAGGCTGGGGGGTGGGGGGAAGAGGATCAATACCTCTCCCCCCATAGGAGGGTAATGTCTCTTCCCGTCGCCCTAAGTGGGGAGAGAAGGGGGATACCAGGAGGGCGGGGCCGCCCGTAGCCCCGGTGGTGCCTAGCGAGGCCTAGCCCCAGCTCCTGCCCCCACCCACCAGATCACGCCGCCAGCTGCTCCCATTGCCAAGACAGGGAGGGGACTCGGTACCTTCTCGGTGCTGCCTGCTCCATGCTGCTGCTGTTGGGTGGCGGCGCGCTGAGCCGTCAGCCGCGACACGAGTGTCGCCTGACAGGACCCGCCGGCCCCCCTAACTCCACACAACTTTCCGGCAACTCTGGGACTAGCCCTTTAAATGCGATTCGCCCCCTCCCCACTGGGGTCGGATGCCGGACTCTCACACAAACGCCACCAACTCCTACCCTGCTAGCTGCCCCAGACCTGCCCCTTTCATTGGTTACTAGCGGCACAAAGACAAACACTGATTGGATGCTAATCAAGTCACTCAGCACCTTAGAAAGCGGAAGAAAAAGTCCCTCAGCCCGCACTGAAGCGGCTTAGGGAGGGCTGTTCGTGTCCTGGGAAGAGCGAGCGGACCTGCGTAGGGAGGAGGCGGGGCGGCCAGCCGGCCGGCGTAGAACTGTTAGTTCCCAGCACGCGCCGCTCGACAGCTGGTAACCGGGAGGAGCGGCGCATGCTGGGAGATATAGTCTCCAGCGGCAACAGCCAACTGCTGCCTGTTCTGCCCGTGAGGACAGTGGTCTGAGGGACCCACCCGCGTGATTGCCGCGGGCCGGGCACGGACATCCCTGTGTCGGGGCCCCTCGGTCACCCCCTTACGCTTCCCTGGCTGGAGAAGCGACACTGCCGGACAAGTGCTTGGCAGAGCTTAATTGTGGTAGATCGAGATAAAGCTGCGTTGTCCCTGAGATGCCCCGGGCTCGCTGTCCTTCAGAGCGAGCTTTACAGCCCCAACGAGGGAGAGTCAAGGCTGAAGAGGGAGACGTTCCAGGTGGTGTGTTAGGTCATTGCCAAAAACAGGGACGCTCATCTTCGGTCCTTGACTACAATAGTCCAGGTTTTTAATCCACGCAACACTTAATAGTTTGATTTAAAATGTACGCTGCTTAAATAGTGCATATGAAACACTTAAATCTCCTAATTCATACTAAAGTCTAGTCCACGTGAGAGTTCTATAGGCAATACAAACCAGTGGATGTTAATATAAACAATTATTTGCTGAAACCTGGATGGTTGGAGATTCCACAGGAGATTCCAGTTCATAAGAAAAAAGAAAACAATACAACAATGTTTATTTTGCATGTCACCTTGTCATAGTGATTGATCAGTCGTTTGAAAAAACACTTTATAGTACATGAGGGGTAGCTGTGTTAGTCTGTATCCACAAAAACAACTAGGAATCCGATGGCACCTTAAAGACTAGCAGATTTATAAATCTGTTAGTCTTTAAGGTGCCACCGCACTCCACTCTGTAGTACAAATATTACCAATATTTGGTTTGTATATTATTTCTATTACATTTACAGCAAACTAAAATAATCAGATTCAAAAATAAATAAATTAAGTTAAAACACAAACAATACATTCAATGAATGTAAAAAAAAGTAATTGAATTTAACTGAATTAATTTGAAGATAAACCATAGATAAAAAATTCAGATTCCACATTTCATTTAATATCTAATTTAGTTTCCCATTTTATTCATGTGCTTTATTATATTGCCATGCAGCCCCCTTTGCTTTTCTTATAATTTCTTTTGGTGGCTCTAACTTGAAACATAGCTCAGGATTTGCCAGCTTCACTTGGGAAAAAAAACAGGGGACAGTGTCCCATCTAGTCCAAGGTTTGCTCTGAATGGTGTCTTAATTTTTTTTTAATAAGACTGAACACTCCTCTCCTGCATTTGAGGGGAGTAAAACTAAGATAAGCCTGGCAACCTTGCACTGTAATGGGAATTTGAGAAAACCACTAGGGCTTTTGACACTGCTAAGATATACCAACAGTGTCCATCCTGTACTGCACATTGTATTGTTATCTGTGTCAGTTTGTAGTGCTGTCTCCTCCCATACACACTGAGGAATATCTGATTTCTGCATCAACTGGTAATCAACAAACTCCTCTTACAGCTTCTCTATCTCAGGTAACCTGCTCTTAAAAACCTACAATGACAGAGATTCCATAACCTCCATAGGCAATTTATTCCAGTGCTTAACTACCTGGACAACTAGGAAGTTTTTCCTGATGTCCAACCTAAACACCCATTGCCAAAATTTAAGCCCATTGTTTTTTTTCCTATCCTCAGAGGTTAACGAAAATCATTTTTCTCCCATCTTCTTGTAACAACATTTTATATACTGGAAAACTGTTATGTCCCCACTCAATCTTCTCTTCTCCAGACTAAACAGACCCATTTATTTCAATCTTTCCCCATATAAGCTTTCTAGACTTATAATCTTTTTTGTTGTTCTCCTCTGGACTTTCTCCAGTTTGTTCACATCTTTCCTCAAATGTGGCACCCAGAACTGGACACAATACTCTAGTTGCAGCCATATCAGTGCAGAGTAGAGCAGGAGAATTACTTCTCGCGTCTTGCTTATAACACTCCTGTTAATACGTCCCAGAATGATGTTCGCTGTTCATTTGTTTTTTTTGGGGGGGGAAACAGTGTTACACTGTTGACTCATATTTAACTTGTTATCCACTATGACCCCCAGATCCCTTTCTGCAGTAGTCCTTCCTAGGCAGTCATTTCCCATTTTGTACATGTGCAACTGATTGTTCCTTCTTAAGTGGTGTACTTTGTATTTGTATTTTAATCCTATCCTCCAAAGCACTTGCAACTTCTCCCAATTTGGTATTGTCCGCAAATTTTATAAGTGTACGCTCTATACCATTATCTAAATCATTGATGAAGATATTGAACAGAACCAGGCCCAGGACTGATCTCTGCAGGACCCCACTTGATATGCCCTTCCAACTTGACTCTGAACCACTGATAACTACTCTCTGGGAGCAGTTTTCCAACCAGTTATGTGCTCACCTTATAATAGCTCCATCTAGGTTATATTTCCCTAGTTTGTTTATGAAAAGGTCATGTGAGACAATATCAAAAGCCTTACTAAAAATCAAGATACCACATCTACCACTTCCCTCCTATCCACAAGGCTTGTTACCTTGTCAAAGAAAGCTGTTAGGTTGGTTTGACACAATTTGTTCTTGATAAGTAACAGTCAACATAGATTTATCACCTTCTAGGTCTTTGCAAATTGATTGCGTAATTATTTGCTCCATTATCTTTCTGGGTACAGATGTTAAGCTGACTGGTCTGTACTTTCCTGGGTTGTCCTTATTCCCCTTTTGATAGATGGGCAAATATAGGGCCCTTTTCCAGTCCTCTGGAATCGCTCCTGTCTTCCATGACTTTTTGAAGATAATCACTCAGATATCTCCTCAGCCAGCTCCCTGAGTAGTCTAGGATATATTCATGCCACATTAAATATTTGCACATTTAAAAAATAAGGAAATCCAAAAATCATTGCTATACCTATACAAACTAATACTTACTCCTGAGGGAATTCGGCACCAAAAAAATTAAAAATTAAGTGCCAAAAAAATTTGCACACAATATTTTCAAATTCTACACATTTTATTTGTCAAATAAATTTGGAGGCTCCAGCATGGCAGCGGGGAGCACAGGCCACCGGCTGCACAGAGGTGGGAGATCACCCTGCAACTCCTCTCCCACCCATGACACAGGTAGCTTTTCTGCATGATATTACCGATCACTTGAATTCCCTCAACTTGCAGCTCCAAGGCGGTCTAAGCAGTATTGTGAATCTGTTTGAAGAAGTGTGTGTCTTTCAGAGGAATCTTGAACTCTTTCAGACAGACATAACAGGAAAGATGTTGCAGTTTCCCACATTGCATGTTGTTGCTACAAATGAAACCAATGAAAACGATGCAAGAATTCCTAAACAATTGGACTGAAAGTTTTAAAATGTGATTTGAGAATTTTAAAATTCCAAAGGATTTGCTTTTATCTGTTTGTGATCCATTTGTTGTCTCTGCCAATGAGCCTTGCCCTTCTGAAGCAAAGAACATTCTTGATTCAACTGATGAAGGTGCCTTTCAATTAGAAATTTTAAGGCTCCAGAGCTCAGATGTCTTGAAGACAAAATTGAGAGAAGTAGGACTTTGTGATTTCTGGACTCAATATGCTGACCAGTTTCAGAATAGATCATGCTATCTATCTTTTAACAATGTTCAGATAAACATACCTCTGCAAATCTGAGTTTTCTACCATAAACATTAAAAAACCAACACAGCAGTTACCTGGCAGATTAGCATCTTCACCAGTGGATGCCCCTTGCCCTGGACTCCAACAAACCTCTCTTCACAAAGTTTGCCAGAGATCATCGATACCACTTCTCCAATTAGAGATTGCCACAAACATAGGTAATAATTTTGATCTATAATCTTTATTAAAATATAGGAACACTAATACTTATGTTGCAGTCAAGGTCTTTTGTTCCAAATGCTCTTCCCCTTTCTCACCTGCCAAAACCTCCAGCTTTCCCTAGAGAGTTTCTAAAATTTAGTTATGCATTCTCAATGTAAATGAAGGGACAATAAATTGAATTCAATGTCAAAAATAGATAAAAAAAGAATAATATGCTACATGATCAATTATTAATTTTCATAGTCACTTACCTAAACTTCAGTAATTTTTACCCCAATATATTGGAGTAATCCATGCAGTCCCACCTCTCCCCTAGCCATGTGAGCTTGGGGACCTTGCTACAGAAGTCAGCTCCAACTTGCTGTAGAGTATGGTAATAAGCCAGCAGTGCTCATTAATGAGCCAGTATGCCCACTACAGTATTGTTTATAGCTAGGGAGATAGAGATATGGTTTGCACTTGAAAGGGGAAAAACAGAGTACCTCTGAATCCACTCCCTAGCCCTACCTATCCAGTGAGGGAGATCTGGAGACATATGCTATTGGATCACTGGTATCTAGACAACATGAAGGTGAAAAAGTTGGTGGATAATATACAGTGGTACTCCCACAGTTTCTACCAATGGTAGAGCTACAGCAGAGTTTGCAATAGTAGGGGATCTTAAGAAAAAGTTTTGTGTAGACCCAGCCTAAAACCTGGCAGAGGATCATTGAATGGCTGTTTTTCCTTTCAAGTAGCTGATTCAATCCCCCTGATTACAAATATGTATTAGCATTCATTCCTCTGAAGAATTAGCAGTAACACCAAACAACTTCCTCCGTTCCATTCAACCCCCATTCCACCGCAGACCCTGCCCCCACTCCACCCCTTCCCCGTCTCTTCCTGCCCTCAATCTTTCCCCTCCCCTCAGCACCTCCTGCACACCACTGAACAGCTGATCCATGGCACATGGGAGACAGAGGGGGAGGAGCTGATTGGCAAGGCCACTGGAGGGGGTGCTGATCCAAAGAGCGGCTGAGCACCTACTATTGTTTTTTTCCCCTGTGGGTGCTTCAAACCCGGAGCACCCATGGAGTCGCCATCTATGACAACAAATACAGGGGTTTTTTTTAAGAGGAATATAATATTATACTGGAGCACATGAATTAAAAGTTACAGGATGTCTTATTTGCATAGAAGTCATAATAAATTTCACAGGACAAAAATTTGAAAACTTCAGTTTTATGTTTTTAAAGGTGTTACTAACAAATATTTAAAAGTAAAATTAAGTCAGTCTGTCTCCTTTTAGAAAAGTTATTCACAGACATAATGTAGATGTTTGTATATTGATTAATATACAAACACCTGATCTAACTCCATTAAAATCAATTGAAAGAAGCCAATTTATTTCAAGGGGTTTTGGATCAGGTGTTAAATGCCTAAGTGATGTGCATTAACTAAAATGTGTAATATTTGGAATAACTAGTTTAACAAACTGTCAATAAATTGTTTCCATATCTTTTGTGTTGCAGTTGTCCAACAGTAAACTGGGATTTTGAAAGTTAAGAAAAAGGCCTTGGATAGAATCCTGACTTGTTTATATAGAAGATAAGGAGAACCAACTTCTGCATGTACTTTTTCTATTGCCCAAAAGGGAACAAAAAATCCTAGCTATCATGTCTGACATGAAGTAACCTTGCAGGCTTATCTAAGAATGTTATGTATTTCCTTAACCTTTTCAGTCATAAAATAGTTATAAATATACCAGATATTATAAAGGGACACTGACAACTTAAGTTTGGCTCAAAATTTAGCTTTCTTTAAAAAAAAAATTTACAAGAGCCTAGGAGTAGTAATGTTTCCATTATTTTTTCCTGAACTACACTGAAGTTAGTTTTTAAACAAACATTTCTTGCAGTGTTTTTACAGCCTAAGTATGTGGTGTAAAGAGAAATTGACCATAAAAGAGTAGAATTGACCTTATTGATTTTCTTTGTCTAAGTTGTGCTACAAAAAGAAAACAAGCAGCAAATTTAGGGCCAGAGTCTGACACCATTTATTCCTATTGAAATCAGTATGAATACTCATGGAATATGGTCCTGATCAATACAAGGAAGGGTGGCAGAGTAAGAAATTAGTTGGGTTTCCTAAGTTACTTTAATAACCAAAGTATTAATGCTACAGGTAAGGATATTTGTTTGTTCATATAGGATTTTAAGTTGACTGATCATTTAACTTCAAGTCTTAATACCATCTGCTATTTTTCCTATTATGCTATAATATATTAAACAACTTTGAAACAGAATAGGATGTATATTGAGCATTATTGTTGGCAGCTAACTGGAAAAAGAGGTTCTAATCTGTACTACAATGGCACCAGTTTTGCTCTTGATATTTAAGGGTCACCATCAACTTGGTTACTCTTATTTTTGTCTGGAAAAAATTTACCTCCTATTGTTAGTAATAGGAGGTAAGATTACTATGAACTTGTCTATGCTAGAGACATTTACCATGCTAGGACATATTTCCCTTCCCCCGCCCCCTCTTAATTGCTTGTTCCCTTTCACAGCCACACACAGAAGTCCTCCAATCGGTTACCAACCACGCTGGGACATTAGATAATAAGTGGTACGTAGCACCAAAAAAAAATTGGTGGCTATGTGGAGGATAAACACAATATACAGGAGTTAAGGAATGACTAATTCACAATGATTTTTCCCTCAGCTGTTTGTGTGAACACATTTCATTGGCACAAATGGTGGGCTGTCAGCTCTGACAGCTGTAATTTCTCAGAACTGACAGACCCATCAGTCAGTTAGCCTCTTTTAGTTCACTAGCTGAGAATTCTCTCTCTACCCTTCTGACTATGTCCCCTAGGCCTTTGTCCCTTCTGTTCCTCCCACAAGATTGCCTTTACTTTGTCACGTGTCTTACGCTGCAAACAGCAATCCAGCAGCCAGCTCAGGGAGTTTGAAAAGAATAGGTGGCAGGGGCATTGATGAAGGCCTAAAAATTGGAGCCAGGCATTTTTAAGGGCAGCACTTTGTGTCTAGTTAGTTTCAATCTTTCCCTTGTACTGAATGTCATTTTACTAAAAATTGCTTAGAGTCAACTCCAATTATGGGACTAGCTTTTAATCAAACCCTATCCATGGTTCTAAAGTGTCTCTCTCACTTGTCTCACAGCTGAAGTAAAGTAAGTGTTGTGTTTGTGAAACAACTGACAGTTCTGCTGACTTTACGGTCCAGAGAGCTGCCAATATTCAGTTTCCGAACCAATTGCCTGAGCAAATTAAGCTCTATCTGTAACTGTGTCTACAGTAGGGCTTTTGCCCATGCACAAAGGCTGTGAAAAACAAAAGAAGTCATCCCCCTAACAGACATTACTATGCTGGCAGAAATTTCTAGAGCAAACCTGGCCTTAATCACTTTAAAATTCAAGTGCATCACTCCTTTTGTGAGCATTCCTCATGTTTCTGTGTCCTCTAAATAAGGATGGAATTCAATATTTTGTATAACCTTGACCTGGAGAATTCTGGAGTATTAGTGTCTCATCCTTGAGTTTGTCATTAATTATATTGTCTAATTTGCTGCATATTCAGTGTTTAGCTATTCTTATCCTATTGACAATAGCAATTTTTAATCCTTTAACATCCATTTGTAAATAGAATTTGCCTTATTTGAATACCAAAAATGTTCAATGAGAAACTGACACAGAAATTGCCTTTTAGAGGGGGGAAGGAATAAAAATCTGAGTATTAGACATGTATTCAGACTCCCTTTCTGTACGATGGATACCTATTTCACATTTATGAGAGGCTTTCAAAGTAATGAGTGTCTGAAGTTAGGCTGCTAGGTTTGATTTTGGGTATCTAAGCAGACCCAATTTTCAAGAACGCCAAACACCCAAAAGCTCCCAGTTAGATGTGTCAAAAGTGGCTTTAATACCCTGATCCAAAGCCCAGACACCCCAAGCCTAACTTTTGGCACTCATTCTTGGGGGGGGGGGGGGGGGGAGGGAGGGGGGAGTCAGTGAACATTGGTTGTTCATTATTTTCCAGAAATTCAGCAATTTCATGGAGAGATTAAATTTACTGAATATTTCTATAACTTAGAAAGAATAGAGATATTGAAAATTCTGATAGCCTGAGTGTGTCTGCAGGACTGGATTTCATTTTAGTGCTATGAGACCTCTGAAGATTTTACATAGTTAACCAGTCATCCTAGTCAGTTCCTATTTTTACATGCCATTGAGAATGCTGGTGATTAGTGCAATATTTATTGCTATAAGTAATAGCCTGTTCTTTCTGTTTGCTTTACTGAACTAGCATGTGCAAGAAATAAATAAAGCTATATGTGTTAGGGCTACTACTTTGCAAGATGTTGCATAGATTATAAGCTGGCTTCCTGGGAAGAGGCAGCTAACGAGCGCTGTACTTAGGTCTGTCGAAGCTGATACGGCAATCACAAACATGTGTTACACTTCTTGTGGATCATCTCCACATGGTGCAGCTGTTGTCTTAGCCAAAGAAAATGCAGACCCGAGGGAAACAAATTTAATTCAGCTAGGGTGACTTCCGCTAAAAGAGTGTTTTAAGAAAAACAGGTGTCTATGGTTGTTTGTTGCAGTCTTCTTGTATTGCTAGGAAGTCTGTTCTAAAGACTTGAGCCTATTAGTCATCATCTCTTACACTTTAATTTTTAGATAGCGCCTTTCAATGGAGGTAATGGATTCCAGAAAGCTTGTTTGTATATGTGTAATTTAGCATTAAGAAATCCAGAATAGCGTTAACCTTTTCATGTAAGTTCAGAAGTTGTAGTGTGCCTTGTCACCATGATTTGGGTTCCTTAGCCTTACATTTTGTTGAATCAATAAATGCATATATTGGGCCAAACTCACAGGTGGTATAAGTCAGCAGCTGACATCAGCTGAGCTACATTGATTTACACCAGTGTGGGTCTTGCCTATTATGTTTAGTTTCTACACTAAGTGTCACTTAGTTACAAAAATAATTAGTGTCTCTAAACCTAGTCTGTTTAATCTAATAAAAAGATATTATTCACCATTCTGTTTCTGGAGACAAGAGCTTATCCTACATATTTAAAATACAATCTCCATTTTTGTTCTGCATTCAAATAGGATCTGCATTCCCTGTGCCAAAATGCACATCAGATTGGGAAGTATTAGTAGGCTGGCACTTAGTAGTGACTTTGGTAGCCTTTCCAGTATCACAGGTGATCAGGCATCTAGTACTATTGTGACAGCCACAATCTTAACTAACACACTGAGGTTTGAACTGGGAACATCCAGGTCTAGAAGCATGAACTGCTACAGCTTGAGCTAAAGCTGTACAGCTAGAGAGCATAACAATTCATTTGTGGATTGGCACAGATGGGCACCTGTGACACTCACCAGTGGGTTACACAAGACTCTTGCAAGGCTAAAGAGAATAGCTTTTCCAGAAAGCTACTGACTAGCACTTCTCTCCCTCAGCCAGAGTGCTAATCAAACCCACACTTAGTGCCACAACTATTTCCTACCAGTCATATAGAGTTATCAACCCTTCCCCTCCCCGCCCCAAAATAAAGTGGGTCTAGGAAAGCCTCTTGTCTTTACTGTGTAAGTGTAGCTTATAGTCCCAGTTTCCTCTTGCTAGTAAGTAGCTTAGCTCTCCAGCTAAAGCAAAATTCCTTCCATTCTGTGGTAACAGAAGTCCATAGAAAGCAAGAAATCCAAATCAGAAGTGATCATTCATCTAGATCTCCTCATGCTCCACTACAGCTTCCCTTTTGGGGCAGTGAGTGGGGCATAAGGGGGTTCTGTCAATACAGCAATGCCCTGAAGATCTCTCAGAGTCCAAGGGGAGCTTTCATACCCTTCCTCTTCCATGAGCATCAGCTCCAAATAGTAATAAAAAAAAAAACAGAAAAACCCCCAAACATCAGATGTTACCATAAGCTCTTCCTGCTTCCCTTCTTGTAAGGCAACCTTCTTACAGCTATGGAAGTCCCTGACTTTGGCCAGCTATAATTAACCACACCACCATATTCTCAGAGTGCCTTACCCAGCTGTCTTTTTAGGCTTCTTCTCAGGCTTTCCCTGGCCTTTAGATTGGATACCCAGAGCTCTTGTTAGTTTCCTCATTTTGCATGAAATTCTGGTCCATTGAAGTCAATGGGAAAGCTCTCATTAAATTAAGCAAGGCTAATATTTCACCCCTTATATATCTCTCTGAAAATAGAGAGAACTCCTACCTCTTCACCCACCACCACCACTGAGAGTGAGCTCTTTATATCTGTCCCCCCTTCCCAGTAGCCTACAACTCCCCTCAGTCACAGTAACTACCACTCCCAGAATTTCACTCATTCTGGATTGACACCAGATGCCAGATAGATTTGGACCTGAATAATATACCAAAAGCCAGCAAGCTGTATGACAGTGAAAGAAGGAAATAACCACCTGAAAACCACTTTGAAACTACTGAAAACATGTGACAGAGTGTGGAGAAGCAGCTGCTGAAGGAAGCGCCTGTTCTCAGTGCAGCCATTACTGGCACACTCAACTTATATCATATGTCCAAGTATTACATTTTGACATGTGGATTTGAGAAAGAGTTTTGCTACATCTTGAGTAGGACTATAGTCATGCTTCTGCCTGATGGTAACACTAAGCAGACCTGATGCAGTGAACTGTAGAAACCTGAATTTAAGAATTGCTTCTTACTTTTCAGGACAGTTAAGTTCATGGTTAGGTTGTGCTTCAGGGAGAGGCTGAAAGCAATCTTCTTTGGATGCCTTCTGCTGACTGATTTTAAGAAAATCACTGGCTATCTTCTCTAGGAGGAGACCTGGCCTTTGGATGATCTTCATAATGGTGGCCATTTACAAGATAGATGAGTACATCAAAAATAGGAAAAATGAGATGCCTTTAGAAACTAGCCAGATCAACTTTCAAATGAAGACCAAGGCCCCCTTTCACTGAAGAAAAATAAGAAGAAAAATGTAAACACAAGTTAGCAACTGACAGGCACTCTGTAACCACAGTCTCATGGGAGACAAAAGCACCAGTGGGACTAGGCCGACCACAAACAGGAATCTAAATGAGCCCATGAATCATTACGTGCACTTTGTGGGAGCCTATACAAACGTTCACTCATGATGCTGCAGACAGTTGTCTATTTACTTATGGTTTTAATTTGATTCCTGATGATGAAATCTAAGGCCATCCTGCCCAAAGGTGTGTTTTTATGGCCTCCTTGGGTGCCTGAATTTGGACCATCTCTTATCTCAATGCATCATGGGTCTGGAGTTCTGAATCTCAGGCTTTCAGTTAGCTATGATTTGATCCTAAGAGGTTAAATAATTCTGTGCAGACCATCTCTGGCAATTTTCATGGAACTGGATACAGTGCCCAGTTTGAGAAGTCTTCATCTGCTTATAACACTCTTATTGCTATATAGTCAGAAGAGATGATTAGCTTCTACAGTGTGGATTAATTTGAGAATATAGTACAGGGAGAAATTTGAACTGCAGGAGTATTTAGTCAGGTGACCTTGTTCAGTTACCAAAAACAAACCAAAAAAAAACCCAGCAACAATCCCTGATGACTGAATTATTACAGTCAGAGAACTCTAGATAATATTTCATCTCTGCTAAGAGACTACCAGTGGCCAAGGCCACACTCCTGCTCCCAGCAGAACATTTCTGCTTGCATGTGAAACTCGAATGGTGAAAAATGCCAAATCCAAGGATCACTGATCAGAACAGAAAGCTATCCTTTTATGATGTTAACATCAGCAGGTTTGCAGTGTAGGCAACTTCACTGCTAAAGAGACAGAAGACCTGGGCTTCCAACAAAGAACTAGCAGAGATGACCCTCAGCTGTGTCTTCATTTAAGTGGAATTTGAGAGAAGTATTTGTGTTCCTAGGCCCAAGACCAAGCTCTGCAGGGGAGCACAAAGAATATGCATTTTGTCCTACAACCACATATCGGTCACATTAACAACAACAACAAACAAACGCATTTTAAAGCCACAGCAGGCCAATCAGCTGCTCTGGGACTCTGCCAATAGGAACTCAGGGATGGAGCCTCAAACTGGGGTTAGGCTTCGTGAGTCCTGGATAAGCAATTGTCAGCAGGCTACTAAATGGAGAGTGGAGCATAGCTGCTTCTGCAGATCTGGGTTCAAGGCCCCTGGCTCACATAAGCTCATATGTGCTGGAACTAGAGGTGCTGGGTGTGCAACAGCACTCCCTGGCTTGAAGTGGTTTCCATCATATAAATGGTTTACAGTTTGGTTCAATGGCTCTCAGCACGCCACTATACAACTTGTTCTAGCATCACTGCACCAGCTTTGCTCTGCCATCTGTATTTCATATCAACTTCCTTTCATAAAGTGAATCCATGGCTTAATGTCTCAATATTGTCAAAATATTGACAATACATGGTAAAAATCTGAGGAAAATAGGTTAAAAACATTCATTTCAAAATCTCCGATTTGATTTTTGTAATCTGTATCAGCCATTTATTGACCAAACAATCACTTTCAACTACTATCACATTGTCCAAGAGTCCAGTCTCTTAAAAAATTGACTATTTTAATCTGAATTGACTTAAAAAAATGAGTAACTACATTCAAACAAATGGAATTTAGTTTTAGGAAACCACAGCTGCAATAATAAGATGGAAATCTGACACTCTCTAAGTTGAAGGTGGTGAGGATTAAAAGGTATGGAATTAGAAAAACCTTGCACTGTTGAACAGAATATACCACATAAATCAATGACTAGCCTTGGCTAGGCTTTGCCTTATAGAAGTACGCAGCATTGCAGCTTCACAGTTATCAGTATTTGTCATCTTGAGCACCAGTAGAGACACCAGATGCAAAAGAGAGGCCCAGAGGGAAAATGGGGGATGATGAGAAGAAAGTTAATAAAAGAGTGTACATTGTCACTATAGTTGATATGAAACAGGACTTCTGTAATATTTCAAGGGACATATATACATATATATGGACAAAAGCTGTTGGAAATATGCCTTTGACTTAAAAATGTGCCTGATTAAAAAGAATGCAGATAAGAATTAAGCAGAGAGCAGCTGGAACTTTGATTACAGTTGTGTTTTCTTCTGGATGTTTATTCCTATATCACATGTGCAGCTGCTTTTATCTACTCTTTAGAAGTTCTTGTAGATTTGGGGAACCATTAGCTATAAAGTAAACATCAGCTCCATTCTGTTTTTATATATCTTCTCTCTGACATTAGGAAAAACAAAAAAACCACAACATTAGTCTAATGCTGAACTGGATCAGACTTCGACTGTGTGTACTATAGAGTTGTACCACTTTAGTCTCCGCCCATGATATCATTTATGGGAGCTCAAGTATTTCTCGCATTTTTATTTACTGGTATAAATCTAAAGGCTCTAGAAATAACACTTTTTCTGGGGAACATGGAATTTTCTTCTTTATCCATTTTAAAGTGAGCTGACTTTAAGTATTCCTACACTATCTATGGTACTTACATGGCCCCAAAATCCATCCACACCCTCATAGGATTCAATATCTGGCACTTCTTATTTAATAAATTATAGACATTGTGCTTTGAATAAAATAGGACTGCCGTTTTTGCTCTGTTTTACTTTGACTTATTTTGTTATTGTATTTGTTTAAGAGCTCTCTCCTTGGGGAGTAGAGAAAGGTCAGGGTTAACCTTGTTTAACCTTAACTAATGAACTTTGCTGTGCTCTCATTTTCAGATCTCAGACATGTGGGAGATGCTGCTAAGGCAACAGACTGTCATGCCAACTCCCCATAAAGTAAGTGCATTGCCGACTGTGTGTGTATATATAGCAATGATTCACCACTTCCTCCTCATACAGTGGCCTTCGGAGGCTGATAGAGTGATTTGGGACTTAGCTCTCTGGCCAAACTCACCAACAGCCCTCCACTTTCAGGGTAAACAAAGAGTCCAAGCTACATGGCTTCAATAGTTTCTTCTTTGGCCCTCTCCAGGCTCACTCAATAGTCCTTTCCTACAAGGATGTCTCTTGGTCTCTCCCCTATTGATACAGGTGGGCTTCCTCTCACTCTTTCAGAAGCTCCTGGAATCTCTAAATAAGGACTGGTACTGGTACTAACCCTGATCCTCCAGGCCACACCAGAGGTGCATTGCCCACGGCCTCTTTCTTACCTTACTTCATTCCTCCCGGCATTCTTCTGTGCTTTGTCACTTCATGGGCCTTTTCTGCTTCACCTGCTGAGCAGATTGTTTCCCCAGCTCTCTTGGAGAAAAGCCCCACACCAGGTCTGATCACTTTCCCAGCAAGAAACTGCTTTCTTCGTTGAGGAAAGTTTCTTCTTATGTCTCCCAGGAGGCCTAGCTCTCAGTCACCTTCTATCTCAGTCTCACAATTGTGGAGAAGGAAAAACCAGGCACAAGTCAGAGATGGGACTTGCATTCCTTAAAGGTTCAGCTGACATTGTGTTTGCCAATTAACCTTTGTGTTTTTCAGATGAAACACTGTGAAACAAAATAAAAACATCAAAAGCTCTGCAGTGTTTTTGATAAAGTTGTGTTTTTCATTCTGTGTCCTTTGCTGCTCTAGGGGTTGGGATGGCAGCCCTGGGAAGAGTGGCCAAAGCAACTGAGTACTATCTCAACAGGCCTCTATTCAGCTGTGACAGGTGATGGAGCCAGTCTTCTGAGTTGTCAAAGCTGCAGCTGAAGGGAGGGCAGTGGGAGCAGAATAAGGTATGGGCACAAGATGCATATGGTTAGGGCTTTCAGTCCTTGTGTCACGTGTTGATGTCAGCGTGACAGATATTGCAACCACATGCTGTATCTTTAGGGACCAAACTGTATTAAGTTTATGAATGTTTTATGTTTATTGTGGGCCAGGGATTGTATGCAGCTCTCAGGGAGAAGGGTTACCACAGCTTCTCCAGGAACAGAAACCAAAGGGGAGTGATTACTACAGTCCCAGAGACTGTAAACAGCTCCAGAGAAGTACTACCTCCAGTTGCATATGCCACTTGCATATACCAGTTTAAGGCAGTCCCAGAGGAGAGGTGAAGGACAAAGAAAGAATTTGGGAGGTAAAGGCTAAGTTTGGGAAAACTCAGGGTCTTCTGTTTGATTCAACAAACAGGCAGGACCTCGAGTCCAAGGGAGACCCCAACCCTTCTTGTATAGTTGTAAAGCAGGGGTTCTCAAACTGGGGGTTGGGACCCCTCAGGGGGTCACGAGGTTATTACATGGGGGATCGTGAGCTGTCAGCCTCCACCCCAAATCCTGCTTTGCCTCCAACATTTATAATGGTGTTAAATGCATTAAAAAGTGTTTTTAATTTATAAAGGGTTGGGTCGCACACACAGGCTTGCTGCATGAAAGGGGTCACCAGTATAAAAGTTTGAGAACCACTGTTGTAAAGACTTTAGCCAAGTAGGTTCCATAAGACTGGTGGGTGATTGCTGGCATGGTTACTGTGAATTTAAATCTGTTCATTGTTTCTTACATGTTTTCTCTGAAATACTTTTGCCCTGAAAATAAATGTACTTTGCTTTGGAAGACATGTGTGGTCACTGATAAAAACACTGTCATTGTCCTGTGAGAGAAAGAATGAACAGGGGCTGGCCTTTAGGCAAACTGGCTTGCTGGGGATATCACCGTGTAAGGCAGAGAGCTGTGTAGCCGTAAAACCCCCCAGTTAGGAGGGAAAGTAACAGAGGTCTCCACCCAAGAGAGGTGACAGCAGGGAGCCTGAAACCTTAAGTGGGTGCCCTCAAGGGACCATGGCAAGGGAATACAGATGCAGTTATCCCTGAAACTGTGACAGTGTGGTGGCAATATATGAGCTCTATGGCAATGTGAATTGCCAATAAGGTGCCCATAACAGTAAAGGCAAGTACTGTAGCAGGAAAAAGCAGAGAGAAAAGTGTCTTATAGTCTTTTGGGGGGGAAATAGTGAAGAGAGACAGGAAAAAAATGAGTTATGAACAGCTGAAGACATATCAGCTTCTGAGCATGTTCACACAGAAGTCTGACTGCTCCTATTAAGAAGAAATCAGAGATGGTGGTCATGCTGCACTCTTATGACTTTAGCCAGGAGGAGGAGAAACCTGTTCCAAACAAGGACAAAGAGTGTCTTTTTCCTCCTACAGCGCCTGCTGGTAATCAAAAAGATGGTGCTACATATGGTTACCCAGACAATGTAGATGCAGCAAGGTTGAGTGATCCAGAAGAGCAAAGACGCTGCAGTTTCAGAAGAAATGACTTTCATTTGAGAGAGATTTGGAGCGACGAAGGCTGGAAGATTGAGAAAAAGGAGCACCAGCACAAGGAGAAGAAGCATCAACATGAGCAAAAAGAGAAGGACATGTAGCAAGAGCACAAGCACAACATGCAGAGACAGTGCCAGAAAACTCCTGTTCTGGTAAGTGGAGCCACATCCCATATGCCTGGTCTGGGCAGTGACATAGACTCCAAATTATTTCCTCACTTTAGGGACAGGGAGGCCTTGAATGCATTTGAAAGGGGGTGTGAATTGAACTAGGTGCAGCAGGAGTTGGTGCGGCATCTGGCTCCGCTGCTCTCAGGGAGGGCCTGGAAAGATTATGGGCTGTGTAAACAAGCATTATAGCTGAAATTTAAACTTGATGCCTGAAGCATATAGGAGGAAATTTCAGGGAGTCAAAAAAGGGAATATGAACTATGCAGAGGTTGCAACACAAATTAAGGGGTATATAAGAAAATGGGTATCTGGTTGGGGAGTCACCACTGTTGAGGAGGCCTAAAAATTAATGAGTCTCGAAGAACTCTATCACCTCTGCCCCCTGACTATTATGGCTAATAGATAAAAATCCCAGGGAAGTTTGCATAGCTGGGAAACTGGCAGATTTTTCTGTGGACAGTCAGGAGGGGAGGCATAAAACAAATTTCTATTCACCACATAGATACTTATAGACTGTGATCAAGTCACCGCTTAGCCTTCCCTATGTTAAGATAAACAGATTGAGCTCCTGGAATCTATCACTATAAACAGGGCCGGCTTTAGGCCAATTCCACCAATTCCCCCGAATCGGGCCCCGCGCCTAAGAGGGCCCCGCGCCCAGTGGCAGGGCCACCGGGGTGGGGGCAAGTGGCCGAGAATCCCTTCCCTGGCTAGAGGCTCCTTTTTAATTTTTACTCACCCGGCGGCGCTCCGGGTCTTTGGCGGCACTTCAGCGACGGGTCCTTCACTCGCTCTGGGTCTTTGGCAGCACTTCGGCGGCAGGTCCTTCAGTGCCACCGAAGACCCGGAGTGAGTGAAGGACCCACCGGCAAAGACTAGGAGTGACGCCCGGTGAGTACAAGCCCCACGTGTTTTTTACGTGTTTTTTTTTTTTTTTCAGTCATCCCTGCCGGGGCCCCGTCAAAACTGTTCGAATCAGGCCCCGCACTTCCTAAAGCCGGCCCTGACTATAAAGCCCATTTTTCCAATACTTCAGTCATTCCCATGGCTCTTCTCTGAATCCTCTCAAATTTTTCAACATTCTTCTTGAACTGTGGACACCAGAAGTGAACACAGTATTCCAATAGCAGTTGCATCAGTGCCAAATACAGAGATAATATAACTTCCTACTCCTACGTGAGATTCCAGCACTGATTCATCCAAGTTCTCATTAGCCCCTATGGTCACAGTGTCACTGTAGATACTCGTGTTCAGCTGATTATCCATTGTTATTTCAGAATCACTTCTTGCTAGAATAGAGAGTCCCCTATTCTGTAAGTATGACCTACATTCTTTGTTCCTGTATGTATAACTACATTTGGCCATATTAAAACAGATACTTTTTGGTGCACCAAGTTTACTAAGTGATCCAGATCATTCTGTATCATTGACATGTCCTCTTCATTATTTATCACTCCCCCAAACTTTGTATCAAAACTTATTAATAATGATCCCTAGCTATTAATTTAACAGTGTAGTGCTTCCATCTTCCACACTGATCTCACTCCGATTTTATATCAGTGTAATTTCATTCACTTCAGTAGAATTACTTCTGATTTCTACCAGCATAAGTGATCTTAGAACAAGGTCCAGAGGTTCCATGTTGAAGCAACTGCCCCTCTGCCCCACATGATAGTGCACTGTTTCATGAAAAGGCTCCAGGGAGAACTGCTGCAGTGGAAAAACTGAATAGCCACAACAGAAAAGTTGAGGAGCACTTCATTAATGAGAGTGTGCAGCAAAGCAGAAATGTCTCATGTAAAATCTTGATCTAGAGCTACAACTGTCCCTTGATGTTATGGGCTAACCCCTCTCTGCCACCCCCTTCTTCTTCTTTTTTTAAATGTCTTGAATAGTGATGAACTTAAGCAAGTGCTTAAGTGCTTTCCTGACTTAGAGCCAATAAATGTAAAGATTCTAGCATTTCTGTTTTGACAGTGTCTTTTTAAGTTCTAAATGTCTAATCGTGGTAAATTATCCTTCCTTTCCATTAAATTTCAAGAATCTACAATCCCTGACCATTTATCGTAGAAGATCCCTGACTTTTTTTTTTTAATGAACAATCTGTTGTGCTAAAGAATGCGAGTCATTGATAAGATTTACCCAGCTGTCGGTGGCTTGTGTCTGCTCTGGGGTAGTTGTTATCCTTTTCATCATATTTATTGTTGAGCCTTTCTTTTAATTAGAAGCCACAAACAATAGAAAAAACATCCTGAGATTAATATAGACATTGTGCACATCTGTAAGTGATGATTTACGTATGCCTGCACCATATTTATGATACTCTTAAAATAAAATATTTGAAATGCTATACAATATTCTGGATTATAATGTGTTGTTTGCATTGCACACTATGCCAGTACAATGTATGCTGAAAACGGGAAATACATATGGGGGGTAGACCTATTTTAAGAGTATTATAAGCATAGTGCTAACATAAACAAATCACAACTTAGCTTACATATATGTCTAGTGACCATATGTATCATGCATGCTTATAACCTGGGGAAAAAAATCTCAGAGATTTTCTATTGTCTGGTGCTTTTCACTCTACATTTTTAATTTTATTTGTGGAAATCTGGTTATTCATTAGGATATATAATAGTTCCTTAAAGGAGATTGAAACATATAATATAAGGCATAGGACAAGATATATGAATATTTCAAATCTCATGTCTTTGGTGAGTTATGAAGAATGAGACCAAATGTATAAGTGCATTTCATAAACCAATTATTTTGCTTTTATATAATGTTTTTCCTTAGATTCTTTTAGAACAATAGGCTTAGGAGCTACTGGCTGCAGGAGCACACGAGATATATGAATCTGCAGAATCTCCATCAGCCAATGAAATTCTTCCTTTCCTAATGCCAATTGTATATGAAGTGAAATCACTGGGCCTGATTCTTTACCTTGTGTAGTCATTAATGTTTACACCTACGTGAAGTGAGTGTAAAATGGTACCACTGATGTAACTAAGTGGAGAATTGTAATTCTGTGACATTTTACACGCACTTTGCACAAGTATAAATGACTAGATATGTAAGGTATGAAAAGAATCAGGTCCATTTTATCTGCTGAATGTCTATCCCCAAAGTAAATGCTCATATTCATAACTATGGCAGTGATATAGTAACTGGTGGTGGTAATACTGTAAATAGCCACTATCTATACTCTGTCCTGTGGCACCTTTTAAGACTAACAGAAGTATTGGGAGCATAAGCTTTCGTGGGTAAGAACCTCACTTCTTTATACCTGCCTCTGGAGATTTCCATTACTTGCATCTGAAGAAGTGAGGTTCTTACCCATGAAAGCTTATGCTCCCAATACTTCAGTTAGTCTTAAAAGGTGCCACAGGACCCTCTGTTGCTTTTTACAGATTCAGACTAAGACGGCTACCCCTCTGATACTATCTATACTCTGTTGTATTATTCTGATAAAATGAAAGATCAAAATTAATTATATTTGCTCATGACAAAGGAAACAATTACTAATTTCAGACCCCAAACTAACAATACAAGCATGTGATTACTGATTAGAAAAAAAGCTTATTCTTCACTGAAAAACCCCTACTGAAATAACTATTCTGATAAACGAGCAATATGCCCTAGGCCTGTTCTTGCTCCCACTGAAGTCAGCAGGAATTTTGCCATTAATTTAATTGGAGCAGGATTATACCAAATGGAGTGGACAACAGCCAGTCAGATTGTTGGATGGAATACCCTTAGTTACTGTTATGGAACCATACTGTGCCCTCAGTATTTCAACAGAACTGTCCATCAGAATCTCTGGGACAATATGACCTTTGGGGCCCAATCTGCTCCCACTGAAGTAGAGGGAGGCTTTGCTTGAGTAAGGACAGCAGAAACTAACTCAGATATTTTAAAGGAGTGCATTCACCCAGTCATGAACCATTTTATGCACAAAATTATCATACACCTTTTTTATATTCTATTTATTGATTTTTTTTCAATAAACAATGTATAGTGCATTAGTGACTGCATATGTCACAGTCATATTAATAAAGTTACAAAGAGAAACCCATTATTTTATCTAAAGGAAAAGAAGCCTATTGCCCCCAGGGATATTGTATATCAAAGCCATAAATCACATAACTTAATCAGATTCTTCCTTTCAACAGGACTCAGCCATCAGGAGGGGATTTTGAATTAGGAAAAAATTGATGAAAATTGGTACATGTGCTCAGGTGATATATTTGACCATAAAGTTGTCTCAACATTTTCCCTCATAACAAATAGTATCTGCTAATCACCTGTTCCCTCTACCTACTAATATACAAAGGCCCACTTCTGTACTGTCCCTTTTCAATCCTTGTTCAGGTGAAACTTTCATTGAGTCCCATTGCTTTCATATTATTACTTCAGTGAGGGGTTGCACGAATAAGGAATAAGTAAATGCTGAAGGATTGGGTCACCTTACCCTCCCACTATCTGCCCAGCTAATTCAGTGTCTGTGTCCTTCCAACACAGCAATGCTAATTGTCTAAACAGGGCAGAGTTGGGAACACCTTTGTTGTATTAATCCTCACCTTTCCTCTATGAGTAAGGGTTACTCATGTGAGAAAAGGGTGTGGGATCAAGACCTAATGTTGCTCTCTAAACCTATCAGAATATTCTTATTCTATACTAATGCAATGAGGAACTGTCATTCTACTGTACCAATATCCATCCAGCAAAATCACTGTGCACTATATGGAAGATTAGAAATAAGGTAATCACAATAGGATCATGTCATAGAATCAATGTCTTCCACTTTGAGAATAAAAAAAATCCACTCTGCCTTCACGTTAATTTACAATAAATGATCTTGCTTCTCTCCTGCCACTGAGCCCTATCCTGCCGTCGTAGGAATCAATGGGACTTGGGGCTTTGATGATTTCTATGGCAGCAGCATTGGGCTCATTATCTCAAGGTCTCAAAAACATTTCACAAATCCTGTGATACTCCAGCAAAGAATTCAAGGAAAAGTCAGCACAGTACTAGTATAACTTGGTGAAGCTCGTGGGTGGCCAAAACATCCCTCATTGCTCTTTTCTCATATCGGCAATATTAAACCACTTCATATTAAAGTATGATACCTTCAGCTACGGTATCTTTCTTTGAACTCTTCGTTGGAGTGACATAGGCAATGGAGTGGTTTTGAGGCCATTGCACTCACCCCTATGAAGCACGTATATTGGAATAAAAATTCCAGGGGTGTGAACTTTCATCTCAGTGTAAATGCTGTAACTAGCTACTTCTAATTATTTCTTAACTAAAATATATTCATTAGGTAATGTGATAGTGTCAGATAAAGCAAACTGTAAACAATTCCACACCCCACACAGATTAGAACCTTTGTTTTAAGAAGCACCATTCTTCAGATATTTAAAATCCTACATTAGAATTCCAAAGGGTTCATTTACATTTCATACTGTGGAACACTCCTAAAAAGACCCTGATGGAAATAGAGAATAAAAACGTTTTAAAATGCAAATTCAAAATGAGCACAAAAAAAATTGTCAGGGTCCCTCCCCTCCCGCCCCCTGAAATCTACAGCGACAGCATCGAAGTCCAGTTCTTCAGACTTTTGAAAATGTTATGATAAGGTATTAAAACTCATCTGCAGCCCCGACAAATTAACAAAATAGGAACATCTAAGGAAGCACGGTGTAGAGCGAGATGCTTTATCAGTCAGTACTCTGGTGTAATATCCGGTGAAACAGCTCTTAAACAGCTAACCAAAGAACTAGCACAAATCAGTTGCCTAGAATGGTGTTTAACCAAAGATCGGACAAACTGTGATGGAAAACTTGAGAAGACTCGAAAGTAACGGCTAATATAACAGGAGGTCCCCTTGTACCACCTAAGGAAGAGGTCCCGAGTGCTGGTTTCAATGTAGTGTCGAGCATTTGCTACTTGATGTGATGTTATATATCTGCGGCAGGAAGAAGAAACCCACACGTAGTGGATTCATTTAGATATTGTATTTCCGCGTTAAATACGTTAAAGGGCAATGTAAAATATAATGTACTGGGCAGTGGTGTGGCAAGGAATATACAGCACGCGTTGTTTTAAACTCTAATAACGTCCAAGAAGGCTCGGTAAAGAAGTCTCTCTGATACTCTCCTTAGATCGCTTAATTTAATGGTATCACGTTATAGGCTGTAGGTGTTTTAAATTCAACACGTTAATAATGTCATTTTTTTCCCGATGAAAGTTAACGATGTGGAACTTTTAAGAGAGGATTACGCCTGACGGGTGCGTGCCTGCTTTGAAAACAGGGGCTGTGCTGGACATAAATTCTATCTGCTATTAGAAATACACAGAGATCGCAGTTTACATCTATTTTTCTTAAAATTCGCCCTTGTTTGTTAAACCCTGATATTTCATGGCTGGACGCATAAATAATCAACATAAGTGACTGAGTTAGCTGATGATTTAGCACCCAGCTGATCCTCTGGGTGCTAGGAAAAAGTCAGATGTACACGCTGTGTACACGCTGTGTTTTCCTTAATGCTTAAATGTTCCGACTGTGTCTTTCAAACGATTACATATTTGTCAGATGAGTCAATCAGGACTTTAAAAATTGCAAAAACAGTAAACAATGCCCGTTGCAAGCAATGTTGTACTTAAGAATTCCAGATCATTTTCTAAGAAATACAAAAAACTAGTTCTTAACGCTGGATAAGTCCTTTTGGCAAGACAGAGTTTCAACAAAAGGGATCTAAAACTAAAGCCTAAGTGTCATATTTGCCAAAGTAGCCTTTAGAACTGATTGCAGAGAAATCTGTTATACAGAAACATAAAGGAATCCATGACACACATGTGGAGAATCTGCTGACTGTTTGGACTCTCCCAAGCTCAGCAGCGTTCAAGGGCTCGGTACTGTTGTGAGTTCATATCCTCTCAGCACCCAGCTCAAAGAAGGGCAGAAATATCCGGAAAGCTGTGCAGTACAGATGGGGATAAAACGCTTGTGGGCTCAGTTCCTGCATTTGACTTGAGATACGGGACAGATCGTCCGTGGATGTGAATTGTCATAGCTCCATTGACTTTAGGGGAGGATCTGCCCCCAACACCGTACAACCAAAAGCTGCTGGGGCGTCCCACTGTTTCACTCCCTTCGACAGTCAAATATGTAACCCTAAGGACATTTGATGGCAGGTGAACTGCTATCCGATGGCGAGTCTCCCTCTTGTGTGTTGTTCTTTAAGGAGTGTGAAGGTTTAGCGACTCTGTACCCTTGCCCCCACCTTAGCTATAGGGGTCAGATTCCCTTAGGGAGTCAGAGGCTGCTTTAGTTTCAAGAGATTTTGGACATACACACCCCAGCCCCACAGCCATATAGCTGACTATGACAGTCATGCTATCAAAGGGTCCCTTTGCCTAATGAGAATACTCCTTGAGCTGCTGCTAAATCACCTCCACTGGAAAGCAGAAGTGCAGGTGGAGAGCAGATCCGTCCAGCGGCCGAGCCAGTCTCTGTGGGGCTGAAGACCTGTGCGTGAGGCTTCGCGACATCTCACCAGCTGATCCTATTGACTGATCCCAATCCCACTCTTTCAACATCCCAAATTCCAGCTGACTCCAACAGAGTGCGTTTGAATGCGGGATCGGAGCCTCTGTGCCTCTTCCTGGATCGGTATAATTGCTACATTAGATTCTATTTGCCCTTTTGCCTCTGCTTTGAAGTGTCTTGCCCAACTATATATCAGTGCCCTACACAATTTGCTAATACGTAAAGACACTTTCTGGAACTGATCCTGCTCCAGTTGAAGTAACTCATAATTTTGTCATTAATTTCAATCCGGAATTCTTTTTTAAATAATCTTTCCCCCCTTCCCCCTCCATTTAAAGCAAAACCCCTTAGTAGATTAATTGTGGCGCAGTTTTCACTTGTCTTGTGTGTGAAATGTGCAATCACAAATGCGTAACTTGCTGCATGGCATAAACACACAAATCACGTCGGTATTTTACTGGTGTCATCCTGTAATCTCTGAGCATTTTGAGTTTAAGAATGGAACGGGTGGGCAAGGTTTGCCTTAAAGACATATTCTCAGTCAAATAAGCCAGTCCACTAATTTGTTCCTTACAGTAAGAATAAACATTACATATGTTCATGTTCTCTTGGAAGGGATCCAGCAGTTAGAGAAACGTTGTATTTTAAAAATCCAGTGTAGCAGAGATTACTACAGCTGTGTTTGGATTGCTCCATGGAGTGATCGGATACAAATATGGTAAGTAAAGTAAACAGTATACTATGATTGTTTGTTGTTTCTTGTATCATCCAACATCACTTGCAGCTGATGTTAACACTGGTGGTAATAATGTACCCATTAATTGGCTCTATGTATGTTCTATACCTTGTTTGACAGCGGGTTATGACAGCTCTTCAGAACAGGCATTTAGTACAGAGCGATCTATGGTCACTTCTATTCTCATAAGAGTGTCCTTTATGGTAAAACATTGTGATGGCGGAAGTCAGAAAATGAACAACAGTTGTGTGTGTCAGTCTTCATGGAAAACCAAGAAAAATATCTCATAAGCCAGAATCTAGACCAGCCTGTGTTTTATTTGGTTGGATTCTTTTCACGCCTCTGAAACATTTCACTTCTATTTTCATGAAGACATAGACAATCTCTACATTACAGTTTAAAATGACGATTAAATTAAGAAAAAATAGCAGCTTCTCATGGCCAAAAGCTCACATGTTCAGGAGACACACGAGATTTCTAAGAGAATGTGATTGCAGCTGATAAATTAAAATGCACCTATGTCGTAGCTCTTCGCGAATAAAGAACCACATTTTCTGATATTTCTTCATTGTTGGTTTAAATTGGCAACAGGCAGCATTTCCCCATCTATCATAAGTTTACAGAAAAAGAACACGTCTGCTAGCATTCTAGGACTTCGAGTTTTCCTATCGTCCGAAATAATGTTTTCGAGTTACAGAAAAGTGCAGTAAAACTGGCGTTTCCGTCTCTGAGTTCGCAGAGTTTTAGCTGACTTTAATCATCCGCCTGAGTATTTTTGTATATATGCTTCAAAGGCTTTAGAGACATAAATTAATGACCCTCGCGTTTAAGGTAGTACAAGTTGCTTCCTAAACCCTGATTGCTTTTCCGTCAGAAGATGCATTGAATTGTATTTGTCTTGGCAATAATCAGCATACAACGAAACACGTTCCTATTCTAAGGCGGAAAGAAAGATTGTGTGGAGGGGGAATTTGGGGAGAAATTGACCAAGGCGGGTCCGTGAGCCCGGAGGGTTTGGAATCCCGAGGGAGCTCCTCAGGCAGGTGATTCCCTACACAAGATCTGCACTGCAGTACCAGCTCAGGTGAGACGCCAGCTGAATCCAACGAAATCATCTGCATGAGGGCTGCAGGATCGGGTCTCTCTACCAGGACCACATATGCGAACCTGCAAGGCTGCAGTAAGAACAGCAGCTCGCAGTTAATCTGCGGTCTCTGTGTTTCCCACTGGACAGAGAAACTGAAGCTATTCTCCCTCCAGTTACTCCATCCTCTCACCGTTTTACATTCACTCCCACGCACATACCTCCCCGCCCCCACTTCCCAGAAAGAACGAGCTCTTGATCGTGTTGTTCTTCAGACTTTACAAAGATGCATTTGCCAAAGGCAAAGAAACTGACTGGTTTTCTGAGTTGTGGAAGTGGCGATGGGGGCAATAATTAATAACAATGTAGTGGATTATGGTAGGGTCCACTATGTGGTAGGCGTTTTCCACACATATTGGAAGACAAGAGTCCCTGCCCCGAAGAGCAAAGGAGCAGAACTGCATCAGTCTCATAAAAGCATCCTTTGAAAGCAAAGTAGGAAAAAGGATCTCCTCAAGAGTCGTGCAGGGAGAGTGGCACAACAGTGCTCTTAAATGTTCTTCAAACTTGAAAACAAGACACGGAGCCCGATATGCCCCGCAGTGCAGGGAAATATGATCACAAGTATTTGCAGGAATGTGGATATTGTATGGGCATATGCTGAGCTATTTCAGACTTTAACATCTCTTGCGAAAATAAATAGTCATAATACAGAACCTCCCCCTCCGCCACCCTGATCACGCCGCAAATTACAGCACCCTCCTGCCCATACACTCGAGCGTCCGGTGCAGCTCTTCCCCGGCTTTGTCTGCTTGCGCTTTGCGCAGCGGACACCTCCAGGGGGCGCTCCTGTTCTTCGGCCGCAGAGTCCATAAGCTACTAGCTGCTTCCTAACCGAAGCTCCTCTGCCTGCCCCCCGCCCCCATCAGCTACACAGATCACTCCGAGAGCCTCCCCCATGCTCCGAGCAAGCTCCCCTAAACTGAGCCTCCTCCGCTCCTGTGCTGCCGATCGTTAATAATTAGACGTGTCCCCGGTGCAGGGGGGACGTGTGAACGGGCCGCTGGCGGGCTGGGTGTGTGAAGAGCAGTCGTATTGCCTAGAGCCGCGCTGAGAGTTGGGTTTGGGGAAGGTAAAGCAAAGGGAGAACCTGCCAAAGGGCTCCCCCGCTCCCTGAGTGGGGCTGGTAACATTAAGTGGAGATTTATGGGATTTGTGGGGATTTTGTATCCCCTCCCATCCCCTAACAGATTAAACAGTTATTATGGGATTTGCTTGGGAGAATGACACCTGCCCTTCTAATAAAGTTGCAGCAGCAGGCCTTAGACAGAGTGGGCTTTATTCTCTATATACACACATATAGTCTGTAGTGCACAATCTGGGAAAGAGCTCTGCTAGCCCGGTTTCTGCTGCATCTGGTGTCGAAATGATAAAGGCAGGGAGGATAAACGGTAACCCCCTTTGCGGAAGTGTCAGGCTTAAACGAGCTCTAGTGCCTGATCCTCCTGAGTGTGCGTGTAAAGAAGAGGAAATGGGAAGCAAAGCTCTGGGCTGTGCAGGTCCCCCGGCGGCTCCTGCTCCCTCATGGCCAGACCCTTCTCCAGAGCTACGGCAGCTGCTCCTGCTGCCCCCCAGACAGGCTCCTCCGCAGCCCCTCCAGTCCCCTGGCTCAGCTTGGTTTGCTGACTCAACATCTCTGGGGCTATTTACACCGATTGATTAAGTATTTTATGATGATTGTTCCGCTGCTGATGGGACCCTTTCAGCATCAAATTAATTCTCTGTAACATCTGCGTGGAAGGCTGTGCTGTGCTCTGGAAGTGGAGGGCTTACGGAGACATATGTTTAAGTCTATACTAAAGATCTCCCTGTACTTCAGTGGAAACCAAAACATGTGATTTGTTGAGTCATAGCACTGAAAAGACACCTGCTTATTGTTTCTTTTAAAATGGCTGGAGCACTTCAAAAATGACAGTATCGCCGAGATTACTTTAAATTTCTCCTATTCGAGTCCAGATATGGCGGGGTGTCTTTTGACTAGCTATATAGAACATAACAAGTTAACGTCGTTGGACTGATTTTTATTCTTTTGACAACATATGGACCAAAAGGTGGCAAATGTGATATGAGAGATTTTGGATAAGAGAATGCGTGTATCGCTACAATCCCGATTTATTTTCATCGCAACGTCCCCGTTTTGTATCGGAATCATTTTTTTTCCCTAATAAAAAGGGGCTGCAAACAGTGTATCTTGTGAAATAAACAAACAAACAAGGTTTATTTCTAGGGCGGGAAAGGTCTTATTTGTATTCTACAATCTCAGTGCGAATAAAGAAATCCTCTTCTACTTCGCCGTTGAAACAAACTGCGTTACTTTAGAATAAAACAACGAAGACATTAAAACCAGCTACGTTCATCTTGCCAATAGCCTCAGCTTTTTAAACGTGTATAATTATCAAATTTAGTTCCCATGTGCTGTGATACATCTTCAAAGCGCTTACACTTTCACGAATGGCTTAAATCGCTAGTTTTATCAGTGTAGAATGGTACAATTCACTGGTGCTCCTACTTCCAAAAATATTTTATTTTAAACCTTGTTCTTATTATGTTCTGTTTCACGAAGATAATATATTATTTTAACTAATATAACTGAGTTAAATTTTATTTTATAAATAACACTTTTTAAAAGAAACAAAACAATTACGTTAATCATTCATCAATAATAGATAAAAGAAATATTTTAATGTAAATATTTTTGCATTACCCTCCTTAATATGTAATATTTTAAAGTTTCCATTTCTGACATTTATTTACCTAATTTATTTCATTTTTAGTTTTTTTTTCAAAAGTATCAAATATAATAAAATAAATAAAGTGGTTCCCATGAACCCTCTATTGCTTTTCTTTTTTCTTTTGCGGGAATGAACTAACCAGCACAATCCTTATCTTGAACATTATTAAAGTACATTTTTAAATGTCATTTCACCGTGTGCATTTTTGTTCTTATTACACGTTGCTGTGAGCTCGCCTTTCAGTCCTCCATGCTGATGATAAAATCAGCTCCCCCTACGATATCTTCCATTAATGTATAACAAAAGATACAAATATTATTTTTAAAAAATCAGCCTGAATACAGTAAAAATCAACCGGGCTGCAGTTAATGTTAATATATTTCTATTGACCAAGGAACTAAAAATAAAGAGAATGTGGTTCGTCATTTGGTCTATATTTAGAAGTATTTCCATCCTAATAAATGGAAATTTCTATCGAAGCTACCAGTTTATCCCAGGTG
Source organism: Malaclemys terrapin pileata (assembly GCF_027887155.1). Taxonomy (NCBI): domain Eukaryota; kingdom Metazoa; phylum Chordata; order Testudines; family Emydidae; genus Malaclemys; species Malaclemys terrapin. The sequence goes on along the minus strand of NC_071506.1, from coordinate 39,673,246 downwards.
TGTATATCGGCATGTACACTACAGATACCTACAAATCTAGATTCGGTCATTGAATATTGAAGATGCATTTAAGAACCTGACGTAGGTTTAAATGTTGTTCTAAAGGTTGTCTTGGAATTTTTATAGAGTGATAGAAATTTCGTAGATAAAAATGTACTACTAACTGAAAGTTACCTGCATCAGACAACTGTACATACAACTCCCCTGGGAAATATGGACAGCTAAACCTCATGCATTCGGAAAAAATTAGAAGTATGTACAGAAAATAGCGTTATGCTATAAATTATCTTGGACAGAAATACACAAGTACAGGCGTACAAAGTATCATTGTAAACATTACGTTATGTGCCACCTAAGCAGGGAAAATGTAAGGGCTTTTAGGATTGAACGGAGTATATTAAGAATGTAAAGTGAATTGTAGCAGTTCGGGAAAGTTCTTGCAAACTGCTCCAAGCAGCTCTATATCCGGGGAATTGGGACGGTACAGCACTCCCTGCAGCTGATGTAGGCTGGGACAGGGGCATAGGCGGGGATATCTTGTTTTATGAACGAGCAGAGGTTTCTCAACAGAAAAAGTCACCTTAGGTAACGTGAAAAGAAATAGGGGAGGGGATGAGAAAAGAGAGCACTGCCCCTTTAAAACCCTGTTGCTACCCAAACACAAGTAAACAGTACAGCGAAAAGGGAAGAGAGGCGGAGCTGAGGGAGGGCTCGGAACTTTACAACCCTCTGAACGTTCCATGTTGGGCGGGGTCAGAATACTAAAGCAGTGAACGTTCGAATGTGTGAGGCTTGGGGTGGGACAGCGGGCGGGGACAGTGCTCCACGCCACTTACTGCTGAAATGTGATGGACCTGGGAGGGGGAGACTCAGACTTGTATCAAACTTCGCAAGAGTCGAAGGCAAGAGGCTCAAGGAGAAGGCGAGAGAGAGTGATTAGGAGAAAGGTCTCTACACAATTCCCCAAGCAAGCGAGGACTGTACACACTTCCGCAGCAAGAGTCCCAAAGACAAGGAGAAACCCTTGAGTAGTTTCTAACCCTTCTCTTCTTCCCCCTCCTCCACAACATGCTGAAAGCTATTCGGACTCAGCTTTGCTGAACTCTTATGGTGGAGTTTTCCGCCGGTTCGATGTGGATCTAATGACACTGCAAAGACACTAGGATCGCTTCTTGAACTTTGCGTTGTGAGGGGCCCTTTGGGAGAAGCTCAGTGTGGTAGGTAAGTCACTCACAACTCTGTTACTACCACGTAGCAGCTGTGAGAAAGTATGCATTGGACCGTGCCGTGAGAGAGACATCAAGGATTGTGTACCTAGGTATAATATGCTATCGTTTGAAATATGTGCTTCACAAAGATAATTGCACTGCAATGTAGCTACAGTCACCGAGAATGTTCATATTGAAAGGTGTCTGTTTAATTGAGTATTCGGAGATTGATTATAAAAGTAAATCAGCAGTAGAGCGTGATCATACGTTTCCTTAAACATACTCAAGTTAAACACTGAAATATTTGTCAAAGAGCTTTCTAACAGCTAAGCGATTCCTGAGGCGAGGACAGCATTTCTAGGTTTACTTTCAGTTTGAATTTCTGCAATCCCATGCAGTGCTAAGCAGATGTGTTCTCTGCGCAGTGCTTATTCTATTAGCACATTAAATAATGTTTGAAGTATGTTTTCTGTTTAGGGTCTCCCTAAGAAGTTTTGGTTTCTCAAGAAATTCTGGACTGGGCCTTTAATATTCAATAAATCCTGAGCAAAGCGAGGTGCATGCACGCATTGCTTGATTAGCGCAGTGTGGTACGATCACGCTGATAAATTCCAATCTGTGTTAAACTAGGAGTTTTAGGTAGCAATAGCGATAGATGTACTTTGACTTTCTGCACACGCTAAAAAAGCGTTTGTGTATGGTAGCTAAACATCGTCACAGCCTACCTGTTATCAGTGAACAAAAGCAATATGTTGTTTCACTTTGTGGATCATCAAAGACAGCTACTTTCTCTACTTAACAAATTGCCATTAGAGGAAAAAGAAAATCCGCGCTGCTGAGGAGTAGGTCAAAAGTAAGCAAGCAGATAAACAGAGACCTGTTATGCAGATACTAGCCTTAATTTAATTAAGTACTTTGAAGGGAAAGGGAAAGGGAAGTGCCGAGGTCTAAATAACATCCGTTTTTTTCCTCACCTTACTACAAGTAAACTTTAAAGGGGGAAGCACACACTATTGCACTTTCTGGTCTTGTGTGTGTATGCGTGTTGTTTTAATAAGATAAAGTCAAGTACAAATGGCAAACCATTCATTATGGTCCACTTCATAGTATACTCGTTTAATTTTTAAAAACATTCATAATAAAGAAAATATATTTTAATAATACCTTTTACAGAATTACATTATTAGTATGATTCTTCGTCATATTAATGCATGCGCTATATACAATTGGACAACCACGTATAATAACAAAAGATGAAGGTGAAACTTACTAAAACACTACAGCTCCCTTTGGTAACTTTTAATATCCGATTTTTTTTAATGATAAGGTTCAGTGAACTGAAATTAACCTGTGAACGTGTCGTATTGGCCAAAACTAAAAAGAGGTCTTAATCTTCTTTACCTAAATGGACATTCCTGTAATGTGTTTGAATGTAAATCAAACAGGGGTGATGCTTTACAATAGTACTGCTATTAGTAAGTCTTTAAAAAAAAACTTATGATTTTTTAAATGTAGACACCTAAGTGTCTTCCATCTTCTGGACTTCATAGTAAACAACAATACACGCAAATAGAAGAAATTCCTACGTGGCATGATTAAAATAAAATGAAAATGTGAATGCGTGATATAAAATGTCTGAGATACATTTTTTTCAAGCAGGACAGTTTGAAAGCTAAATTCTGTATGACAAACGTGTGTTTTGGCAAAGAACCCGAAAATACAGCTTTCCAGCTCAAAGGAAAAGCGTGGTGCCATTCAAATATACGTGTAGTGTATCTTGTTTTGTGTAGTGAATTGGTTTTCTGAGGAAATCGGTAATACTGAGGATATGTGCTATCAGGGGGGGCACATTTCATTGAACTAATGGGTGGAGAATGTGCATTTAATCTTTGAGGGCAGAATCTTTCAGACTTTTGAAAATTACATGTCACGATTTCCATCCCCAGAAATCCAAGGGCCGTTATACTCTGTGCCCCATACCTATGGTTTTCAGGCAATCCAATACCTATTTCTGGATTCCATTTCACGTGATAAGGGAAAGCGACGCCGCTTGTTTTGGTCTGAAAAAATAATTTGAATCTGATGGAAATGTAACCGTACCAAGAAAGAAAACGAATCAATCAATAAAAACTTGAATTTGCTCCGTGCATTGCTTTCTAGTTTAGCCCAGAATGCTGGCCTGCTGCGGCTCTGGTGTGTGAAGTGAGAGCTCCCTGATTAAACATGGAAAATGATTAGTGGTGGGAAAGTTGATTAGAAATGGCGTGTATAGTTTCGGTTGAATGGACTGAGTGAAACCCTCTGACTGTCACACACCTCTCATTAACTCCCTTCCTGCACTCCCAGATCGCATACCACAGCTCAGAAGGGGTTCATTTCATTAATAAAACCCCTTGCGCAGGGCTGCTGCTGCTGCCTTCCTGAGTGGAGCCGAGAAACACAAGGTGCGGGCCCAGCAGCACCCGGCAGAACCAAGGGCACAGTCCTCCACGAATACTCTCTCACGTATTCATGTTCTTAGGCAACTGATCAAAAATGAAGAGAGCAAATAAACACGAGAGCGGAGGCTGTTTCTGGTGTGAGGTACCGAGCAGGAAAACAGCAGTAGGGCCCTACAGCTGGACAGCCAGACACCCCGATCCTGTACAATCTAGAGTACAGCCCAGGTTTTTCATTCAGAAATGCCTAATTCCTGAGGCAGCCCCGCGGGTGTGACACATCGACCCGCGTGCGGGTGGAAGTCCCAGCAGGCAGGAGACACCGCACTGCAGCGTCTAGGTGCTTTTGAACAAAATAAATCACATTTTCCCTCACATTTGAAAACGCGGGAATCCAGGACGTAGCCAATAAATCGTGGGTCAAAAGCCCATTGGAAAGACGGCCCAATATGCCTTCCTTAATAAGGAACAGAGACACACAGCAGAGACTCTCGGATACCGCAATAGGCCACAACACTAACCGGGAAGAATCAATAACACGCCGGGAAGTCACTAATGCAGTGTCCGCCGATCCTTTTCTGAAGGGAGTTACTATAATACTAACGCAGGCAAGGGATCTAGGCCTGGGAGGGGGGTAATCTGCGGCGTAAACCCCTCAATGTCCCGGAGCACTGTCCAGTCAGTGAGTAGTAACGCTGGCTGTTTTGCACCGCAGGTTGTCTGTCTCTGGTGATGGTAACAGGAGTTAGATAAATTAGTATATTAACGAGTTTGCAGCCCTCCTATCTATTCCCCCGGGCACCATTAGGCAGAGGAGGTTTTCAATAGCAGAAACACATCTCCATGAAATCTAGTCTGGAACACCGCGGTCCGGATGGAGGAGAGGAGGGGGATTTATTTATTTGGAGGTCTAGAAAAGTGAATATGTCCGTAGGGCTGCAGAGGCCTCCGAGCCTGGCCACCTTTCCTCTCCACAGATGGCGTTGCTCGCCCAAAGCCCTTCTGTGTGGCGTTGCTCCGACCATCTGGAAGGGATCTGAGCGTAAAGTGGATTTATTTAGAACCTGCAGTGCTGGAAACGTGTTGCTTTTCTCTCCTTCAATTATCTTGATAAATGAGTTGTTGTTGAAGGAAGAAAAATAAGCACCCGAGTTAGAATAAACTAGGCTGCATTGTCACCTCTAGCCCCCAGCCCTGAACCTTGTCTTGGCTCCCCTCTTAAGAGAAGACTGTAAATTTGCGCATATTCTCCTGCCCTCCCAAGAAGGCCCCAGAGGTGAGGTGTCTGCCTCAGCGGCTGCTTCAAAGCCTCGGGGGAATCAATAAGTCTGAAGAGGAGGTTTGAAGTGACTTCTGGAGATAAGATCGATGTGAAGGTAGCACTGAATGCAGAAAAAGGCGTTCTGCTTCTCACTTCTATGCAGTGTGCGGCTAAAACCACTTGTCTTCTTGGTGGGAGTTCAGTCTCTGGAGATATTTTTGGGAAGGGGGTGTGGGGTTGAATGACAAAGACAAACCAATATGACGTACAGCCCTTTAGGAATCGATGCTCGCCTTGCATTCACTTTTTCGGCTGTTGTGAGTGAATTGAACCGGACGCTTTGTGTTTTTCTTACTCAATCCAGAGAATTATTTGTTGTTTCTATTCCTATTCTCTGGGATCTGTGCAAACACGTACAGTAGTTGTCTCTGCACGGGTGCACTAGAGCAAAAACAAAATAAAAACAAACCCCGACCTTGGAACACTTGTTTGAAATTTTCGATTGCCTCAGTCAATGAGGAACGCGCTGCATTCAGTAAATTCTCTTTCCCCCTCCCTTGCTTACAGGATTTTCTGTCGTTGTTGTTGGAAGTTCAGAAGTCACGAAGAAAGGTAAAGGGTTCTGCTTACGTCCCTCTGGGAAGATGGGAAGCAAGGCTCTTCCGGCTCCGATCCCACTCCACCCTTCACTGCAGCTCACTAACTACTCCTTCCTCCAGGCTGTGAACACCTTCCCAGCAGCTGTGGACCACCTACAAGGTCTTTATGGACTCAGCGCGGTGCAGACCATGCATATGAACCACTGGACATTGGGATATCCCAATGTGCATGAAATCACCAGGTCTACCATCACGGAGATGGCTGCAGCTCAGGGCCTGATGGATGCCAGATTCTCTTTCCCAACGCTACCTTTCGCCACACACCTTTTTCACCCAAAGCAAGGGGCCATCGCCCATGTAATCCCAGCTTTACATAAAGACAGACCCAGGTTTGATTTTGCCAATCTGGCCGTGGCCGCCACGCAGGAGGACCCACCAAAGATTGCAGATCTGACCAAGCTGAGTCCAGGACTTGGAAGTCCCATCTCAGGGATCAGCAAACTGTCTCCGGACAGAAAGCCCTCTAGGGGCAGGTTACCTTCCAAAACGAAAAAAGAGTTTATCTGCAAATTCTGCGGCAGACACTTTACCAAATCCTACAACCTGCTCATCCACGAGAGAACCCACACAGACGAGCGGCCCTATACCTGTGACATCTGCCACAAGGCCTTCCGGAGACAGGACCACCTCCGAGACCACAGGTGAGGGAGGCAGCCACAGGCAAGCAGCCTTCTCCTAGCTCCCCCAGTGAAAGGCAGCTGCTATTTCTCTCTCTAGATGTCACATCAGAAACTTTTCCTATTATTTACTACAAAGGTTCCGTGGGCTCCGCCAGGTTCAGATCACTGCACAATAGAACCTCGTCCCAGGCTGTCAGCATGTGGACAATCTGCTGCCAAGCTAAACTCAAGGCCCCACCGATCTTGGGCCGCTGTGAATTTAAGAAATATGCCCACTTTCCTTATACTTTCTCCTGAGTTTTACATTAGCTGTAAAGGTTTGGTGGATTCATCGCTTCCCACGTAGAGGCATTTCGGCTTCTCCAGCAGGGAAGCAGTGGCAAACCAATCGACAAATTAATTGACAGCTGATCTTCTAAGGGGGAATAGCAAATAAATATGTAATTTTTGTGGGTTGGACATGTGATTGTATTTGGAGGCGAATCTATTAACTTAAACAAATATTCCCCATCGCTGATAAGATTGTAATAGTCCGGTAAGGATAGTATTTACAATCTGGTTTTAAGAGTTGAATGTAAAGGCAAAGGGCCAATTCCCACGCCCCCTTGTTCAGGTTAGTAGTCCCGGGAAAATTAGTAGAACTTCAACCAAAAATTAAAATAAAATAAAATAGACGAATATGTATGCCCAATCCTGCTCACACTGACGTTTAACGGCAAATTTCCCATTGACTTAAACGGGAGCAGGATTGGGACCAGTTTGTGAAACAGATGATTTTTCCATCATGCAGTCTAATCTGTCACCAGAGAGGGCAATCTAGCGTTGATAAGAATTATTGTAAATGTTTTGAACTGATAAAGGAGGTTAATTATACGCAGAATTACAGAACAAAAATAATAAAATAATAATAATTAATAATAAATAAAGAGTCAGAATTTTCCCCTCCCCCACACAAAGTAATTATAAGATTAAAGAATCTCTAGAGCCTTCTTGTGGCTTTTGAGTTTGTCGACAGCCATTGATTCAAACCCTTGTATTGACTTTCAGATATATCCATTCCAAAGAAAAACCTTTCAAATGTCAGGAATGTGGGAAAGGATTCTGCCAATCCAGAACTCTAGCAGTTCATAAAACTTTACATATGCAGGTAAGTTTAGCTCCAAGTCTATTATTATCATTATACTGTTCTTGTTCTTATCCTGTTTATTTTGTACAAACCCTTAAATAGCATGGAAGGTAAACAAATTTCGGAATGTGGTTAGGCACCTGAAATAATGAGCCATAGCTTGCCATTAGTTTTTAAAGCAGATCTCCCCAAATCTTTACTTCAATAAAGCAATCTGTTTAATAACAGGATATGGCCCTATGTTCTTATTTTTCTTGATTAAGACATGTCTATTTAGTGTATTTAAAATATGCAATTCTTTTAGAAAAAAGCAAATAGAGTCTACTGAGGATTTAATTTACATAAATTGCTTGTGAATGTGGGTACTTATAAATGGTCTTTGTTAAATCTTATCAAATGCATTTCAATATTTTATGTTTGTAAAAAATGTAAGCACTGTAGGGGAAAAACAGCTTTGAAAGATTAATTGACACCTTAAAATGATTTGCCTATATCCCAATACATTGTATATGTCTGTAATGGTTTAACTGTCTGGAGGAAAGCTCAGCCTTACTCATAGAGATGGCCTGGTGATTTGAAATTGAAGAATTGCACTGTACATTTTTTTTTCTGTAGATTCAAGGGGCATGAAATGGGCTGAGCTGAGAATAAAATATACGTTGACAGACAGGATATTTCCAGGCAGTTAAAAGTGTCATGATTTTGTGTCTGTTGAGGATTAAGAGACTAGATTTATTTAAGTAGATTCCCTATACTTCATGTTAAGCTATGTAATAACAGAAAAGTAGTAAATTAATAAACTAGGTAGTTTGTAAAGGATTAATCCTTTGCTTGCTTCAAATCTGAACAGGAATCTCCACACAAATGCCCCACATGTGGAAGAACCTTTAATCAGAGAAGTAATCTGAAAACTCACCTTCTTACCCATACAGACATCAAGCCCTACAACTGTGAGCAGTGCGGCAAAGTGTTCAGGCGAAACTGTGATCTGCGGCGGCACAGTCTAACTCACACCCCGCGGCAGGACTTCTAGAGCAGCCAAGGACCTGCACCTGCCTCTGCAGCTCCAAGTTGCTAATTTTGCTCAAGGACTTAATTGTAGAAAGCTACACACACACACACACAGGGGCCGAGACCGCATACCACACTCCAGCAAAATTCCCTTAGGGAGTTGTGGACTGCAGGATCGGTCTCCACTCCTATCCACACAAAGAGCATATGCTAGTCTCTTGTAGATATTCGCAGCTCATTTTAGAGCTCTGTACAGAATGTGGTTTTATTTTTTTTTCGTATTGTCCTGTTGGATGCACATTGATAACAAATCTGAGAGTCAAAATATCTTTTAAAAGTGTATTTCAAAATAAATCCCCCCCCCCCCAATACCTCCTGCTCTGTCGTATTACTTTCCTAAACATTTTGTTCTTCTGCTGTGACAGCTGCAATAGTAACTTATATTGAATAAATTTCCCCATCTGGGCAATTGTATTGTCACAACGTTTCTGAAAAGTGTTCTTGTTTTCGCTTTTATGACTGCTGCTTTTGTGTTATCTATTGTAAAATAAAATGAAAGTGCCCGTATTTACAACTCCATTGCTTAATAGCTTGAATGTCTACATTAAGTATTAGCTTTTGTAATTTTTCTTATTGAATTAACGACTTTTTAAAAAGAAATAGCTGCAAATAAACAGTGCCTGGGAAATAATGTATACAACAATCCCTAAACCAAACTGGCTTATTAGTAACTTATTTGCAATCAACCCATATATTGTAAAAGTCATCTCTTTTCCAAAGATTGCAGTAGATAGTCTCCTGCTATTAGACTTTGAACACTGGCAATTCACTAGAGTAGACAGGGACTTTATACTGCAGAAGACGATTCTTTTCTGATAGCTCTGAAAACAAACACTGGGACATAAATAAAATCCCATTGGATCCCATCACCCATGGGAAGGATCATTGTAAGTCCCAATAGCGTTTAACCAACTTCATTAACATTCCTATCAGTCCTAACAATCTGCTGAATGGCAGCGTTATCAGGGCTCAGCCCTGCAAAGCCGGAGGAGTTGCAGGCGCTTGCAGGGGTCGTCAATAAAAGCCGTCAGAATTGTAACTCGTACCTAGTTAAAGAAAGAGGATGTTTAAAATGTCTCCAGAATCATTAACAGAGATAAACCACTGCACCAGAGAAGCCAAACTGCCAGCACGCTGCGACTGCCCCCTTGCAGGAGACTCCCGACTGGATGCTCCAAATGCTCCATGCAGTTCCCCAAAGATCGTCTTTAAACAGACTTTAAAGCTAGTGTGGGAGTAAAACGACCTCCCACCCCAACCTCCAAGTGGCCTTGGGAGACTGGGATGGGTACAATCTCAAGACCTCACCACAGAAAGAGGGGGGGGGGGGGAATCTGGCACTTCGGTTTCTGCGCCTGCAGACTAACGACGGTGTCCTGCTGTGCTAACGGTGCGAGGGGCGCCAGTGACCCGGCCGGGGAGGTCACTTTTCGTTCCAAAACGGGGCTAATTTTAATTCACGTGGCTTGTGGTGGCTTTCGCACAGTTGCAACACGAAACGAGCGGGGTCAAACTTGGGGGGGGGGGGCGGGAATGACCCCGCACATGCCCATGTGCAGACAGCAAAGGCGAACCGCCCTGATGGGAAGACCAGTGCTGCCACTGCGGGGCTCAGCCCTTCCCTGGAGGGATCCCTCAGACCCATGGCCAGCGGCTACGGGCTCGCCCAGTGCTGGTACCCCTCCTCGGACCCCCTGCACAGTCACTGGCGGGCTCGTCACAGCCCCCTGCTGGGACCCCTCCTTATACCACGCGCACAGCCACTAGAGCGGCTCCTTCCGACCCTTTCTCCTGGGACCCGCCCTTAACCCCCCCGCGCAGCCACCCGGGGGCGCCCCTGTTTAGCCCCACGCTCAGGGAGGGAGAGAAAGTGGAGGCAAGAACCGCTCGTGGCCATTAGGCTCTGGTCCCCGCACTCCTGCGGCGGGGGGAGGGGATCGGAGTCCCGGCCGCACCCCCGGCCCGGTCCCGGACTCGCATTAACAGCTTGTTGGGGCGCGTTTTCCCGCTCCCGGCTGGCGCCTGCTCCGCTGCTGCTGCGCCTCCCGAGACGCAAACGGGTGAGCGGGCTACGGCTGGCGAGATCGGTCCCACTGCCCGGGCCTGCGCTCGGGGAGAGCGGGAAAGCTGCCCCCTCCCCCGCTCCTGGGGGGACCTTCGTGCCCAACTCGGGGGGAGGCTCATCTTCCGCCTCCCCTGACCTGGGGGCTCAGCCCCCGCCGTCTCCTTCTTTCCCCCTGCTCTGGGGAGGCTCAGCCCCCATTGTCTCTTCCCCCCTTCCTCCTGCTCTGGGAGGGGGCTCAGCCCCAACGTCTCTTCCCCCTTCCCTCTGCTGGGGGGGGGGGGGCTCAGCCCCCACTGTCTCTTCCCCCCCTTCCCCCTGTTCTCGGGGGGGCTCAGCCCCCACTGTCTCTTCCCCCTTCCCCCTGTTCTCGGGGGGGCTCAGCCCCCACCGTCTCCTCCCTCCTGCTTTGGGGGGTTCAGCCCCCCACCATCTCCCCCCGTTCTGGGGACTCTCCCCATACTGTGCAGAGGGTTGAACTGCCGTGTGCTCTCTCTTCCTCTGCAGCGCTGAGCCCCCCCATGCCCATCCGAGTGTGCCCTATGAGAAGGAGGTGCCTCTCTGAAACCCACATAGGAGCGGCGCATGGCTCCTCCATGGAGAAACAGCTGTCCGAGAGTAGGGTGACCAGACAGCAAATGTGAAAAATCGGGACGGGGGTGGGCAGTAATAGGAGACTATAAGAAAAAGACCCAAAAATCAGGACTATCCCTATAAAATCAGGACATCTGGTCACCCTATCCGAGAGCCTGGCTCTGCTGGAATCTTTTGCCAGCAGTGTGCGCTGGAGCGCAGCACAGTGGTATGTCTATGCTAACAACATGCCTTGTGATAGTAAATGACATGGCTTACACGGGTGCAGCATGTCCATGCTAGGAACCTGTCTAGCCTATGTCAGGAAATGTTTTAACTAACCCATGTTAACTAATACTATGCCAAACACATGTAACCGTTGAGCCCAGACAAGAGCAGGCTTGTTTAAAAGCATGTTAGCTATCTACAACCCCCAGAGTGGTCTATATCTGTTTTTGCACCATTCCAACATGAAAAGGATGGAGAATTGGGCTGCTACATTCACCGGCCAGAGTAACCAAGCCTTTCAGGTCCAAAGGCTAAGGGATAGAGTCCAGTCTCCAAGATCATATTTCAGTGAGGAACTATTGCCTGTCTCTAACTCATCAATTCCTTGACTCCATTCCTTCTTCTTTCCCTGGTCCTTTGTTCTTCTTCCCCCACCCCTTCACCTGTCTCCTGTACTCTGACATCAGTGTTTCCCATCCACTAATCCATTCACTGCTCCTACTCCTAGCTCCTGATCTACTCTGTTCCTGATTGACTGTTTCTCCAACTTCCAATGTGCTCCCATCCCCATAATATGTTACCTACCTCCAAGTCTCTCTCTACCTCTTTTTCTCAGTGTCTGGTCCCTAAACCTAGTGTCTCCCTATCCCCAGTCCCAAAGGCATAGGGGGCCAAATTTATCCTGGGGTAACTCCATTCAGATGGAAGTATCCTGGGGTGAATATGGCCCATATAGTCTCCCCCGGGCCAGGCTCCATTTGCCATTTGTGTAACATTTCTCTTTACCAAACCAAATCAAGAGGTGATGTACAAGTATTTTTTTGTATTATTTATTAGTATTATTGTAATATTGTACAAACACAGAACGGCCCCTGTCCCAAAGAGCTTACAATCTAAGTATAAAACAAGAGGCAACAGATGTCAATAATCTTCCCATTCTGAACAGAGACACATGCTGTCACTTCATATTCTCAGTGCTTCAAAAAACTCACTGCACATTTTTTGACTGAAGTTAAGAGTCCAGGCAAAGACCAGTGTTTTTAACAGTCACTTGTTCCCTTGATTTTTTTTTAAACCAGTACCTCTAACCTTAAAAAGCCAGTGAATATTTTAAAATTTCTCTCTGTGATCATGCTTCACTATGCCACTGTGCTACACTGCCCTGTCCCATGGCCCTCTGACAAGAATAGCTTTCTTGGGCACATGGAAACAGCACTGGTAATAATCAAATAATAAATATGCTGAAATATAACAAAGAACAATTAATGGCTCATTGTTTGGTTTTAAATTTGTTTAGCATAGTGCTAACAGATCTGTAAAGCTCTCTTTTGGGCAGAGGTCATGCTTTTTATTATCTCTGTATAATGCCACCCACATTTGTCACAATGTAAATAATAAATATAATAATGAATAACTTTAGCATTAGCATTAATTTTCACACAAAGTATATTTTTTTGTTCTACTGGAGACTTGCTGCTGACAATTACATGTGCATGCTCTGGTAACCCACTGAAGTTTTCTAAATTCCCTTTTTGCCCTGTTTTTGTTTAATTTAATTGCTATCCCCATCTCTTTTTTTACTTGCCCATTCCATCTCCTCCTTTCCTATTTCCCTGTTCTGTACGTCTCTCTGTATTTTAGATATTTACTAGGTATAATGGTATGAAAGACAGGGAAAACTTGGGCTGAATATCTGAAAAAAACTTCCTGAAAGTGAGATCTGTTAGCCTGTGGAAAGCAATTAGTCTCCTGTTCAGGGGTTGAATTGGGGGGATACAGGGAGATGGGAATGGTTGTACTCTTCCAAACTCCACCCACAAAATAAGCTTTGTCCGTGTTAGTTGCTAAAATGAGATATGCTCACATTGGATTGTGCAGATGTTCAAAATATGTTTGTACGTGCTTGCTGAGCTCTTCTGGGCTCTTTGAAGACCTCTGTGGGGTTTGAATACGCCTATAGGCTCGGCTAGGCTCCTGGTGAATGGCTCCTTTTTCACTGGGGATAAATAATAAGTTATGGTATCTCCCAAACACCACCCATTTGTGGCACCAAAATGAAATGTCACTCAGTAAATTGTGCAGAACTGTGATCCTCCCTCTCCTTTCTTACATAAGGAATGAAATAGTTTATAGTGTCGACATTTTATTTATCATTGCAAGGCTGTCTGAGTTAACGCCTCACTAATATGGATGGGCAACTTACACCACTCAGAACAATTACTCCAAGGTCCGTGCAGACTCTGATATTTCTGTAACTGTTACACACCATTCACATTTTTCTTCAGCCATAATAACTAGATACTTACATTTTTTGTCAGACTGGACAGAGCATCACAAAATGTAGTTTAGGGAGCAATCTTGCCCTGGCAAGGAATGAGCTAATTAGTCTTTTTCAGCTCTTACTGCCTCTGTTCCTTATCTCTTTCTCTGTCTTCTCTTTTAATTTACAACCAAATCTTGGGTCAGGTCTATACTAGGAGGGATTTCCTGGTATAAAAATATATGGTTGCCAGTATAGCTTATTTCAGCCCCCAAACAAAATAAAATATACCAGCAGTTTTGCTGGTATACCTGTGTTTATATTAGCAGCTTTTGCCGGCACAGCTATGTTGGTCAGGAAGCACACCTCTTTACATCTTTGACCGACATAGCTGTGCCAACAAATATGTGCAGAGTAGACCTGACCTTACTCTTTTCCTGGTCTTTATTGTCTTTTGGAGCTCATTCCTTCTCATCCCACACCTTTCTATAAATATTCTCTTTCCTGTGCCTTTCTAATGTCTACATTAGAAATGCAACAGAAACACAGGTGCAGTAGCGCTTCAGTGTAGACACTTGCTGCAGAGACAGAACGGGTTCTTCCCTCTCTAACAAGTAGTAGCTTGGTCAATGGAAGAATTTTTCCATCAATATAGCAGTGTGTACACTAGGGCTTAGTTCAACTTAACTACTTTTCTCAGGGGTGTGAATTTTTCACACCCTTGAGTGACTTAGGTTTTGTCTACACTGGAACTTCATCAGCAAAACTTTTGTGGTTCAGGGGTGTTAAACGCCCCCGTCCTGAATGACAAAAGTTTTACCGACACAAAGCACCAGTGTGAACAGCGATTTGTTGGTAGGAGCGCTCTCCTGCCAACAAAGCTGCTGCCGCTCGTTGTGGGTGGAAATTTTTTGTCAGTGGGAGAGCTGTCTCCTGCTGACAAACAGCAGCTACACTGTGCGCCTTTTAGCAGCACGGCTGTAGCAGCACAGCTGTATCGCTAAAAGGTCGTAGTGTAGATAAAGCTGTAGTTGGGTCGACTTAACTTTCTAGTGTAGACCAGCTCTTAGGTGTTGTACATTCTGAGCTCCTTTTCTCCAAGATCTTTCCCCTGCTCTTTTCCCTCTGCCTCTCTCTTGCCTTTCCATATCTCTCCCTCTGCTTGTGTCTCAACCTTCCTTGCTCCTGACCTCATTCTGACAACTCAGGGGTAGTCTACACTAAAAACTTAAGTTGACCACACCCCTGAGAGATGTAATGAAGCCTATCTAAGCCCTGGTGAAGACAGTGCTAAATCAATGGGAAAATTCTTCTGTTGACCTAGCTGCCGCCTCTTGGAGAGATGGATTTTACTACAGCAAAAGAAGAACCCCTTCCATCATGGTAATAAGTGTCTGTACTACAGCGGCACAGCTGCAGCGCTACAGTCTGTAGTTTACAGTCTGCTGTGAGACTCCTATAATGCTTCAGCAGCCCTCCATACTTAAATAATACTGTGGCTTCCTCCTTATTGAGTATTTGTGAGAGATCTTGTACATTTTAGTTTTTGAGAGATGTTAATTTTTACAGGGAAAGGAGATTGATGTTTTTATCCAGATGAAAAGGTAGTAAAATTATTTTGTTACTGACATTGTTTATTAGGCACCATCACTGAAACTGTCAGCTGACATCCTTTGGCATCATTACTTTTAGAGGAAGGGTCTGACTCACTGCCCGAGGTGTTTTGAGGATGTTTCAAGGTGTGTCAGCTGCACTTCACGTCAGTACACCTTGATGTATCTCTTTGGCACGGATTGAAAGGTACAGTTTCTAAATCTCCCAGTGACCCATTATTTATGGATCACTGATATGATAGAATGTAACTGTTCCTGTCTATCATGTTAATGCAAGTTTGCCTATGTACAAAACAGCCTGTATTCCAGGGATAATACTGTGCATGCACAATTAGAGCACATACTAAAATCTTTGTGAAAAGATTATGTACATTGGGCATTTTCAAAACTTAATTATTGTAGCCATTTTATTTATTTATGTGAACTGTTTAACTAGAAAAAAATAAACACAGAGTTCACAGTGTGGAATTAGGGCAATCTGAGGCTCTAGGCACACCACAACACAAGCCACTCCATAGGTCCACCTTTGTGTCCTCACTTTCATGTTGAGGCCCCACACTCACTTGGATTGGTGATGGCAGAGGGGACCCATCCCTTCCCAGGTTGGCCAGAATCTGGGGGAAGTAAGGGTAGCAGCAGTAAGGTCCCCAGCACTTACCCCAGCACAATGTATCTGCTTTTGTGCATGTCAGGGCATACCATCCTTCTGCCACACACACAGTCCCCTGCACCTAGCCCCTACCCCAGAAGAAGGGGATCTTAATGTTAACACCCCATTTAGATGCACACCCTACAGAACTATTGTTTCATACTTTTGGCAGGCTCAGGCAGGCATAACTATTGGTTACATTTGTGTCACATCTTCAAACTTCTATTCACAGCATGGGGGCTAGAAACATACATTTTTTAAAAATGAAAAATTAGAGTCTGCTGTAATCTTATGACTCTAGCAGCTTGGACTCTAGGCATGGGATTATAGTACCTATGCCTTAATAGTTATAGATACAGCATTTGTTTGTTTGTTTTTCTACTGAGAAGACTGGGGTCTTATTTAATTCAGTTTTCCAAATAGGTAACAGAGGCATACAACAGGTTAATTCCCCAAAGTCACACAATAAAGTCGTGATTCGGCTGAGATCTCAAATCAGAAGCTTTCTGACTCTCAGGCCTTTGCTCTAACAGTCACTGGAACACAACATTTTAATTTTACTGAAATATGTAAAGTATCCACAGTAGGGGATAGCAATCTGAGGAGTATCTTCTTTAAATCTGAGGCTTTGTTTTTTTAATTACAGGAACACAAAGAGTATTAAATTCCCAAAAGCCTGTTATATCTATATCTATAAAATTAATAATGCTTATATGTATATGTATGTGTGTGTGTATAGTGAAATCATGTTCCCTCCAAAGAGCAATCTAAATGTACTACAGTAGGAAATTTCTGAGCTAATTATAACATCATAGTAGCAAAGATGTTGGTTGAGAGCTGACACGTTTCTCTATTTCCCACCCCAAAAATCCTTTTGGCTGAAATTTCTCCTGCTTAATTTTAACTCAAAAGATAATTTGTTGGCTATTTCAAAGAAAATCGATTCAGTCATTATTGAGGTCCCCTACATGGGGTTTTGGCCAGTGGAACTACATAATTTGAGGGCCCTCTTCTGACATCCATGACTTCAATGTATGCCTCTTCTCTGCCATAATGAGATTGCATCTTCAATTTCAAATGTTTCATGCTCTGAGGCATATACACTGTGGATTTCATAGTTTAATAGTTTTACGGTGTGAACACATTATTAGTTTATCTAGTCTGACCGCCTGCATAACAGGTCACAGAATCTCACCCGGTAATTCCTGCATGTAGCCAATGACATCTGTTTAAATTACAGCATATATTTTAGAAAGATGTCCAGTCTTGATAATACTAGATGATGCCCTCGTCCATGATTGAATGATACACAGAACAACTACAGGCTCATATGGACTTCGCATAAATTATAGAATTAAACAGTTTTTGGTTGAAAAAGAACCCTTTGTAAAAACCAGAAATTTTCATCACAAACATTTTTAATTTCTTTTTCCCTTTCTTTTTTGTTGTTGTTGATGAAATTGGAATATGTCATTTTTATAATTTATCATTTTCTTCCCTCCCTTTTTCGGTGGCCAAAAGAAAAAAGTGAAGTAATAACGAAAAAAGAAGGAGGGAAAAGTAAAACAAAGCAAAACAAAAAACCCAACCACAGAAAAACTAAAAATTTTAAAATAAAAAAAATTGAAAATGATTTTTTTAAAAAAATTGGATAAAAATTTCCATGAATATATTGAAATAAATGAAAGATAATTTCAAAATCAGCAGAGTAAAAAACGACTAGAAAGTTTGTTT
Source organism: Malaclemys terrapin pileata (assembly GCF_027887155.1). Classification (NCBI taxonomy): domain Eukaryota; kingdom Metazoa; phylum Chordata; order Testudines; family Emydidae; genus Malaclemys; species Malaclemys terrapin. Next base: position 39,655,744 of record NC_071506.1, on the reverse strand, counting down.
CCATTTTTCAACACATTTTAAGTCCCTAACATGCAATCTGATCCTAGATGTGCTGCACAGTGGGCAATTTTTGCAAGGTATTATGGGATATTCTCTCAGATTTTGGAAATTGTGGGGAGAGGGGATCAAACTCCCATAATTCCCCCTGCTGTATCCCCAGATGTAGATGCATGGATGGTTTATTATTAATTATTATTATTATTTTATGGTATTACTGTAGCACCAACATGACACAGCTCAGATAAGGGCAGCATCGTTGTTGTACATACAAAAAGTAAGTGACTGTCTTGAAGAGCTTCTGATCTAAATAAACAAGACAAAGGGTGTTAAATGTCACACAACAGATCATTAGCAGACCTAGGAACCAAACTCCTGAAGATTTTATTTGATGTTTTTATTCATAAATATCATTTCAAACATTTGGTGTTGGAATCAAAACATTGACTTTTTACCTACTCTGGATGTTTATCAATATGTTTTCAAGTTTAGAGTAAGAATAATTAAGATATTCAGGAGGTTTTTAATTGATGTGAAATGATGTAAACTTAAAACATAGAACATAGAAGCCCTTCAACACAGAATGACAATGGTTAAGCAATAATATATTATTAGGCATCTTGCTGTTAATCCTGATGTTCCAGGGGAATTTTGTTTGAGGCACACTGTGGGATTGAGTGTTTGTTCTGGAGTTCTTGCACCACAATCTGGGAGATTTCCTGCTGAAAGAACACTGGGAAATTAATGCCACTCCAGTTTCCCCTCTATATCTGGTAGCTCCATAGACAGTGTGAGAGGTGGTGTGCAGATGTAGGGGACAGTCAATAGCAGCATAGCTCATGAAGGAATTGTGCTACAAAGAGGGGCTGAGTTCATGATAGCTGTTTCTGGAAATCCAAAAATGGAGCCTGCAAATATATTCTCTTTCTAAACAAATTCAGTCTCTTACCTCTAGATCAAAGGAGTGATCCTGAATAACTGGGGCAGCTTATTTTTGTCCCATAGGCAACTTGCTAGTGCAGTGGTTTTCCACCTGTGATCCGTGGACCTCTGGGGGGTCCGGAGATGATGTCTAAGGGGTCAGTGAAAGGTTGTTACCATAGAACAGTGGTTTTCAACCTTTGATTTGCGGACCCCATTCAAAAAATGTTAGAGGTCCACAAATGAAAAATGTTGAAAACCACTGTGCTAGTGGTATGAGATAGCGGCTCCTACTGTGTATAGGGGAAAACGGGCCCTATCTTGTGATTTGATCTACAGCAGTGCTTCACCTTGATTCAGTTTGGCTCAAGAAGGATTAAGACATGTTGTGACCTGTAGTTTCAATATGTTGCACCTTGTAAAGACAAGGTAGCTGTGGGCCATTATATAAAACTAGGTGGGCTTCATTTGTCTGCCCCAACTGCAGATAAGGGAAACCTCAGCATGTCTTTCCATTCAAACTCTCACCATTTTAACTATTTGAATAAAAAAGAAATAGCTAATAAAAGATGATTCACCTAATGCCAAATCTGAGCTCTGTAGATCAGCTTTGATCAAATACCCTGACATTTGGGTAACTGCATTATTATTATAAAACATCCTTTTAACTTTTTTTCCAGATGCTCTTTGTTTAAACTTTGCTTTGATCACTGCGTGGGTCTTTCCATTTCAGCAGATATTTATCCACAGTGAATGAAATGAAGGTGGATTTTTAGATTTGTTCTTCATATGGATTTTCTTTCCTTTGTTCAAATTTTAAATCAGTGAAGCTACTTTTTAAAACTAACCCTTTTACTCAGGAATACAGCTATTTTATTCAACTCAACTCAACTTATCAGTGTCTCAATTTCTCCATCTATAAAATAGGGAAAACAGTACTTGGTTACCTCACAGAGATGGTTGTGAGGATTAATTAGGTAATGTTTATACAGCATTTTGAAAGTATAAACATCTAAGTGATACAAGCACTAACTAGTAGTAAGTACCGTCTGGTAGTAGTCATTTGAGTTTGCAATATATTAATTAGTACTAGTGCTAGAATAGTATATTTTGAAAGGGAATGTTCATCTGAGAAACTAATTTTCAAATAGGGTCTAAGAAGTAAGAACACCAGTTTCCATGTAGATAAGCCCTTTATGGAATTTCTTTTCTGAATAAAGTTACTTGTGTGTAAGTGTTTGCAGGATCAGGCCCCGTAGATGTCAACTCCATATCAAACATTAAAAATACTTGAGTTGTCACCCAAAACACCATAGACTTGAAGTCCCTATTATTATATCTCTAGATTAAGCAGAAGGTAGTCATTTTTGAACCCAGGCATTCTCAAACATATTCACAGTAGGGCCACATCTTAATAGACATATTATTGTGCAGATTCTATTCATGCTGTCTGCAGTTGCATAACATTTGTGGCAACTACAGCAATGGCAGTTTTGCCATTTACTTCAGTGGAAACAGGACTGGGCCAATGCAGTGATAAATTAAGATAGCGGGAGCTGAAAGGGAAAATGAGGCCACTTCCATTTAGGTTCCTAAATATGTATTTAGGAGCCCAAACTTTAGGCAATCAGTATGAATATTTTGGTCTAACTCATTTTGTAAGTATGAAAGTCCATTAATCCAATAATAATCCTCTTCATGAAGTAGAAGTAAGTTGCAGTATAAAAGAGATGCATTTGAAACTGATGAATTTGCTCTTCCAAGTGAGCCATGGGATTATTTAAATGTTAGCATAACTAATTAGTATTAACTATTATTTATGTATCCAACTGGTAAAGGTGCAAATAAGTCATTTCTTCATTGGGGCAGAAATTAACAGACTCAGAGACAAGATAGTTCTCCTTAGTTTATTTTTATTTAGAACACACTCAGAATTTCTGTTGTTACCTGTAACAAAGATGTTTGTTGTTAATACAATCAGCCATGTTTACAGTTTTTTCTTGTAATAATCTGTTAATATTCCAGCAAAACTGTGATGTTCAAACAGCTCTAGTCAGCGAGGTTCTTCCTCTTAATATTGCCTTAAGACGCTGCTTCTGAGGCTGTGTGATTGCATATGGGCCCCATCTTGCAAACACTGATACATGTAAGTAACCTGATGGACATGAGTAGTTAAACTAAACTTGGGGCTTGTGCAGGTAAAGTGCACTAGAGGGGTGTGTTTGTAAAACACTCTACTGCCCTGTGTAGACCCTTCTGGCTCACTCTAAAAGGTAAATAGTTTGTGATGATGTAGTCCTGTTTCAAACAGGAGTATGTTAATGTGAACTAGGTATCTTTTAGAACATGCCAGCAAGAGCTATGCAGGGCAGAATAGCACAGCATGTTAGTGCACTTCACAAATTACAACCCTCTGGCACTCTTTGCTGCACCACATAGAGAAATCCTTTATGGAATTTCTCTTATGAGTAAAGTTACTTGTGTGTAGGTGTTTGCAGGATCAGGCCTGGTAGATGTTAACTCCATATCAAACATTTAAAATACGTGAGCTGTCATCCCAAACCACCATAGACTTGGGGTCCCTATTATTATATCTCTAGGTTAAGCAGAAGGTAGTCAATTTTTAACCCATGCATTCTCAAACATATTCCCAGTACGGCCCACATCTTAATAGACAGATTGTTGTGCAGATTCTATTGATGCAGGCTGCTATTGCATAACATTTGTGGCAACTACAGCAATTGTTTACATGGAAAAGCAATATCAGGAAAATATTTAATGTAGTTTTAGCAGGACTTAATGCAATTTATCAGGTGGAAACAAGGCATAGAGTAGAACGAAGTGACTACATTCAGAAGAAATACCTGCTTTTGAAACTAGTTGAAATGATGACTGTCAAATTGCCACTAAAGAACCCAGGCTTCCAAACTGTCCGCTTCTTTCCTAACTGCAGTGAGACCCAACCTTATAGTACCAGCTGCCAAAGTCAGACCTTAACTACCCTGTTTTTTCTGGAAAACACTGTAGAAGACTGAAGAATTAATAGGTTTATGACATTACTGAGATCACAGAAGCCAAGCCTGATTGAGAGGGGAAATAATTTTTATTCAGACTGTTTAAAATAGTTTATTTCTTTTTGTTAACATATATTTAAATCAAATACCTAAAAGCATGTGGGAAAAAACCTTTTTTGTTAAAGATTCCATACCGGCCCTTTCATTCAAGGGCTGAGCAAGCTCCTAATCTACATATCCAAGTCCTTTCCAGGGATACCTCTGCCGGAACAGGGAAGACAGCATTTGACTGTCCTCATATTTCTATGTGAAAAAACAAGTAGAAAAAAAAGTTAGGCTTTTTTTTTTATGACATACAAGCAAAAAAACCGCAACCCCAATTTTCCCCCTACCTTTAACATGGGGCCTAATTCTGCAGTTGCTGCATGAAAACAACTCTCACTGACGCTAGTTGTAACTGCTGACATGCACTGGCTGCAGAATCAGGCCCAGTGCTACTAAATCCTCCCCTTCCCGTTCCCATCATTTTTTCATCCTTAGGGCCAAAGCAGGTCATAGAAGTTTTAAGGTTAAAATGAAAGTGAGCCATTCACTGCATTTGTTTAAAATAAAACTGCCACAAATGTCAGAAGCCCTGGGAATGGTAGGAATAAATAATTACTTTCTGATAAGTGTACACTGTGGAGTCTTTTTGTGAGAAGATCTCTATTAGTCATCCTTTCTTACTGACTTGCTTTGATCATTTCCTTGTTAACCATATCAGGCTATTTCACCTCCTTCATTTATCACAAGAAGGGGCCATTATTGTAAAACTCATTGTCTTATTGGAAAATACTATGAACATATCAAAGTATTTTGTTTGTATTGAGTATTTTTCAGAATTTACAGTGCTGGACTCAGTCATACATCTAATATCAAGCATATTTTTTTCTCCATAGCTAATTCAAAGTATTAAAAAAACTCCTTTTCTATACCTTAACTAACAATTAAAGGTCACTTTTTAATATATGGTATCCTCTTAAAGTATTGGCATTAGAAAGTCTGAATATTTATTATTATCCTTTCTCAAATATAATTGTAGCAACCATCCTGTACTCTGGGTGTCTATCCTAACATTAAAATAACAAAATACTTAACATGTTGTCTTGTAACACATTGGTGAGCATTTCTTAAAATAATAATACAAGGCGGTGTAATTAGTTCAAAATAATGTAAAAGTGTACAGCCACAAGCTGATGTAATTACAACCAAATTTTGGATTTTTCTGCCATTTATACTGTTCATTATTTTTATATTTTGTACATAAAAACTACAATTGCATTTACCTACAATAACAGCAAAGAAAGGATTATATATAAGCAAACTATAGTTCTTTTTATAGTGTTGCATAAATGCAACAATTCAAACAATTGATAATTGAATTAACCTCATCACAACAAAAACAGTATTCGTTGTAGCATCTTAACCATATACTTATACCCTTTAGAAACCAATTCCATTGTAATCTTGTATAAATATATATTTGTTTTCAAACACTCTAAGGAATTGTTGGTTATGTAGTCATAAAACACACACAAGACCAATAAAGATATAAATGCATATGAAAAAATGACAAAAGTTGATAGAAATTATGGATCAAAGAATAGAAAATCTGAATCCAATTTCTTTTCCCTTTCTTCAAACATATATTAAATGAATAATCAAAACTGAGCCATCACTGTCTCCAGACAGCACATCTTCATTGCTGCTTCTCATTTTTAATGTAATTTTTTTATGGAAGTCATCAATTCATCATATACCAAACATTCTGTTAATAAGCATTTTAGAAAGGTACATTGTATTTGTTCTACAAGACATAGTCAGACCTTAAATAGAACAAAAAAAAAAAAAAAGAGAAAAATTCCAAGATATCAAACTGAACACTGAAAACAAAATAATGCAAATATCTTAATATCTAATATGCACTAAGTACATTTTAAAATCCATATCTGCATACGATTAACTGCACTGCCACAGAAGCATTTGAAAAACTTGAATACTTCACGAAGGTAAAGCGTGAATCAGTCCAATTTCAGCTTAAATTGTCCACTAGTCCCCTTCTGTCTCTTCTCATGTTCAGTGAAGAGACAGGATTTGATCATTCACAGTTTTTAAAAACAGTGTCTTATTTTCATTAAGCTAAGCCTACCGCTGATGTAATTCTTGCATTACAAAGGTCTTAATTTAAACCATGACATAAATGCTTTTCATCAGTTGATTTTTTTGTTCTTCGTGCCAAATTTCTTGCATTTTTAAAATAAAATGTATGGCATGTAATAACTGCTGCAGGACAGGCTGCTTTATTCTTAAATATGAAAGACAAATGGGGTGTGACATGCATACATTTCAACATGCAGCACTTATTTCTTCAGGACTTTCCTTTTCCCACTGTTTTCTCAGTAGAGTATTTGACTTCCTTTGAATCTGGCCTAACAATAACACTGGATTTGAAGCACAAATCTCAGTCATGATCATACTGACTGGACCAAGAGGTGAAAAGTGTTCTAATCTCCCCCCCACCCTACCCCCCGTCAGGGATTTGGAGATCTGTGGATTATAATTTATAGCAGCCTTTTGAAAGAAGTATGGTGATGCACTGTGAACACCCAAAATCCTGCTTTGTGTTGCATACTAGGGGTTTCAAAGCACACCCAGATTTCATCATAATCATATAGCCAAGGATCATTCCTACAACTTTCTGCAGCATAAATACTTTTTCTCTTTGGTATCATTGTAATGAATGACGGATGAGCTATGTTAATGCACTCAGGAGAATTTCATAATTCATTTAGTGTCATTTTATTTTGCAGATAGGAACCTGGTTAATTTTAATTCTGGGTCAGGGGACACCAGCTGTTTTCCCATTTGACCTGTAAAGTATCGGAGACATTTTTCTTGTGTAATATTAATAGGAATAAATTAATATTATAATTACCAACATTCAAACATTGTATTGAAGCAGAAGTTTCAATGTGATCTAGCTACAGAATGCTGTCAAACAGTGTGTGGGTAGTTCATTGATTATTGCAAACAGTATATTATGAGGCATTGACTAGATAAAGACAGTGAACTCTGACATACTTTTAGAAAGAATAGCATTTCAGACAAAATCTGGCTGCACAGTATTTAAGAAGGTGTGGGCTCTTATTTGGATTTCATTTGAATTGTGAGAGGCTGTTTTAGTACATCAAATATTTATATTCAATTAGCTTTTGACTTTATGCTATTTTTTTTAATTGATTACTCATAGAATACCTTACTTCACTTGTAACAATATTATAGTTTTGAGTTGAGAAAATAAAAAATATTTAAAATATCTCATTGTGACTATTATATGTTGTTACTTTTTCATACTACCGTCTGTGTCTAGAAGGTTTTCCATTGCTTATTTCATTATTTTAGATTTTTGTCGTTATTTACATTATTTTTTTATGAAAATCCTTTTTGTATGGACCCTGTATGGAGCACAAGCTAGCAAGACTTTTGTTAAGAGTATCTTTTTGCGGATACAGACTAACACGGCTGCTACTCTGAAACCTGTTAAGAGTATGTTCACCTTTACATTTTCAATCCCTATTTTGAAGGATTCATATTAGTGCTGTAACAATTCACTCTGGGATGAAACTTGGCATAAAAAATTTCAAATCAAAATATATTTTCTTCTGTTTTCCTTTTTTAATAAGAAAATTTAAAAATAAGTCATGTTGTTTTTAGAGACACAGGGTGAAGTCCTGGCCACATTGAAGTTGATAAGAGTTTTGCCACTTCAGTGGAACCAGGATTTCAATCATAGTATGGAAAACAATTGAATATACTATTTTCAGATGGGAGATTTGTGATCCTATATCTGAAAATTATTTTATTTTTTAGTTCATATTGTGTATTCATATTGTGAATTAGTATCTTTGATTTTTGTTGTTTTTTGATTTAGTAAAACAGCTACTTAGCATGTGTGGTCTCTTTTAAACAAAAATTTCCAAAGGAATTTTAGTATTTTGAGATGAGATCTAAAACTAACATCCTCCCCGCCCCCGACAAAGATCCCATGGCATTTCTCCTGAGAGTTAGGGGGTGCCACCTACAGTGGCCAAGCCAGATTCTAGTTTGGATAAGAACAGTCTGCTTGTCTAATTTTCCTTGGCAATTTCAATCGGATATTGGCATTGTTATACATTTCCTGTCCTAAACTATCACATGTCGTTGCTTTGCACTTCAAATAGCTTATACATCTCAACACTCCACCTGTAATGATATTATCATTTGAGCTCAGGGCTAAATCCTACTGTGCTGGTGATGAATTGACAGCACCATAAATGAGCCTGACATGATACAAGTACAGATGTTCAATATGTAGAAGAGTCTGAACAATAAGTCAGACTGTAAGGTAGTGTGGTGCCCCTTTGTGTAAGGGTGTGATGCTCCAAGGAGTCCCCAATGCCTCCTGCTTGCTGCCTGTCACTGAGTCGTCTGTGGCTCAGCCCTCTGGCAAAATCACATAAAGTCCAAACCCTTTCTGGGGTAACAAAGAGGCCTAAATAAAAGTTCTAACAAATCCAAAGTAATAATTCTTCAGCCCCTCTTTGATCAAATTAATAATTATTTCTTCTCTGGCAGGATTCCACATGCTGCCTCCCTCCCCCAAGGACTCTAGCAGTTCACCTCTGAGGTCACCCTGCTCCCACTTACAAGGCCTATTCCTGGACTTCTCCCGCAAAAGTCTACTCTATTCCCCTTGGGTTTTTTCTACCAGAGCTAATTTTTACTTCCTGGAGGCCTACACCAGCTAGGGTTGCCAACCCTCCCAATTTCGCTGGAAGTCTCCCAGAATCAGGCTCTATCTCCTGGAGATTACTGAAGCCAAACCGGGAGATTTTAGGCCACTAAAAGTCCGGTGGTGCAGCGGGGCTAAGTCAGGCTCCCTGCCTGCCCTGGCCCTGCGGTGCTCCCAGAAGCGGGCTGGCACATCCCTGTGGCCCCAGGGCTGGGGTGGGGGAGAGAAAGGGGTCTCCATGCGCTGCCCCTGCCCTGAGTGCTGACTCTGCAGCTCCCATTGGCTGGGAGCTGCGGGGGCGGTGCCTGCAGGCAGGGGCAGCCCACGGAGTCCCCCAGGAGCTGCAGGGATGTGCTGGCTGCTTCTGGGAGTGGCGCGGGGCCCCCCTGCAGTGCTGACCAAGAACTGCCTGAGGTAAGTGCCATCCGGCCAGAGCCTGCACCCCTCACCCCCTCCTGCACCCCAACCCCTGCCTCAGCCCTGAGCCCCCTCCTGCACCCAAACTCCTTCCCAGAGCTTGCACCCCCAACCCTTCCTTCACCCCAACTCCCTGCCCCAGGCTCAGCCTGGAGCCCCCTCCCACACTCCGAACTCCTCGGCCCCAGCCCAGAATCCACACCCCAACCCCCTACCCCAGCCTGGTGAAAGTGAGTGGGGGGGGAGAGTGAGTGACAGAGGTGGGATGGAGTGAGCGGGGCGGGGCCTCAGAGAGGGGGCAAGGGTGGGGCAAGGGTGTTTGGGTTTGTATGATTAGACAGTTGGCAACCCTAACCTGCTCTCTTCCCAGAGCTTTTTTTTTTTTTTTTTTTTTTTTTTTTTTTTTTTTTTTTTTTAATGGAGATATCCCATCTCCTAGAACTGGAAGGGACCTTGAAAGGTCATCGAGTCCAGCCCCCTGCCTTCACTAGCAGGACCAAGTACTGATTTTGCCCCAGATCCCTAAGTGGCCCCCTCAAGGATTGAACTCACAACCCTGGGTTTAGCAGGCCAATGCTCAAACCACTGAGCTATCCCTCCCCCCTTAATGAGAGGAGCTCCACCACTGTCTCCCTTCCCCAGAGACCCTGACTCCTCATTCAGGGCTTGACCCCACAGAGGCCTACTCTACCTCCTGTGGGCAGCAGCTGCAGGGCTTCTCTAATGAAAGCTCATTTTCTTTCCCCCTTCCTTCTAAGCAACTTTTCCTTTAACTGTTCTAGCAGCCTCTTTCTAGTTCAGCTGCTCCATTACTAATTAGCTAAAGGGGCACCACCTGGAGTACCTGATTGCTCCCAGGTGAAGCACACAGGATCATCATAGGCCAATTAGGTCCTAATTTTCCTGAAGCACTGTTGGCTCCATTGTTCAGAAAGATTGTTCTATGTGTGAGCATAAAGATATAGAACCAAGACAGTGCAACATTCAGGCTTTTTCCTTCCTCCACAGATACTATCCTCTCTTTCCAAGCACTTCCTGAAAGTAGAGTTCTCTAAGTTCCTAGAATTTACCTTCTATATAAATATATTGCAACTCCCCCTATTGGCAAGCTGTTTATCATAACATCCCTTTTGTCACATTTATTTGATAACAAGGTTAAACATTAATACCATAAAACCTGCTTACATACTTAGCATTTTATTACACTCCAATAAAGTATCTCAATGTATGTGTCATGACCCATGGGTCTCAAAACCACCTCTGCAAGATTCATGGGAGCAGCCATGCTCCAACCCGCCACGTAGCAGCCTGCTAACAGTTTCTAACCTGGAACTCAAGAAGCCAAGAAGCCCAGCTCCAGGTTGAAGCTCTGTCCCTGTGGTCCTATAGGCAAAGTTCCAGAGCAGCTGATTGGCTCCCGGGCCCCACTTAAGCAGCAGGAACAGGAAGTTGTTTGAGCAAGTGGGTTCCACACTGTGTCTGCTCCTCCTCCCTTGGCTTGATTTCCTGGCATTCTGTCTGAGAGTGACTCTGGTTCCCGGACTCATGGTTCTGATCCCCAGTTTGTCTCCTGCTTCTGACTGACAAGTATCCTGACCCAGATGACACTTGACTCCTGTCTCATGACTGCAGACTCTAGCTCTGACTACTAGGTCTGACTGCTCACAACCTGGCTGTGACAGTTTGTTCAGACCACAGTAACCCTGAGGGCCAAGCTTAGTGTGAGAAGGATGGACCCAGCAGCATCTCTGCAGCCACTAAAAGCCTCAGACTCACCTAAATGGGTCCTCTGCCTCCAAGCGGATAATTAAGCACTGCAGGCCCAAGTTGTGCAGCCGACCTTGGACAACCAGCGTCTGCAGGAGCAAGTGAGGCAGCTCAACACTGAGAATACTGTGCTGCTAACACAGCCTGCAATATCCTTCCCCCAACGGTTTGACAAGAACTGCCAGTGATTCCTGGGTTTCATGAACCAATCATAGGACTGGAAGGGACCTGAGGGGTCATCTAGTCCAGTCCCTTGCACTCATGGCAGGACTAAATATTATCTAGACCATCCCTGACAGGTGTTTGTCTAATCTGCTCTTAAAAGTCTCTAATGATGGAGATTCGACAGCTTCCCTAGGCAATTTATTCTGGTGCTTAACCACCCTGACAGGAAATTTTTCCTAATTTCCAACCTAAACCTCCCTTGCTGCAATTTAAGCCCATTGCTTCTTGTCCTATCCTCAGAGGTTAAGGAGAATAATTTTTCTCCCTCCTCCTTGTAACAACCTTTTACGTACTTGAAAACTGTTATCCTGCCCCCCCTCAGTCTTCTCATCTCCAGACTAAACAAACCAATTTTTTTTAGTTTTCCCTCATAGGTCATGTTTTCTAGACCTTTAATCATTTTTGTTGCTCTTCTCTGGACTTTCTCCAATTTGTCCCCGTCCTTCTTGAATTGTGACACCCAGAACTGGACACAATACTCCAGTTGAGGCCTAATCAGCGCAGAGCAGAGTGGAAGAATTACTTCTCATGTCTTGCTAGACACTAAAAATGATGAACTGCATCTGTGTTCCCTCAGGACTTGTGAGGGTGGCGGTTCTTCAACTGTGCCATGAGTCCACCTTGGCAGGACACTTAAGGTGATATAAAACCCAACAATTTATATCTTGTTTCTTCTGGTGGCCCAAATGTGCCCTATGATAAAGACCTTTGTAGCTTCCTGCCAGGTATATGCCCACCAAAAACCTTGCTGTCTCCTCCAATCTCTGGCCATCCCATCTTGGCCCTCAGAGGCAATTTCCTTGGACTTTGTGGTGGAACTATCAGAATCCAGTGGTTTCACAAGTATCCTGACAGTGGTAGATCACTTATCTAAGCGGAGGAAATTGCCCAGCTCTGGATAAACAACATAATCCATTTTCATGGCCTCCTGGATCATATCACCTCCGACTGGAAGTCACAGTTTACTGCCCACTTCTGGCACGAGGCCCTACATTTATTAGGAGCCCATGTGCACCTGTCCTCTGCTTACCATCCTCAGTCAAACAAAAAGAATCAACCAGAGCCTCGAACAATACTTATGATGCTACACCATCAACACCAGGATGACTGTTACCATATTCAGAGGAACATAAAAATGACCATACTGGGTCAGACCAAAGGTCCATCTAGCCCAGTATCCTGTCTTCTGACAGTGGCCAATGTCAGGTGCTCCAGAGGGAATGAACAGAACAGGTAATCATCAAGTGATCCATCCCCTGTTGCCAATTCCCAGCTTCTGGGAAATAGAGGCTAGGGACACCATCCCTGCCCATCCTGGCTAATAGCCATTGGTGGACCTATCCTCCATGAATTTATCTAGCTCTTTTTTGAACCCTGTTATAGTCTTGGCCCTAACAACATCTCTCGAAGGAGTTCCACAGGTTGACTGTGCATTGTGTGAAAAAATACTTCCTTTTGTTTGTTTGTTTTAAACCTGCTGCCTATTAATTTCATTTGGTGTCCCTTAGTTCTTATGTTATGAGAAGGAGTAAATAACACTTTCCCATTTACTTTTTCCACACCAATCATGATTTTATAGACCTCTATCATATCCTCTCTTAGTCATCTCTTTTCCAAACTGAAAAGTCCCTCATATGGCAGTTGTTCCATACCCCTAAGCATTTTTGTTGCCCTTTTCTGAACCTTTTCCAATTCCAATATATCTTTTTTGAGATGGGGCGACCACATCTGCACGCAGTATTCAAGATGTGGGTGTACCATGGATTAATGTAGAGGCAATATGATATTTTCTGCCTTATTAGCTATCCCTTTCTTAATGATTCCCAACATTCTGTTCACTTTTTTGACTGCCACTGCACATTGAGTGGATGTTTTCAGAGAACTATCCACAATGACTCCAAAATCTCTTTCTTGAGTGGTAACAGCTAATTTAGATCCCATCATTTTATATGTATAGTTGGGATTATGTTTTCCAATGTGTATTACTTTACATTTATCAACACTGAATTTCATCTGCCATTTTGTTGCCCAGTCGCCCAGTTTTGAGAGATCCTTTTGGAGCCATTTGCAGCCTGCCTGGAACTTAACTATCTTGAATAGTTTTGTATCATCTGCAAATTTTGCCACCTCCCTGTTTACTCCTTCTTCCAGATAATTTATGAATATGTTAAATAGGACTGGTCCCAGTACAGACCCCTGGGGGACACCACTATTTACCGCTCTCTATTCTGAAAACTGACCATTTATTCCTAGCCATAGTTATTTTTTAACCAGTTACCAATCCATGAGAGAACCTTCCCTCTTATCCCAGGACTGCTTACTTTGCTTAAGAGCCTTTGGTGAGGGACCTTGTCAAAGACTTTCTGAAAATCTAAGTACACTATATCCATGGGATCCCCCCCTTGTCCACATGCTTGTTGCCCCCCCTCCCCAAATAATTCTAGTAGATTGGTGAGGCATGATTTCGCTTTACAAAAAACATGTTGACTATTCCTCAACAAATTATATTTATCTATGTATCTGACAATTTTGTTCTTTACTATAGTTTCAACCAGTTTGCCCGGGACTGAAGTCAGACATTAATTGCCAGGGTCACCTCTGGAGCCCTTTTTAAAAATTAACATCACATTAGCTATCTTCCAGTCATTTGGTACAGAAGCTGATTTAAATGATAGGTTACAGATGCAAGTTAGTAGTCCTGCAATTTCACATTTGAGTTCCTTCAGAATTCTTGGGTGAATACCATCTGGTCCTGGTGACTTATTACTGTTCAGTTTATCAATTTGTTCCAAAGCCTCCTCTAATAGGACAGTTCCTCAGATTTGTCACCTAAAAAGAATGGCTCAGATTTGGGAATCTGCCTCACATCCTCAACCATGAAGACTGATGCAAATAGTTTCTCTGCAATGGTTGTATCGTCCTTGAGTGCTCCTATAGCATCTCAGGCCGTGGCTACACTCGAAACTCCAAAGCGCTGCCGTGGGAGCGCTCCCGCGGCAACGCTTTGAAGTGCAAGTGTGGTTGCGCGCCAGCGCTGGGAGAGAGCTCTCCCAGCGCTGTAGGTACTCCACCTCCACGAGGGGATTAGTTTACAGGGGCACTGTTTACACTGGCTCTTTACAGGGCTGTAACTTGCTGTGCTCGGGGGGGGGTGTTTTTTCACACCCCTGAGCGAGAAAGTTGCAGCACTGTAAAGCGCCAGTGTAGCCATAGCCTCAAACATCCAGTGGCACCATTGGTTGTTTACTGGGCTTCCTGATTCTGAGGTACTTAAACATTTTTTTGCTATTACTTTTTGAGTCTCTAGCTGTTCTTCAAATTCTTTTTTGGCCTTCCTAATTATATTTTTACACTTCATTTGCCAGAGTTTATGCTCCTTTCTATTTTCCTCCCTAGGATTTAACTTCCACTTTTTAAAGGATGCCTTTTTGCCTCTCACTGCTTCTTTTACTTTGTAGTTTAGCCACGGTGGCTCTTTTTTGGTTCTCTTACCATGTTTTTTAATTTGGGGTATACATTTAAGTTGAGCCTCTATTATGGTGTCTTTAAAAAGTTTTCATGCAGTTTGCAGGGATTTTACTTTTGGTGCTGTACCTTTTAATTTCTGTTTAATAAACCTAATTTTTCTGTAGTTCCCCTTTCTGAAATTAAATGCTCCAGTGTTGGGCCACTGTAGTATTTTCCCTGCCACAGGATGTTAAATTTAATTATATTATGGTCACTATTACCAAGCGGTCCAGCTATATTCCCCCTTTGGACCTGATCCTGTGCTCCACTTAGGACTAAATCAAGAATTGCCTTTCCTCTTGTGGGTTCCAGGACTAGCTGCTCCAAGAAGCAGTCATTTAAGGTGTTAAGAAACTTTATCTCTGCATCCCATCCTGAAGTGACATGTACCCAGTCAATATGGGGATAGTTGAAATCCCCCATTATTATTGAGTTTTTATTTTAATAGCCTCTCTAATCTCCCTGAGCATTTCACAGTCACTATCACCATACTGGTCAGGTGGTCGGTAATATATCTCTCAAACAATAATGCAGACCATACATCCATAGGCCACAACACTTCTTTTTCAAGTATGGATATCACCCCCGATTTCACCCACAACTACTCATATCCTCCCCTAACCCATCTGCCTTGAACCTAGTACAACACATCCATCACATCCAAGAAGAGAAGATGAAGAAGGACAACAAAAGTTATGTGGATGAGCATAGACAACCGGGCCCCATCTACTCTGTAGGACAAAAGGTCTGGCTTTCATCAGAACACCTCCACATGGGCAGACCCTCCCAGAAACTAGACTATCGGTTCCTTGGTCCGTACCAGATTTGGTGACTAGTCAACCTGGTCACCTCTGAGCTCCAACTACCTCAATCCCTTAGAGTCCACCTGTATTCCATTTCTCACTTCTAAACCCATACACTGAGAATACATTTCCCCATAAAGGTTAATCACCGCCCTCACAAATACAAGTATAGGGTCAGGAGGAATACATTGTTTGTGAAGTCCTCGACTCTAAGATCAACTGGGGCAAATTATGGTGTGATGGATTGGACCCCCTTTTGGGAATCCACCTGATGTACTGGGATTTCACTGAGCCACCCCTGCTCAGTCAGCCAGGGTTCCCTTCCCTGCTTTGCTGAATTAGGTTCTCTGGCCTCTTGCAGCACATACACATAGGTAGGGGCACACCCTGCCATAGGTGCCGACTTCTGCTTGCACCAGTGAGTGCTCGACCTCCCTCTGCTCCCAGCCTTGCCCCAACTCAATCCTGCCCCGCCCCCTCCCACACCTGCCCCGCCCCCATTTCAACCCCTTTCCCGAAGTCCCGGCCCCAACTCCGCCCCCTCTCTGCCCCTATTCTGACTCCTTCCCCAAATCCCTGCCCTGGCCCCGCCTCTTCCCCGGCTCCTCTCCTGAGCATGCCACGTTCCCGCTCCTCCCTCCTCCCTCCTGGAGCTTGCTACGCTGCCAAACAGCTGTTTGGCGGAGGCAAGTGCTGGGAGGTAGACGGAGGAGTGGGGACGCGGCGCGCTCAGGGGAGGAGGAGGAGGTGGTGAGGTGGGGTGGAGGAGCAGGGAGGGGAGCTTGGCTGCCAGTGGGTACAGAGCACCCACTAATTTTTCCCCTCCAGCCCCGGAGCACCCACGGAGTCAGCACCTATGCACCCCGCTGCAGAGAGAGACTGAAGTCAGCTATGTGTGAGAGGCTCTCCCTGCACTTATGTGCATATCCCTTTTTGGGAGATAAACCCAAAATAATACTGTCTTGCACTGTATAGAAAAATTTGCACAACGCAAGCTCATAAAAATCCGCCCTCTTCCTTAATGTGAAGAGAGATGTGCACACTTCTTGCCTCCTCAGTTAGAAATTGCATAAACTGGGTTTTATTATAAACAAGAAATAAGTTCCAAAGGTGAATTTTAAGTGAATATAAGAGATAACAGAACAAAGCAGATTACTAAGCAAATGAAATCAAATACGCAAACAAAGCTAGTATCAGTAAAGAAATTGGTTACAAATAGTATTTTTCACCTTAGATGTTGTTGCAGACAGATTATAGAAAATCTTGAAAGGCAGCTGTACTGGTCTCCTTCTTGAGACCTCAGGTATATTACTCACAAGCTAGATGCTCTTCCAGCTTGGGCTCAACCCTTCTCCCCCCAGTTCAGTTCTTGCTTCCAGGTCTTTTTTCAGTGTCTCTTAGGGTGGGGAGGCAGAGGAGAACCTCGATGATGTCACTCCCCTGCCTTATATAGCGCTTGTGTAAGGTGGGAACCCTTTGTCTTCTAGTGGAAAACCACTGGGATCCCAAAAGGGGAGGATTGGTATCCAGCACCAGGTGACTCCGACCCAGATCTCTACATGGCTGTGGCAGCCATTGCTTGTAAGCTGTCTCCAGCGTCCACAGGAAGACTAAGCTCTTTCACAGTCAATTGTCTCTGCTAATGGCCCATGAGCCCTGTCTGGCTTTTCCATTGTGTACCTGAAGCACAGATTGGGGGGGGTGACATCCAAAGTAACACATTTGAAATACAGATACATAGTTAATATTCCTAACTTCAGATACAGAAATGATACAGGCATACAAATTGGATAATCACATTTAGTAAATCATAACCTTTCCAATGATATCTCACATGAGCCATCTTGCATAAAGTATATCTCAGTTATATCATATTCATATCATAATCATATTTTCATAAAGAATATGGAGTGAAATGTCCCACATGGGACCTGATCGACTAGGAAGGTTATTGCTCAGAGGAATGCACTTGGGAGCTAATGGAAAGTGTTCACGTGCATACGCTGGTTTGGGCCTTCCATAGGAGCCAACATGAGAAACCTGGACCTATGTTGCCTGGAGGGGAGGAGATGATGTCGTGACCACAGGTCTCAAACCCACAGGTCCCGCAGGGTTCATGGGAGCAGCCATGCACCAATGCTCCACCTGACAGCCTGCTAGCAATTGCTTATCAGGAACAGAACCCCAAGTTGTGGCTCTCTCCTTGATGTCCTATTGGTGGAGTCCCAGAACAGCTGATTGGCCCACTGGCCCCACTTAAGCCAGCAGCAGGAGTAGGAAGCTGTCTGAGCTGGACTGTGTGCCTTGTACTTTCTGCTCCCCCAGCTTGATTTCCTGGCATCCTGACCTGGTGTGACTCTGGTTCCTGACTTGTGGTTCTGATCCCTAGTTTGTCTACTGCTTCTGAACTCCTGGTATCCTGACCCAGCTGACAACTGACTCTTGTCTCATGACTGTGGACTCTGGCTCTGACTACTAGGTCTGGCTGCTCATGACGTGGCTGTGACAGTATGTATAACATAACACAAACTTTAAAAAAAAATTAGCTAACTCTTAACTTGCTTGGCAACTAAGGTATTTTCCTACGGTTTGGAAGGGTTCTTTCGTGCCATTGGGTTTATCTACATGGTGCAGCAATGCATACTTTGGAGGTGTGATTTCTATAGTGCACTAACACGTTGCACATTAATTGGTCCTTGTAGACCCTACTGGTGCGCACTAAAAGTAGTGCTTAGTACTATATTAAAGTGCACTGGGAAACTTTTAGTGCACACTGGCAGTGTCTACATGGGTCAGTTAATGCACAACATGTTAGTGCACTTTAGAAATCACATGCTTGTAGTGAGGATTACCCCACTATATAGACAAGCACCAAGTATTGTACAAAATCTTGTGTACACCTTGCAGGCAGTTTTATGTTGAAGCAAGTGCAGGTCTTGTAGTGACAGGAGGCTGGTTCTTCTGGTTGTGTAGTGTTTTGAGAGTTTGTTCCAGTATGTGTCAATCACTTATCTGCCTGGGTTCCTTCCATGTCCTGCTGATCAAGTCTGAGCAGAGTGCATATTTCACAATCCTTCACATCCATGTTTATGTTTTGTGCTTGTAGTGGGTGAATGCGCTTGTGGTGAAATATATGCCTATCCACTGCTATATTTGTCTGTTCAACACAAGCAGCTTGCTTCCAAATGCATGATTTGTACTGAGACAAATCTGGGAGGGAGGGGGTGTGAGTTGCTGGGCCAAGGGGCTCCCCATGGCTAGGCTCTGGGGAGAAAGGGTCTGAGTATCAGGCCCCCTGGCTGGGCGCTGGTGGGGGAGGGGGCAGAGAAGCAGGAACTGGGCTGTCCTAGTGGTTTTTTAACTCTCTACTCCTGGGGGAATTTTTGAGTGTGTTTGTATTGTTACAGACACACTTGCTGACAGGTATTTTGAAATAAATTACCAAAATAATTGAAACTGGTGTGATTATATAGTGTTATTTTGAAAAATTTAAATTTGCACAATTTTAAAATATCATGTGCAGAATTTTTAATTTCTTGGCACAGAATTCCGCCAGGAGTAATGTTACCCTTTTGGATATGGAACCAAAATCAGTGAGTTCCTGCACAGGGCACATGCCACAAGAAGATGGCAGCATCAGCTTGACTTCTCCACCTTGCCCCACTACCTCGGAGTTAGGCCAACCCAATACCGAGACAATCTAGGAACAAATTGGCATCTATGTCAGAAAGGCACACTCCATCCTCTCAATAAAGCTCAGCAACACTCTGCGTCACATAATGAAGTCCCCTCCGGACTCCAGCCATGTTGATACTTTCCGGTTGGCCTTCTGGCCCTATCCACCTTTGGTGGGTGGACTGAAGTCCACCAAATCTTGCCAACCAGCATCTCCAACCATAATATCCCCATACCAGGAAACATACCCACCCGCAGTCCATCATCCAGCTTATTCCTCCAAATCATTCCAGCCTGGAGCATGTTCCCAGCTCCTTCTCCCCTAAGTGAATAACAGTGATGTCCAGTGTGTGCTTTCGGGGGCCAGGTCATGCAAGAAAGGCCAAGACAAAATCGCATCCCACCTGAGGTCCAGTGTGAGCCTCTCACTGTATTACACACCCTCTTGTATGTGCAGTGCACTATGCTGGGCCTGCAAATCAATATTCTCAGGTGTAGACATGTTCTATCTAAATGATAGAAATGGGGAAGAAGCTGACACGGTTAAAACCCGAGGTGCTCACGGCCTCACCTCAGACAGGTGTATGTAAGCCCTGGATCACCAGCATCCTATAACCTGAACCTCTGATGCACCCAAACCCAACTGGGTAGCCACGGTTGCGACCTCTATATGGAATGAGTGGGAGCCATGCTGTCCCAGTGGCATGCCCAATAGGAAGGGGCTGTCACTCAACACTTCCACAAACTGGAATTTTGGTTAGGAAGGAAAGGTGCCTCTGCAGGAACACAGGTGGCTCAGGAACATATGTGCAGTGCAGAGCAACAGCACAAGCACCCTTGTTGGGATGCTAACAGTTTGCCTGGATCACGCTAGCCTATGGTGAAGGCCTATCCTGGGGGAACATGGAGGCAGCAGGCCACTCCCTGCCCAGCATGCCCCAGAGAGGATCTTAGATGCCTGAATGGGTTGACTGCTTCCAGGAGGAGCTCCCCATGCTTTGAGCCCAAGTATTGCAGCTTGCAAGAGAGAGCCAAGCTCTGTACTGGCAATCCACCCAGCTCCATGATGAAAACATGGCATCGTAGGCCCAGCTGGCACAGCATGCTGCAGATAACCAGATGCTATGAAGGTTGGAGGCCAGGCTGCAGGATGAGAATGCTGCATTATGGGCATGTGCTGCAGCTGCATACCTGGAACCAGTCCCCCTCCCAGAATATTTTAGTGGGTATCACCAAAAATTAATCAATATTGGTTTATTAACCAATACTGCCTGCTGTTTCTGCTCTGTCCCGAGTCCTACCCCACTGACCAAGCAAAAGTAGGACTCACTAGTCTCTTGATAGGAGATGCACTGGACTGGGCCTCACCCCTACTCGAACGAGTAGGCCCAGCTCCGTTGAACTGGGATGCCTTTCTATGGGCATTCTCCGCCATATTTGACAATCCCCACTTTGCCTGGTTGGCAAAGATGGCACTGCACAAACTCCAGCAGGGGCAGGGACAGGCCTCTTCTTACCCTGTATGCTTTCAGTGACTAATCTCTGACATTGAGTGGAACGAAGTGGCCCAGCTCTACCAAATCCGGTGGGGACTATGCGAACAGATTAAGGATGAGTTAGCTCATGTGGAGGCCCCGTCCAACTTAGATACCTTTGTTGACGACGTTATACTCATCGACTACAGGTTCAGAAAACGACATGAGGAAAGGAAAGGGTCCATGTTACCATTTGGCTGGTGCCTCTTGGCACCTGTCTCCAGCCCAGACTACAAATCTATGCAGCTAGATAGCACCCACTGCCATGTGACCCCTGAGGAAATAGAGCGCCGTCGCCACCACGGGCTGTTTTTCTACTGGGGAGGATCCAACCATATGCTTGCCAACTACCCACCTCAAAACCTAGCATGATGCAGTTTTGGAAATAACTTGGCCAGTAGAGGGGGTTGGCCTGGGCAAGTCCCAAGATAATGCCCCCCTCACTGAATTCTACCTCAGTGGCAATGATGGATTCTGGGACAGCGGCCAACTTCATAGATACTGATACTGCCCAAGCCCTGGGTATTCTGGTTCATCCAAAGACTGTCCCTGACCTAGTGGGAACCAGATTACACATTCCTGTCTTTGGGGCCAGTGCCTCTGGAAGATGCCTTTCAGGACCATCGGGAGGTCCTTCAGTTCAGAATGATCCGCTCACCGTACTTCCCCATAATCCTTGGCATTTCATGGCTGTTGGCTGCTGATCCACACATTCTTTGGCATTAGCACCAGGTTAGTATCTGCTCCAAGTTCTGCCAGCCAGTCTGCCTACGTGAACTGTCTGATGAGCCCCAGAACAAAGACATGCCCCCCGCCCCCATGGAACTACCACCAAAGTTGACTTCAGCACTGCCTCCCAAGTACAGTGACTATGGTAGTGATCCTCAAACTTTATACCTCACGTCCCTCCTTACACCTGTCCACATCCTCCCCTGACGGGGCTGAAAGGGCCGTGATTCCAGGAGCGGGGGGACGCAGACAGGGGTAAGGGGTCTGAGGCTAGGGCCACAGCTGGGGATCCAGGTGGAAGCGGAGCTTCAGTTGGGGGCTAATGCCGGCAGTCGGGGCCAGCAGCTGGGGCCAGGAGCAGAGCTGGGTGGCGCTCCCTCCCCATCTCCTGTGGAGGCTGGCTGTGGCCCCAGCCGTGACCCCACAGCTTGGGGACCTCTGGATTATGGTGTCTTCTAAAAGAAGACCGCCATTCCACCACCACACCGGTATTATGGCTGCCCTTCAGACACTTGGCATGTTCCGGGACCTCCCACCACCATTTATGTCTCCCTTGTGCTACCTCACAGACCTGACTTTGAAGCCACCTGGAGTCCCGCCTGTTGCTCCCACCAGAACTGTCCTCCTGAGACCATGTGGTGTCACAAGGGAGTGTGCTGAACCTCAAACACATCTGCCAAGGATGCCAGACCACTGGGCCATGCCCACCCAGTGAACTGTTTGTGAACTCACTCTGCTGCAGGGATCAGGGGTTTCATGTTGCACCTGACCACTGTTTTACAGGTCTCCAAGCTGATCTGAAATGCACTGCATCATCTCCGTCAGTTGCTCTATTCCTGGCCACTTAGGATATGGTTCTCTTCCTGGCCTCTTGCTCTTTCTTCCCTCCCTCCCCATTTCCAGTATCCTTCTGGTCCAGGATAGGCAACACACAGCCCTCTGCATCAAATGGCTGCAAGGGGCCTGTTAACTTGTCCTGCTGCACTGCGTCTTGGTGCCAGTCCTACAGCTGGCTAGCCACGTGCCCTGCATAATCGAGCAGGTTTTGGTCATTGCCAGACTGCTGCCTATGATCCATGTGTTCAGGGCCTCCTTTGATGGCTAGAAACCAAAAAACAGGAAGTGGCCCTGAGCACATCATGACGCTAAATCCCATGAGAATTTATGGTCCCAAATCTTGTGCCAAATCCTGCGAGACCAGATGTTCTGTGGGGGCTGGAAATCTTGCGGGATCCAGGCCATCCTGTTCTTTTTAGCCCTCTACTGATGCAGGAATCACTAAACTCACCTCTCGCTAGGCTTGGGGCCTCTTATAAGAGTTATTTCTCTCTTGATTTTCCTCATTATGATTACCTCATGAGTTTAGCACAAAAGAGAATGGATTTTTTTTTCCAAATTGCAATATCTTACAAAGACACACATTTATGGGAAAATAGTTTTGACCCTATAGAAATAATACTTGCATTTCCATAGTGGCTGTCATCTGAGGATCTCAAAGCCCTAGAGTTTGAACTAATTAGGTTCCACAACTCCCCTGTTAGATATGTAAGTGTTGGACTTGTTTTGCATATAGGAAGGTTAAGGAATGGAAAGAGGATGTGACTTAGCTGCCACAAAGCAAGGCAGTGGCAGAGCCAGGAACAGAATTCAGGAGACCTAGAAACCAAATAAAAACATCAACATTGTTAACATGCTTATTGGTTAAGAAAAACACATACAACTTTTATTCTTTGTTATTTTTTAATTAATTTGCAGTTAGGAGGCCATGTTTCCTCACATGAAAACTCTGCATTTACTGCTGATTAAGTACATTACAGAACAAAGACAATGATAAGACCAGTCTTTCAGCCCTTGCATACCCAATAATCCCATGAAATCAACGAGTGTTACAGGGGCTAAAAGATGTCAGTATCAGACCTAACGTGGAAATATCTTGGGCCAAATCTGCCTTCATTCATAAAGGTACAATTCTCATTCTAATCAATGGGAGATGCACAATTGGCCCCTATATGTGTATCAGCCACTCATCACTGGCAGGGTTGGGTTTGGACCTGCTACCTTGGCCTACACCTGGGTTGTCCTCTGCAACCCCCAGTACCCCTTAGCCTAATACTAGGCTGCAGCCTGGGGCTTTGCAGCCTGTCTCAAGCTCCCTGCAGCCAGGCCCTTCTCTCTCTCTGAGTGCAGAGAGAGACTGCTGAGCTTCTGGCTCCCAGCCTCTTTATACAGGCCAGCTGAGGCCTGATTGGGGCGTGTCCCAACTGTGGCTACTTCCCCAATCAGCCTAGGTAGCTTTTCTTCCACAGCCCCAGCCCTCTGCAGGGCTGGCTTTAACCCTTCCCAGGAAGAAGTGGGTGTCCACCCCGCTACATTCTATTTTTAAGATTCAAATGTATATAGAGAGATCTAGCTGACTACTGTATTCAGTGGGCCAAATTCTCCTCTGTGGATTTCAATGGGATTGCACCAGTACAAATGAGAATAGAGTTTGGCTGTTGTGTGTGTCTATACGTTCTCCGAAGCATTGGAATAGATAATCTCTAATGAAACAGACTTCTTCACATTGATTCCAGAGCTGACAAAAGGATGCAATTCTCAGCTTTATTAGAGTGGGCAAGATTTCACACTAGTCTTACAACATCAGACGTTCTTCTTCGAGAGATGTCCCTGTGGGTGCTCCACTCCAGGTATTGGTGTGTCCCTGCGCCTTCGCTTGGAGATTTTGACAGCAGTACTCGTACCGGTTGTGCACGCGCAGAGCCTGCCCCATGCGTTGAGTGTGCTTTAATAGTACGCATGCGTGACCAGTCCCCTCAGTTCCTTCTCTACCATCCCCAGCCTGAGACGGAGCTCAGCAGACTCATTAGAATTTCTTCTCTCCCTTTTTCAATTCATTTCCCTCTTAGTTTAGTTTCCCAGTAATAGTTAGATTCCCTTTTCCCTTCTCTTTTCTTAAAAAAAATGCAAACAAACAAACAAACAAACAAACAAAAAAACCTTTTTTGTTCCTGTCAGCAGCAGCCACTTCCAACATGCCTGGCTCTCCAGATTTTAAGCACTGCTGTAACTGTAATGATGTCATCCCTCTTTCAGATGGCCACTCTAAATGTATTAAATGTTTGGGGGAGTCCCACATCCCCCAAAAATGTGCCCACTGCAGCAAGTTAAAATCCAGGGCATGCAAGGACAGGGAGCTGCGGTTAAAACTGCTCCTGCTACAAAAATCTCTCAGACCAGCCTCAGACCCAGGCTCTGACCTGCTGCACACTGCAGCCACCCCAAAGAAAGAAAAGAAAACTTCAAAAAAGCACCAGTCTCTCTCACCCAACAAGACTTTGCTGGGCAGATCCACTGCATCCCTCCCGGTGCTTCCCCAGCTGAGTACCTTTCACGTGCCGGGCTCCTCCAGTGCCACACGAAACCCGCCTGCGGCTGCGGAGGTCACACCAACCTCCGGTGGCGAGGCTTCAGGCTTTCAGTTGCCTGCCTCTCACATGGCACCGTTCGACACCGCAATGGAAGCGGTGCCGATGTATACTAGCCTGCCTGACCCCCCGCAGGCTCCTCTCACTCTCCCAGCACCAGCAGCCTCTGAGCTAGCCGGCAGTGACATAAGGCTCAGGACACCAGTCCGGTGCAGAGGAACCCTTCCTCACAACAAATTCCTCTCACGCAGAGGTGCTGCGGCACTGCAGTTCACACAGTCAAGGGATCTGCTGGTGTCACCTATCTTGCAGTCACCCCTACTTAACACCTACTTCTCTCCGGACACTCAGGCAAGGTCCGCACAGCTTTCCTCCAGTGATGAGGAATCTGGGCTGCAGGGAGAATTTTCACCTTATCAGATCTCCTGTCCATAGACCCCAGTCAAGAGAGGTAATAGAAAAGCTACCTCGTCCTACTCCATGGGTCCTGCCCCATGGTGCATGAACCCCTGGATGGCACTACCCATGCTCTTCCCACCACAGTGGCAATGGGCTCCTTATACTCGGGACCACTCATTATACCACTGCAGCTAGGCATGAGACCTCCTCAGTACCACCAGCTGACGACCTTGCCACTGACTAAAGACACCAGGCAGCCCTGTCACAACCACAAGATCAATCATGGGCTGCCTCTAACCCGGTAGAACCAGTTGTTCCACTTGATGAAGCATTGCTTCCTCCTCCTCCTCTGATATCTTTGTACGACTTCTCAAAATTTCAGGGCCTCTTTAAAAGAGTTGCCAATGAGCTACGAATTAACCTGGAGAAAGTCCCTGAACAGCAGCATGAGCTAACCAACATCCTGCAGCCCTCTTCTTCTTCTGGAATTGCATTACCTATCAACACAGCCCTTTTAGAACCTGCCAAGGCCATCTGGCAAACTCCGGCTGCAAGCCTGCCTACCTGTAAGCGAGCAGATCGGAAGTACTTTATTCCTTCCAAGGGCTTGGAATTCCTTTTCACTCAACCAGCACCAAACTCGCTGGTAGTAGACGCAGTCAACCAAAAGAACAAACACCAGTTTTCCTGCTCCACCCCTTCCAACAAGGACAGTAAACGATTAGACCTGCTTGGGCGTAAGGTATACGCTTCTTCCACATTGCAATTTCGCATTGCTAATTATATAGCTGTTCTGGCAAAATATGACCACAAGAATTACAATAAATTCATGGACTTTATTGATCACATTCCAAAAGAAAAGAAACAACAATTTACAGCCATAGTTTCAGAGGGACAAATCATCTCCCGCACCGCTCTTCAAGCTCCCTTGATGCGGCCAATACTGCGGCACAGTCCACTGCCACAGCAGTTGTGATGCGCCGAGGTTCATGGCTCTCATCCTCTTCCTTTCCCCGCAAGGTCCAGAGTACCACAGAGGATCTCCCTTCGACGGTGACAAACTCTTCGCCTCCACTACGAATGATGTACTCCACTCCATGAAGGACTCCACGGCAACTCTCCAGTCTCTAGGAATTCAAACCCCTACGACCAAAAGGTGACACTATAGATACCAGCTTTATCAGCGACCACGCTATCCCACATATTCCCAACAATTCCATAGAACACACGAGCAATAGGAACAACAGCAACGCCAGATACCAATGCCGCCGTCCCAACTCCTCAGCAGCGTCTCAACCTCCTCCGACCAATAAGCAAATTTGAAGCCTTGGTCGAGGGTATAAAAAACAATATTCCCACTTCAGAGCTTACACCGCCTGCCCCTATTTTTGGACACCGCCTATGCCCATTCTCCCATCAATGGTGAAATATTACCACCGACAAGTGGGCTTTAGCGGTCATCAGAACTGGCTATTCCATCTCTTTCCTCACCCCGCCTCCCACCCACCCACCTTCCCCGTCCCTCTTCAGGGACCCCTCTCATCAGCAACTTCTCCTCCAAGAAGTACAACATCTCCTTCAATTGGGGGCAGTGGAAATCGTGCCCAAACAACACAGAGGGAAAGGTTTCTATTCCCATTACTTCTTAACAGAAAAGAAAACCGGGGGATGGCGACTGATAATGAAGACAACATCGCATGCATGTTCTGTGTCAACAGGCAGGGAGGAGCTCGATCTCACTTGTTTTGCACAGAAGCCATGAAGCTCTGGAATTGGTGCCTCATGAACAACATCTGGATATCAGCCACCTATCTTCCCGGGGCCCTGAATACCATCATGGACGAACTAAGCAGACGTTTTCCCTGGGATCACCAATGGGAGATAAACAACACGATCATACGCAACATATTCCGCGTTTGGGGCTATCCAACCCTGGACTTCTTCGCAACTGCGAAGAACAAGAAATGTCCCAAATTTTGCTCCAGAGCGGGGTTGGGCAAACATTCCCTAGGAGATGCGTTCCTGATCTCATGGGCTCATCACGTAATGTATGCTTTTCCCCCGTTACCGCTTCTCCACAGAGTTCTGAGAAAGATACGAACAGATCGTGCCACTGTAATTTTGATTGCCCTGTTGTGGCCCAGACAACCGTGGTATCTATTCCTCACCAGAATGTCAATTAGTCAACCGATTTCATTGCCTCTCACTCCGAACCTCCTATTGCAGCAACACAGCTGATTTCTTCACCCTAACCTATCCAGGCTTCACCTCAAAGCTTGGTTCCTCCATGGTTCCCACAAAGTGAACTAGCATGTTCAAAGAGTATTCTGACATAGTAGAACACAATCTACTCACACCACATATCTCCAAAAGTGGAAATGATTCACACATTGGTGCTTGAACAACCAAATTCTTCCCACTTCCGCACCTCTTCCAGCCATACTTGATTACTTACTGGACCTTAAGAATATAAAAACATAAGAATGGCCATACTGGGTCAGATCAAAGGTCCATCAAGCCCAGTATCCTGTCCTCTGACAGTGGCCAATGGCAGGTGCCCCAAAGGGAATGAACAGACAGGTTATCATCAAGTGATCCATGCCCTGTCACCTTAAGCAATCCAGCCTTTCTTTCAGCTCCATCAAAGCCCATTTAGCTGCTATTACAACTTTTCACGACAAGATGGTACTTCTGTTTTTGCTCATCCAATCACCAAGCGCTTTCTTAAAGGGCTCCAATCCCTATACCTGGACATTAAACCTCCTACCCCTCTGTGGGACCTTCACTTAGTATTAACCTGTTTAATGTAACAACCTTTCGAACCCCTAGCCACTTGCTCCCTCTTACACCTCTCTATGAAAACAGCATTCTTAGTGGCAATCACCTCTGCCAGATGTGCAGGAGAAATAGCAGCTCTCATGGCGGACCCATCCTACACAATATTTTTTAAGGACAAGGTTACCCTCCGACTACACCCCAAATTTCTTCCAAAGGTACATTCGTCATTCCACATCAACGAACCTATACACCTACCAACCTTCTTTCCGAAACGGCATGCAAACTCCTTTGAATCCACGATGCATATGTTGGATGTACACAGGGCTTTGTCCTTTTATTTGGATAGAACCAGACCCTTTAGGAACTCTTCCAGACTCTTTGTCTCCATTGCAAAACGATCCAAGGGGACACCTATTTCCACCCAGAGACTTTCCAACTGGATCTCTGCTTGCATCCATCTGTGCTACCAATTAAAGGAGACAATTCCTCCAGCCTGCATCAGGACTCACTCCACTAGATCTGTAGCTACCTCTGTGGCTTTTCTACACAGAGTTCCTCTGGCTGAAATCTGTAGAGCGGCCACTTGGACTTCTGAACACACATTTGTTAAGCATTATGCCCTTACTCAAGGCCCTCTCACTGATACACGATTGGGCAGAGCTGTATTATCTACCGCATTCCTACCAGATCCGAAGTCTCTACCTCCTTAAGATACACTGTTTTTAAGTCGCCTGGAGTGGAGCACCCACAGGGACATCTCTCTCGAAGAAGAGGATGTTACTCACCTGTGAAGTAACTGACGTTCTTTGAGATGAGTGTTCCTGCAGGTACTCCACTACTCACTCTCCTCCCCTCTACTTCAGAGTTGGCGTAGCCTCTGTTGTAGAGAAGCAACTGAGGGGACTAGTCATGGACACGTACTATTAAAGCACATTCAACGCGTGGGGCAGGCTCTGCACGTGCGCGACCAGTACGAGTACTGCTGTCAAAATCTCCGAGCGAAGGGGCAGGGATGCAC
This sequence comes from Malaclemys terrapin pileata, assembly GCF_027887155.1. Classification (NCBI taxonomy): domain Eukaryota; kingdom Metazoa; phylum Chordata; order Testudines; family Emydidae; genus Malaclemys; species Malaclemys terrapin. Next base: position 39,626,724 of record NC_071506.1, on the reverse strand, counting down.
CAACACCTGGAGTGGAGCATCCACAAGGACACTCACCTCGAAGAACATCAGTTACTGCACAGGTGAGTAACCTCTTCTTATCACAGATCTGTGGAGTGCACTTTTGTGAAATGAAGATAAATTAGGGGAAAGAAAAAAAATCTTGACAGGTAAGTATAATTTCTGAATGCTGTCATCATGGTAGTGTTCTCATATTTCAAACAAGTACTAATTTTCATGGTATAGGGCATGTAATTCTTTAGAGCCATTAATCGCATTCAGTTAGGAAGGTATAATGTGTAGTGTCAAAAAGATAGACAGAGCTTTGAAGGGTTTGGCTTTTTTTTCCCATTGGAAAAAAATCAAAAAGCACATAACTCTAAAAGGAAGAGTAAAAGGACAGAAGGTCTTACATGGCACTATATGCTTGTGCTCTTGGATCCATAGCCTTGTTTATACAACAAGAATTCCTCATTGATGACAATGAGCATCAGTAACAGATACAGCTGAAAACAGTTTAATAGCAAATGCAGCCAAGACAAATTCTATTCAGCACTTTTTCAAAAACCATGCTTAAAATCTGCCTGATGCAGAACGTTTGGGAGCTGGTAGTGACTAGAACATATTCCTCCAGAGACAGAGCCTTGGTATAGCTCCATGTCCTCTTCATAGGGTTAACCTGATCACAACCTTAACTCCACAAAGGCCCATCAGCCTGGACCTGTCCCCTCTCATTCAGTAATTTATGTATTTTAATGTAGAAACTGGGCAACTTGGTATAATCTCTAATTATATGTATCATATTTACAAGCACTATAATGAAACAGCTATTACTAGGATCTGAGAAGCATTACATTTATGTCAACAACATCTAAGAATAAATACTCAATAGTTTAATTAAGTGTTTCTTGAAGTGCACAGAACTTGATTGTGGGCTCATTAGAAATGGATGGTTCTCCGTGTTTCACGTAGCATACTTACTGGATGCACATATTGTGTGTTTGTCAATAGCATAAAAAGCTATGAGTAGATAGGACAAAATAAACATTTTTAAACATGGACAGACTTCATTTAGTAGCAGTGGAATGTATCTAGTTAATTAAAGAGATTGTCCTTAGGCACTCCACAGATTATAATTATAGTTTCTCACTCCACCTTCTGGCATATTTTGCTCAGAGGAGTCCCAAGAGTTTGGAGTCTTTAGGTTGAATGAATGTGGATACCTCCTTCAGGGTCTGAAACAGGAAAAATTGACAGCCACATTCCAAAGAAAGCTTAGCCGGATGGAAAATGACTGCTTATAGTACCAATGTTCTCTAACCTCTGTTTAGCTGAGGCAAAGCTGTGTCATCTCTTTAAAAAGGTGTAGCTATGATAAATACTGGATCCTGAAAGCAGAAAATTCCACTTTACTCATTTCATGAGCTAGTTTAAAGATTTTATTATGAAGATTCTGTTTTATATATGAAATCAAACATATGTGGGGAAGTACATTTGGATGATCTAGCAGATAGCATTCTGGCTATTTCAAGAGAGATTGTGGTAGTACAAAGCCAAATAAATCAGATAAAAATTTAGAGTAAAAAAACCCCCCAAACTAACTAAATCTCTGATTTATTTTTTGGGGAATTTCTAAAAGTATCAAGTTTCTGATCATGGCATTGTTTTCCAATATTTGTCTAATTTTTCTTAAGAGTTGTAATACCATTGTAGATACATCATGCCACCAGAAGTAGTATGTTTCACATCCACAACTTCTGTTATCCAAACCTAACAGTTCATAGGAATTAATTTTCAATTTATTCACATTGGTAGATAAGTAACTTAAACCTGTGTCCAAACTTTCATTTACCAGGCTCAGAATCTGGATACAGTTTCATACTTATGTGAAAACAAGCTGGAATAGCCAGTTGTATAGGCTATCAGGTAGGCAGAGAACTTTGATGGCCAGGCAGCCAATTTCTGGTATAGCAGTGTTCACTATAAACCAATTGCCAAGAAATCATTTGCTTCACGTGAGCCATATATTTAAAGGGAATGTCCACAGATTGAATTCATAAGACATATTTCCTGACTTTTATTACACAATTGTTAGCCATAATTAAATACAAACCAATTATTAGCTTGACCATTATCTTGGCTATCCAGACTTCTTGCTTGAATTTGAGAAGTCCAATTTTCCCAGTTTTGGATGGGTGCACATTGCCCAGTCACTGCCTCCATTTTGGACCAATTAGGGGATTAATTTTTGGATCCCCTATTCCCTAGCTGTTTTACCATGTCTAGTCTAATAACTGTTATGTTTGAGCCAGTGTTTACTATTCCCTGTATTTCACAGATCCTCTTTCACATTCCATAGCCAAATTCCCACTGTTGTTGTTTAACTGCCCAGATCTAAACAAAAACTGTGGGGTTGATCCTTGTAGCTCCAAGCTTTGCCTCTTAGCTTCACAATATGTTGGGGAAGCGTCAAAATGGCTTTTGTAAAGGCAAATCTTGCCTCACCAATCTATTAGAATTCCTTGAGGGGGTCAACAAGCATGTGCATAAGGGTGATTCAGTTGCTATAGTGTACTTGGACTTTCAGAAAGCCTTTGATAAAGTCCCACACCAAAGGCTCTTAAGCAAAGTAACCAGTCATGGGATAAAAGTGAAGGTCCTATCAGTAACTGGTTAAAAGATAGGAAACAAAGGGTAGGAATAAATGGTGAGTTTTCACAGTGGAGAGAGGTAAATAGCAGGGTCTCCCAAAGATCTGTAGTGGACCAGTGCTGCTCAATATATTCAGAAATGATCTGGAAAAAGGGGTAAACAGTGATGTGGCAAAGTTTGCAAACAATACAAAATTACTCAAGATAGTTAAGTCCAAAGTTGGTTGTGAAGTGTTACAAAGGGATCTCACCAAACTGGGTAACAAAATGGCAGATTAAATTTAATATTGATAAATATAAAGTAATATACACACTGGAAAGCATAGTCCCACATATACATAAAAAGTGATGGGGTCTAAATTAACTCAAGAAAGAGCTCTTAGAGTTATCATGGATAATTCTTTGAAAACATCTGCTCTTTGTGCTGTGGCAGTCAAAAAAACTAACAAGAGTTTTAGGAACCATTAGGAAAGAGATAGATAATGAGACAGAAGATATCATAATGCTAGTATATAAATCCATGCTTAGGAACGCAACCCCATGCTCTGGGCGACCCTAAACCTCTGACAACTGGAAGCTGGGACAGGATGATAGGGGAGGGATCACTCAATAATTGCCCTGTTCTGTTCATTCCCTCTGAAGCAGCTAGCACTGACCACTGTTGGAAGACAGGATACTGGGCTAGATGGACCATTGGTCTGATCCAGTGTGCCCATTCTTATATTCTTGTTTTCTGAACTAGGAGAGGGACTTTCAATAGGCATTTGTGACTCTGCTCTGGCCAACCTTATATTTACAACAATCCTCCTTTTTGTGGCCAATTATTTCACAGTACCGGTATTTAACTGAATTGATTCACTTATTTTTTGCATTATTGCCCATTTCCCTTGTTTTACAAAACAAATTCATCCCTTTTTCTAATAATTGAAAACTATCCATGAACCAGATCAGAATCCCCTCTTTCATCATACATGTTAGACACAGAGCTGTACTTAAAAGGCTCATGGCCATAAGCTTCCATTTTCCTCACTAGTGGCTGCTTCCTCTCCTGGTGTACTGCTGCAGGGAAAGATTCAGGTTCCATCATAAATTCCATAGCTTCTTACAGTTTCTTTGCTTCCTTTTTGTTGATCTTGACCCACAACTCTAAATCCAGCTAAGCACATAGAAATTTGTCCATTGCCAGTTTATCCTGGAATTCCTCACTGAGATCTGGATATGCCAGGAATACAAGTCTCCACATATCCTCTGCCTATTCAGGTGGAGTATCTTCTTTCTCTCTCATTTTAGTTCTCAGTTGTGGCCTGGCTAGCAGATTGCTGGCTGGATCCCAACCACACATCAAGTGCTTGTACCAGATCTGGATAACTCAGTCTTTTTTCTGGGGGTAAGGTCTGCAGTACTATCAGCGCTGGGCCATTCAAGTTGGCTGGTAGAAACCACCCTCTCTGAACATCCTCCCAGCCGTTCATTTGGGTGATGATGAACTGAGCCAAATAAGTCTCTCAGGAGTTTTTGCATGATTTCAGCTGGGGCAGCCTTACTTCTTCCCTCTGGGCCTTTGTGGATCACCAACAGGGTAGAAAACTGTTTCAGTTGTCTAGCCTTACCCAAGACCTCTGGCTGGCCCAATTCCACATTTACGTGGCTGACTTCCATAGTGATCTGTGACACTTCTCAAGATGATTTCTCAGCCCCTTAAGTCCTTGCTGAAGCTCATCTCTGTTACTGAATTCCAAGTTGTCCAGAGCTTTCTTGGTCTCCTCTATTTCATGTAAGACCTTTTGGTCCATGACAGTCAAGTTGTTGGTCACCTCATTGACCATTCTGGACTGGGAGTGTTGCCACTGGGCTTCACAGTCTTTCCTGACACTTTGTAATAACTGCCCAACAGAGATTTCAGCTCTGCCTGCAACTCATCTTTTAGTCCTTTCTAGAAAACCTCCAGATGCTGCTTTAATTAGTTTTGTGAAGCCTGCAGATACTGTTTTGGATCTTGTTTTAACTCCTTTTGCAAAGTTTCCAATTGTTCTGTTTCTGTGTTACTTGTTTCTTCCCTCTCACACATCATTCTAATCTAATCAATCCCCTGTCCCTAAATTTATCTGATTGCAGTAGAACCACCTTGGGCTGCAGTAGCTAACCCCTACTTCAACCTTCCATGTGTCTTTGTTTTAGGCAGAGGCCCTTATTGTTTCAGTTAACCATTCCGTGAAAGAGCTCAATTGCTTTTCATGTACATCCTGAATGAAAGGGAACTGTTATACCCACCACTTTCAGTGAGGTTTGACCCAACCCATAACAATATTTTACTGACATGATTTTTCCATTGTATTTGGCCTTATAAATGTCACATGCTATGGGCCAAATCCTGTCCTTAGTTACACCTTGCAATTTCCTTAGATTTCAATTACAGATCTGTAAACCTTTTACTTACTGTACTTTCTTTAAAAAGCAGTTCACTCTTTGCATGCCTCTTGAAGCTATATTACCAAAACATATCCATTACAGGCAGATTGGTTAGCTTCATTAGCCAGGACAAAGATGTGAGTGTTTGAATCACAGCCCCACACAATACGTAAGGAATCCCTTTGATTTAAATCCAAGTCAAATGTGGGAGATTTGCGTTGCTTTGGGGGTATAATCATGGCTATCCAGTGACCATTTCAGGCTATGTCATGAAAGATAGGTAGATGTTGGGTTGGGCATTTGAGGGAGAACTCTGTGTTAGTAGTAGGTGCATTTTGTGGAATGCTTCCAGGATAACCTCCAGTGTGAGAACAACCATGGATGTGTCCCAAGTCTGGCCTGACTAGATGACCTTGGAAAGTGATTATCTTAATTTTCCCTGCCACGCCCCAACTCCTGTGGCTGAAATAGTAGCAGTGCCATAGTATGATATCTCCTTTAAACCTGGACCCTGCCCCTTGTTTCCTGCAGAACAGATTATGAAAGTAAGCATGGAAGTGTTGCTGTAACACAGGCTAGAACTACAAGTATTTGGGCAACCGTAATGGTCTTCACATGCACTCACTTCAACTCCCGACTCCATGGCAAACTGATAATGGCCCTGGATATGAGAGAGAGAGAGAGAGAACAAAAAAGAGATAAGTTTTCCCAGAGTAGTAGCTAACATACTGTAAAATCCTACTATAGGCAGGGCAAGTTAGGGCCAGCTACATGGAGGTAAAACTGCAACTTACCCAGTCTGCACTAGGATTTTACTAGTTAATGTATTAGCTATCATGCTGAAAAAAACCCACACCTTTTTCCTAGTGTAGACATACCCATAGAGAGGTGAGCGCAGTCCCGAAGAGAAATGGGGAGGGGAAGGCATGAGGAAGCCAAGAAGAGAGCAGTGGGGAGGGAGTGGAGCCTTAGTGGAAGTGAGAATGCAAGGAGAAGGCAGGAGTATTAGAGAAGAAAATGTGAATAATTGAGGGGCACAATATTGGCCCATACACACTGGAAATTAAACCATTTCAGCATAAGAGATAACATCTATGAAATGTTTTTAGAATACTGTTTTAAACAGTTATGTCTGGTACACATTGGTCAGAGAGACGGTGTTTAAACTCTATTAGCCAGAACTGTATCCCTACTGTGTTCAAAATCAATTTAGTTAATACAATTTAATTTCTATTGTTGATGGTGTCTCAGAGAGGGAGGAAGGATGTAAAAGAAAAGTGAACTGGATGGAAGAGAAAAGAAAAAAGTGGAGGAAAAGAAGAGACAGGAAGAATAAAAAACAAGGGAGATGTAGTAAGTTTCTGATTGTTTTAAATTTTATTTTATAGACATTTTGCTGCCAAAATATTATAAACTGCCTACCTGAATAGTAACTGTAAAGTATATGCAGAACACAGACACACACCGCTAGCTTCTCTTTGTATTACACTTATGGGGGAAATGCCACAAGAAAGATTTAGATGCCATGTTGTCATATCTTCTTATGTTTTAAATCTATCAAAAATGAAAACTTTGTTAGACGTGCAGAAAGGTTTTTGGCTGGCTATACATGAAAATATCATAATAAATTCCTCCTTTTTTTTAATTGCTGGCATTATTATAAACAATGTACTCTGCCTATTATTGGGTTATAAAGGAATTCTTGTGTTATTTGAAAGTTAATACATCAGCTAATGTATAAAGTGACATACCTATTTTTTAAAGTCTAAATTCTAAGCTCAATACAGCTTCTTTTTCTATCCGGTGGGATTTTTATTGAGACTCAGAAATAAATCTCTAGGTACACTTGCCTCAGACTTCCATGCCTACTATTTGTAATGAGATCTTTGGGCTGTTAGTATTCCTATTATGTGCCAATTTTGCCGACCCACATTCAGATGTGCATAGACTCCCTTTACGCCTTTGGGGTTCCACTTCTATATTTTGTTCACGGCCCTGAAAATATTGGCTGTTACTTTGATGCTTCTCAGTGCATTATAAGGTATGACACAAATTGATTTTTTTGGCCATTCCATTTCACCTAGGCTGTGGCATGCCATATTATCTGTCTCAGATGGGAAAACATATGTGAATGAGTGTAATCCATTTATTGGTTTATGGTCACAAAGTCCTCTAGGGAGTGTCCCACATAAACAGGGTGTTCCTGCATGCTGGATTTGGTATTTCAGTGTTTGAGCTGAAAGATGTGAAAACCAAATGTAGCTTCCTATTAATAACTAATACAGCTGAGGTGGTTTGTGTGTATAGTCTATTCCATCAAAGGTGTGGAACAATTACATACAAAAATATTCATAATAGACATATTCCTCAGGGTAATCTATGCATAACTGATGCACAAGGGGAAACCTCTCACTTTGGGACAAACCATTATTTTTGAGATCTTCAAACACAACTGCAATAAACATGCATCTCTGTTCTAATCTGGTGTATTGAAGGTTGTTTGTATCAAAATGACTCAGATGAAGAACATATTTTATAGAAGATGTTACTAGACCTGACCAAGTACTTTACTTTTAGGTGTGTGGATGTAGAAGGAAAGACCTGAGTCTTACAGAACTGTGTGTGTGGGGGGGTGTTTGTGTGAATTTACTGTTTATGATTGGTGCTTGTGCCTGAAATCCTTAATCAGTAGAACATAGGTAGTGGCAGCAAAAACTTGCCCAGACTCCCCCCTAAGTATGCTTCAGCTTTGAGCTGGAGGAAACAGCTGCATTGATGAGAGGACTGTTTAGTCTCCCTGCACTTTTAATCTTTAGCCTTGCTGCTGAGACTGTCAAATATGGTAGC